>NC_041389.1:166069624-166186329 GCF_002162155.2 Triticum dicoccoides
CCAACCCTAGGCACCTTGGGCCCTTGGGTGGGGCCCACCAGCTCACCATGGTCTCGTTCCCATGCCACTTCAGCCCATGGGGCCCTCTGGGATAGGTGGCCCCACCTGGTGGACCCCCAGGACCCTTCCGGTGGTCCCGGTACAATACCGGTGACCCCCGAAACTTTCCCGGTGGACGAAACTGGACTTCCTATATATAAATCTTTACCTCCGGACCATTCCAGAACTCCTCTTGACGTCCGGGATCTCATCCGGGACTCCGAACAACTTTCAGATTACCGCATACTAATATCTCTACAACCCTAGCGTCACCGAACCTTAAGTGTGTAGACCCTATGGGTTCGGGAGACACGCAGACATGACCGAGACGCCTCTCCGGTCAATAACCAACAGCGGGATCTGGATACCCATGTTGACTCCCACATACTCCTCGATGATCTCATCGGATGAACCACGATGTCAAGGATTCAATTAACCCCGTATACAATTCCCTTTGTCAATTGGTACGTTACTTGCCCGAGACTCGATCGTCGGTATCCCAATACCTTGTTTAGTCTCGTTACCGGCAAGTCACTTTACTCGTACCGTAATGCATGATCCCGTGACCAGACACTTGGTCACATTGAGCTCATTATGATGATGCATTACCGAGTGGGCCCAGAGATACCTCTCCGTCATACGGAGTGACAAATCCCAGTCTCGATTCGTGCCAACCCAACAGACACTTTCGGAGATACCCGTAGTGCACCTTTATAGTCACCCAGTTACATTGTGACGTTTGGTACACCCAAAGCACTCCTACAGTATCCGGGAGTTGGACAATCTCATGGTCTAAGGAAATGATACTTGACATTCGGAAAAGCTCTAGCGAAACGAACTACACGATCTTCGTGCTATGCTTAGTATTGGGTCTTGTCCATCACATCATTCTCCTAATGATGTGATCCCGTTATCAATGACATCCAATGTCCATCGTCAGGAAACCATGATTATCTGTTGATCAACGAGCTAGTCAACTAGAGGCTTACTAGGGACATGTTGTTGTCTATGTATTCACACGTGTATTACAATTTCCGGATAACATAGTTATAGCATGAATAACATACAATTATCATGAACAAAGAAATATAATAATAACCATTTTATTATTGCCTCTAGGGCATATTTCCAACACCCCATGGCCACTGCGTCTTTGAGGCCAGTGATAAGTCCCTCTTATTCCATGGTGTTGTTGGGGACCTTCTTGCCATGCTGAAAGTAGAGCTGCACAACATAGTAGAGCTGGTCCTAGGTAGGTGAGATAAGCACGTCACTAGCCCCTGTGCCCTGGCGTGTGAACGCGCCGTCGAATTACATGACCCATCCATTAGGCGCCTCGTCTCCGGGCATGAGGGAGCGATCGTCACCCATTCCCCGGTTAGGGGCGTCAGCCCATTCCGCCGCAAAGTCAGCAAGGGCCGCACCCTTGATGACCCTGGTGGTGCTGAACTCCAGCTGGGATGCGTGCAGCTTAATGTTCCACTCAGCAACCCTTCCCACAGCATTGGGGCTACGGAGCAGCCTCTCGAGGGGGTACACAGAAGTAGTGGCGCAGCTTCCTGGAGGCGACGAGGAGCACAAGCAGAAGCTTCTGCGGCTTGTGGCAGCGCATGCGTGCGTTGTATACGGGTTGCTCTATGAGGGAAGAGGTGTCAACGATGTCCGACCCCGCTTGGTACGAGTGGGCCTCGGGAGCGTTGCCGTTTGGTGGGGTAGCCATGGCCTCAAGAGCGTCATCCTGAGGTGTCAATGGTGCGGTTGCGGGCAGGGCGTTACGCCGCGCACCCGCGCCTGCGCGCTCTTCCCGGATAGCCACTAGCGCTACGCTAGCCGAGTGGGGTGTGGCGGCCCGGTAAAGCACCATGGGCTCAAGAGGACGAGGCACCAACATCACCAGAGGGCTGGTGATATACCTCTTGAGGTCTTGGAAGGCCGCCTCAGCCTCCGGAGTCAATTTGAATGGGCCCTTATTTTTTATCATCTTGAAGAACGGGAGGGCGCGCTCGCCGAGCTTGGAGATGAAACGCCCCAACAAAGTTACGCAGCTCGCGAGCTTCTACATCTCCTTTAGGGTTTGTGGCGGGCTCATCCTTTCTATTGCCTTGACCTTCTCTGGGTTAGCCTCGACCCCTCTGTGCGACACTAGGAAACCTAGCAGCTTGCTGTATGGGACACCGAACACACACTTCTCCGGATTGAGCCGTAGGTTCACCTTTCGCAGGTTGGCGAACTTCTCCGCCAGATCGTCAACAAGGGTCCTTGCTTTCTGTGATTTGACCACTATGTCGTCGACGTATGCCTCGGCATTCCTCCCGAGCTGCAGGCCTAGGGTGATGTGCATCAATAATTGGAAGGTAGCGCCAGCATTCCATGGCCCAAAGGCATGCAGGTGTAGCAGTACACCCGCACACGGGGAAAGGAAGGTTGTCTTCTCGACGTCCTGCACCGTCATCTTGATCTGGTGGTAGACTGAGAAGCCGTTCAGGAAGCATATCAGATCTCACTCGGCAGTGGAGTCAATGATCTGGTCGATGCGCGGTAGAGGGAAAGGGTCCTAAGGGCAAGCTTTGTTGAGGCTCGTGAAGTCGACGCACATGCGCTCCTTGCCGCCCTTCTTGGGGATAATGATCGAGTTAGCCAGCCAATCGGGGTGCCGCATCTCCCGAATAATGCTGGCTCCTTCTAGCTTGCAAACCTCCTGGATGATGAACGACTGCTTCTCTGGGGCTTGCCGCCATGCCTTCTGCTTCATCGGACGCACACCGGGGCACACCATCAGGTGGTTCTCTATTACGTCTCGCAGGACACGGTCCAAATATGTCACCTCCCATGTAAAGACATCCTTGTTCGCACAGAGGAAACCGACCAGTGCCTCTTCCTGATCTGGGGGTAGGCCAACACCTATGGTAAAGGTGGGGCCTGAGCCCCTGTCATTGACAGGCACATGCTTTGTCTCGGCCCGATCTTGAGAGAACAATTGCTTCTTCTTCGCGGGTCTGACCTCTCGGATCCCTGGAGCGTCCTCTGCATCTGGTCATGCGGACGCCGCGACCTTGAAAGCGAGCCTGAGGTCCTGGAGCGCATTCTTGGGTCTCCCACCACAGTGAGGACGCTGCAGCTCCCAGGCATCTTGACTACATTGTAGCCGGGGTGGGTCACCACCAGGAAGTTGGCAATGGCCGGATACCCAAGGATTATGTTGTTCGGGAGGCCGATGCAGGCGATGTCGAAGTCGATGAGCTCTGTGTGGTAGTTGTGGCATGTGCTGAAGGTGACAAGGAGGCGGATCTGCCCTAGGGGAACAGTGGAACCGTCGGCCTCCCCTGAGAAGGGCTTGGTGGGGGCGAGCCGGTCATAAGGCACTTGGAGCAGGTCGAAGGCTTCCACGGAGAGGACGTTGAGGCCAACACCGCCATTGATCATGGTCTTGGTGGCTGTAATGTCTCTAATGGTGGGTGTGCAGAGCATAGGGAGCATGCCGACGCTGACCGTGGTCCTGGGGTGATCCCTGGAGTCCAAGGTGATGGCGACCCCAGGTGCAATGCGGTCTGGAGGAGCCCCTGCTGTGGCTGGGCGGCCCTCACCTGTCGGAAGAGCTGCTTGACGTGGAGGCTTGAAACGGTGCCTGTGACCTTCCAAGAATGGCCGCAACGACGTGGTGCGCCGGTGCCGAGAAGTGCGCGATGAACAGGTCACGCAGCACCTCCCAGGAGGCTACCGAAGATTCTGTAGGTTGAGCATCCAGGAGCGTGGCACACCTGTGAGAGCCAAGTGGGGCCAGTTTTCCATGGCCTTGTCATTGCCGTTCGCCCCCTTGATGCTCACCTTGTACCAACGGAGGAACACCTCGGGGTCCCCCACACCGCTGTAATGCGGGGGCAGTGTGGACTTGAACTTCGGAGGCCACTGCACCTGCCGCAGGGGGGGGAGGCCCGGTGGCCCATGATGCTTCCGAGTACGCCTGACGGTCCGGCGGGTGGGCCGGAGCCTGCCATGGGAACCACGTAGCACGGATGGAGCGCAACCGATGGGGAAGCAGAGCTTCGACACGCCCCCTACCCGGCGCGCCAAATGTCCGATTCAGGGTTCCGTAGACCTAAGAAAGGTTCGAACTATAGGGCGTGTGTGAAGAACTCAACCTCTCCAGCCAACCAGCTCGTCACCCCTCGGCCTAGCTCGAGTCACGCGATCAAGGAAGAAGATGGACACGGCAGTTACACAAGTTCGGGCCACCTTGCGGTGTAAGACGCTACTCCTGCTTTGTGGTGGATTGGCCTCACGAGGAGCTGAGATGAACTAGTACAAAGGATGAACAAGCTCGCGGGGATTGCTCTGGTGAGGGTGGAAATGATCTGATCCCCCTCCATGGTGGTGGCTAACCTATACTTATAGTGGCCTCGGTCCTCTTCCCCCCAAACGTAGGCGGGAAGGGATTACACAGTGGCCAAATTGAAAGGGGACAAGTAGTATATCTTATCCTAACGAAAGGTGGTCTTCACCTGCAAAGCTTCTGGTCGTGACATGGTGGTGGGCCCGGCAATGACATCCGTCCCGCCGAGGTGGAGATCTTGGTCTTGTTGCACTGGAATGGGAACCTTTGCCAGATGCCTCAGGAACCCACGTTTGCGCTTACCTCCTTAGCACCAAAGAGGGAATTTCCTTCTCTGCTCCCGCTGACTCCCGCCTGCCATGGTCGTCATGGCTTGCGTCACCACAACCTCTGGAGGTTGGGTACCTGCATAGGAATCTCTGCTCCTCAGGAGGCATCCTGGGGACGCTGCTCCCTCAGGAGGTCTTGGCGTCGTCCGCCTCATGAGGTTTGACCCTTCGCGAGGGTCTTGTCTTGATAGTCTTGGAGGTGGGCCGTACCAGACCGTCTAAGGAGCCACGTCGTGGCCGCAGGCAGGCAATATGGGTACCCTGGTTCCCAGAACATAGACATAACCCAAGGAAGGTACACACTTGTTGCAAGTTGGTTGGTTGTGGCAAAGTTTTAATAGCATCAATTTTAGCTTCATCTACATGAACGCCCTTAGAAGACACAACAAAACCCAAGAAAACAAGCTTATTAGCACCAAATGTGCATTTCTCCATATTAGCATAAATATGCTCATTTCTAAGAGTTTGCAAAATGGTCCCAAGATGAGTGACATGATCTTTTAGAGATTTGCTAAACACAAGTATATCATCAAAGTAGACTACAACAAATACACCAATGTATGGGCGCAGAACATAATGCATGACACACATGAACGTACTGGGTGCTTCCGATAAACCCATAGGCATAACTAACCACTCTTACAAGCCAAATTTAGTTTTAAAGGCGGTTTTCCACTCATCACCTTATTGAATGCGAATTTGGTAATAGCCACTTTTAAGATCAATTTTTGAGAAAATGGTGGCACCGCTAAGCTCATCTAGCATATCATCAAGGCATGGAATGGTATGCCTATAGCAAACGGTGATAGCATTTATGGACGACAATCGGAGAACATACGCAAACTACCATCTTTCTTTGGCACAAGTATAACCGGAATGGCACAAGGACTTAAGCCTTCACATACATGGCCGTTGTCGATGAGTTGTTGTACATGCCTTTGTATCTCCTTAGTTTCTTCAGGGTTGACGTGGTATGGGGCCTTGTTTGGTAGGGGTGCACCTGGGATGAGGTCGATCTGGTGCTCGATGCCTCATAGTGGAGGAAGATCGGGAGGTAGCTCATCGGGGAATACTTCCGCGAGTTCCTGCAACAAATTAGACAACACTAGAGGAAGACGGTTAGAAGTGTTCGTCCTTGCTGCTTCGCCTTTGCACACTAGGACATAATGTGTGACACTAGATGGGTTCTCACACACTTCTCAAATGTCTCTTTTATTAGCTAAAAGCACTATGTTTTTCTTGTCGCTCATCGTGGAGGCACTCATTTTTGGCTAGTGGAACTCACTCTCCCTTTGGTGGTTCACTCTCTCAGTATTCTCTCCATGATTGGTGGATGCTTGTTTGTCGACGATCACTTGGCTTGGTGACATAGGTCGTAGCACTTACTCTTTTCCCTTCATATTGAAGGTATAGTGGTTGGTACGCTCGTTGTGGATGACGTCGTGGTCGAATTGACAAGGTCTTCCTAAGAGCAGATGGCACATAGACATAGGAACCACATCACACTCCAAAGTGTCTTTGTAGGCGCCGATCTTCAACGAAACTTGCACGATGTGCTTCACTTTAATGGTGCCGGAGTCGCTAAGCCATTGCATCTTGTGGGAGGCGAGGATGCTTCACCTGACCAATTGTAGCTTGGAACATACCTCTTCACTTGCAAAATTGTGGCAAAGTCTTCCTTCGATAATGACCTTCACGGGGCGTCCGTTGATGCCCGCTTTGGTGTGGAAGATGTGGCATTGTTGGTTTTGTCTTGTTGGTGTTGAAGTGTCAAGACCTTTGAGAGAACGAGAGCAGGGCTCAATCATTGTCACAAAAGACTTGGTCATCTTCATCGTCATTCACGCGTTGGTGCATGGCCACATGCTCAAGGGCTTCCATTTCTTCCTCACACATCGAGTCATAGGTGTCGTCGTCGTGGGCGATCATGGTGCGCTAAGTGGGGCACTCAAATGTCTTGTGGCCTCAGCCTTGACATGTGAAGCATTTGATGAAACTCGTCTTTATGGTCTCATCCATTGGAGTAGATGATGATGAAGCTCTCGAATTGAAGTTGCTTGTAGTAGGAGGACAACTTGAAGGTGTTGAAGTTTTCTTGTAAGTTGACTTGTCGTTGTTGCTTGGAGATGCTCTAGTCAAAGTAGGCGGTGTCGAAGTTGCGGGAGCTTGAGAGTAAGAGTCATAGGTCTTGGACCAGTACTTGGCGTATTTGAAGTCATCTTGTACTTGTCGCTCCGCCTTGGTTGCTTGATGAACTAGCTTGAGAAGCTTGGAGTAGGGTAGGAAATTCGACAATCTTCCTTATTGGGTGATTGAGGTTGTTCAAGAAGCATACTATAGTTTGCTCATCATCTTGTTTGACATTGGTCGTATCATGGCAATCTCCAATTCTTGGTACTTTTCTTCCACCGTCTTCATGCCTTGCTTGAGGAGTTGCAACTTCTTGAAGAGATTCTGAGAAGTAATATATCACAGTGGGAGCCTCTCCCACTGTCACGGGTTTGAAAAAAACTTCTTGAAGATATCCCGGGTGTAGTTTGTAGGCACGAAGCGAGCTCTCATAACATCCTTCATTTGTGTTGATGTCGTGATTGGTGGTTCACCTTGCTCTTGGCGTCTTGCTATCACTTGTTCCCACCATATGAGAACGTAGTCTTGGAACTCCAGGGAGGCCATTGTGATTTTCTTATCCTCATCTTAATTGTGAAGACGGTAGATCTTGTGAACCTTCAATGCCCATGAGAGATACTCCTCGAGGTCGTTTCTTCTGGAAAACTTGGGCATGGAGAACTTGAGCTTGCCGTAGCGTTGTTCTTCATCATGTGGACGATGTTGGTGTCGCCCTTGGTGTGGACGAAGGTCGTCAATTTAGCTTTCCTCTAGATGAACTTGCTGATTAGGATGAGGCATATGTGCATGGTTCCTTCTTTCTTGCTGCTCTGGCGAGCGGCTTCATATTGTCATTCTTGGTGAAGTGCTTCTTATTGTTCACGCACTTGGCGGTTGTGCTCGGCGACGGCTCTATTGGACTCGTGTAGTGCGCGTTGTGCTTCGAGCGCTTGTTCTTCATGGATCCTTTGTTCTTGTCAGATTGAATCACTGTCAAGAGGTGTTTGACGTTGCGCTTGTGGAGGTTGCTCTTGGTGCACGGTGTCTTATTCTTGGCGTCTCGCTCTTTCACGAGCTCGGACGCAATCTTGCAACCCATTGCCATGGAATGGATTTCCTTGAACTTGGCGATCTTGAGTGTCAGTGCGGTGGGGAGAACAAGCTCGAGGAGGACTAGCATCCGAGGAAGAGTAGGTCGAAGAGTGGTGAATTGAGTGGTGTCATCTTGGTGAAGAGGTGGTGGAGGACGCATGGCTCATGATCATGTTGCAGAATTCTTCCATTTGTTTGGAGAGCTTGGCGTCGAGGTAGTCCCAGTGTCTTGCTTTGCACTGACGTAGGGCGATGGCGAGTTGATCGATGCGGTCACCCAAAGCTTCACTTTCTTGATGGAGGGTTCATTGAGCTATGAAGAAGTGATTTTTGGTGACGAAGTCGCATTCGTCATCTTGATCCTCGAAGAGTAGGTTTGACGAAGAAGTGGGCCCATCCATCATAACCAAGTGCAGGTGAGTAGGAAAATGAGAGAACAATACCAAAGTTACCTTTTCTGAAGTTTGAGAATGTATCGAGTATCACTCAATGGAATGCTATAATCGGAGAATTGGTATCGGGTTTTGTTTCTCACACCTACAAGTAAAAGGCTTATGGAGGAGCTTCGTTACGATGAGTGGCACAAAATTCAAGCTAGTGTTAGCCAAGATATTGATAATGTTGAAGAGATGCACAAATTGCAAGCAACACAACTACATCGAACCCAAGGATTTCACTAGGAACACACACACGGAAGATGGATGGTATCCGCACAACCAAGGAGTGTGCTCAAAATGCGAAACCACGAAGAATGCTCTTTTTGTACGGATACTAGAGAGATGCTAGCCCGATTGCTCAAATGGGCTAGATACGCTTGTGCACCAACCTATGAGAGAAACGGGTCATCTACTATCCCAAGTATTCTTATGTATGTATGAACTAAGATGATGGAACTAGGCAAAATGGCTCAATGCTAATGCTTATAAGCTCTTCGTTTCTCTTTCATTTGCTTAAAATGTCGGACCCTGATCCTAAGTCACACCGATCTAGCATGTAACACATCATATCACTTTGCGGCGTCACGCACGGTATTCCCACGGCTCCAACCTTACCTTGGTACGGACTGATATGTCTCCAATGTATCTATAATTTTTTATTGTTCCGTGCTGTTATATTATCATTCTTGGATGTTTTACAATCATTTTATAGTCATTTTATATCATTTTTTGGTACTAACCTATTGACATAGTGCCCTGTGGCAGTTGTTGTTTTCTGCTTGTTTTTTACATCGCAGGAAATCAATACCAAACGGAGTCCAGACGCAGCAAAACTTTTTCTGGATTTTTGCTGGACCAGAAGACACCTCTTGGGCCAAAGAAGTACCACAGGGGTGCTCAGAGGGGGGCACAACCCACCAGGGCACGCCTGGGGGCCCAGGCGCGCCCAGGTAGGTTGTGCCCAACTCGGTGGCCTCCCGCACCACCTCTTTGCTCTATAAATACGCCAATATTCCAGAAACCCAGAAACCCTAGGAGAGTCGACGAAAATCAATTCCAGCTTTCGCAAGTTCTAGAAACACCAGATCCAATCTAGACACCGTCATGAAGCGGTTCATCATGTCCATTGGTGCCTCTCCGATGATGCGTGAGTAGTTCTTTGTAGACCTACGAGTCCATAGTTAGTAGCTAGACGACTTCCTCTCTCTCTCTCTCTCTTGGTTCTCAATACAATGGTCTCTTGGACATCCAAATGATGTAAGTCTTTTTGTGGTGTGTTTGTTGGGATCCAATGAACTTTGAGTTTATGATCAGATCTATGTTTTTATCCATGAAAGTTATTTGAGTCTTCTTTGATCACCTATATGCATGATTGACTAACTCGATCTATTTCTTGTCTGATATTCTGGTTTTGTTTGGCCAACTCGATCTATTTATCTTGCAATGGGAAGTGGTGCTCCGTGATGGGTTCGATCTTATGGTGCTTGATCCCAGTGACAGAAGGGGAAGAGACACGTATGTATCGCTGCTATAAAGGATAACAAGATGGGGTCTATTTCTGCATAAATAGATCTTGTCTACACCATGTCATCTTTCTTATTGCATTACTTCATTTTCCATGAACCTAATACACTAGATGCATGCTGGATAGCGGTCGATGAGTGAAGTGATAGTAGTAGATGGAGGTAGGAGTCGGTCTACTAATCTTGGACGTGATGCTTATATATTGATCATTTGCCTGGATATCGTCATGATTATTTGAAGTTCTATCTATTACCCAACAGTAATTGTTTTCCCACCGGTTGCTATTTTTCTCGAGAGAAGTCACTAGTGAAACCTACGCCCCCCGGGTCTCTTCTTCAATATATTTGCCATTGCGATTTATTTTATTTGCTTTTATTTCCGGTTCTATTAAACCAAAACTACAAAAATACCTAGTTGCACTTTATTTTATTTGCGATCTATTTATCCAATCTATTACAACTTTATCCCATCTCCGTGCCAATTTCTAGCATCGTTGCCCGAAAGGGATAGACAACCCCTTCAACACGTTGGGTTGCGAGTATTTGTTATTTGTGTGCCTGGGATGTTTACGTTTTGTTGCATGGTTCTCCTACTGGTTCGATAACCTTGATCTCATCACCGAGGGAAATACCTACCGTTGATGTGCTGCATCATCCCTTCTTCTTTGGGGAAATACGCACATAGTTCAAGCAAACATGAAAAGGAATTTCTGGCGTCGTTGTCGAGGAGACATCATCAACATCAACCAGGTTCCTAATCACAACTCTAATATCCTTGCAATTTACATTATTTGCCATTTGCCTCTCGTTTTCCTCTCCCCCACTTCACAAAAATTTGTTGTTTTATTCGCCCTCTTTTTCATTCCCGTTTTCTCGCCAGATCTATTTTGAGTGCAACCTTGTTGTGAAGTCACCATGACTCAAGAGAACACCAAGTTGTGTGATTTCACCAATACCAACAACAATGATTTTTTTAGCACTCCGATTGCTCCTCCCGCCACTAGTGCAGAGTCTTGTGATATTAATACTACTTTGCTGAATCTTGTTATGAAAGATCAATTTGCCGGTACTCCTGATGAGGATGTCGTGTCCCATCATAACACATTCATGGAATTACGCGATATGCAAAAGAAAAAAGATGTGGATAATGATGTGGTGAAGTTGAAATTATTTCCGTTTTCTTTGCGTGATCGCACAAAAAATTTGTTTTCTTCTTTGCCTCGTAATAGTATCGATTCTTGGAACAAGTGCAAGGATGCTTTTATTACTAAGTATTTTCCGCCCGCAAAAATCATTTCCCTTAAACCCAGATCATGAATTACAAGCAACCTGAACATGAGCATGTTGCACAATCTCGGGAAAGGATGAAATTGATGCTAAGGAATTTCCCAACTCATGGGTTAATTCTTTGGATGATCATACAAATTTTTTATGCGGGATTGAATTTTGTTTCTCGTAATATTTTAGATTCCCCCGCGGGGGGTAGTTTTATGGGAATTACTTTGGGTGAAGCTACTAAATTTCTAGACAATATTATGTCAAATTACTCACAATGGCATACCGAAAGAGCGCCTACTAGTAAAATAGTGATGCCATAGATATGAATTTTATCTCGCGAACAATTTCAATAACAATGCTTATAGAGGTAATTTTAATCTAGGCCTTTTCGTAGTAATTCCTCTAATAATTTTGGTAATTCCTATGGTAATACTTCTTATAATAATAATACAAACACCTCTGATCTTGAGAATAATATTAAAGAATTTATCAATACTCAAAAAGTTTTCAATGCTACAATAGAAGAAAAGCTGAATAAAGTTGATGGTATGTCTAGAAGTATTCATAGAATTTCTCATGATGTAGAAACTCTCAAGATGAAAAATTTTGTGCCTAAAGTTGAATAATGAATTAAAGCTCTTCTATGGATTAAAGTAAGAAAAAAACCGCTATGCTTAGAGCTAAAAGAGAATATTTAGAAAATGCGTTTTCTAGTGATTGCTTTCATAAAAGTGATGAAGATCTTAAAATGATTGGTGTTTCCTCTATTAATTCTTTGTTTAGTAAAATTAATATTGATGAAAAAGCGACTGGAGAAGAGTCAACTTTAGCTAGAAGGTGTCCCGATAATTCAGAGGGTGAAAATCTTGTTTAGAAAATTGATAAAAGTGGGTTTGAAGAGGTCAAAACTTTAATTAGTGATGTGCCCACTATATTGGATTACAAAGACTTTGATTATGATAGTTGCTCTTTGGTTGATTGTGTTTCTTTGTTGCAATCCATGATAAATTCACCCCATGCTTATGAACAAAATAAAGCTCAAACTAAACATAGCATTGATGCCATGATGAAAGCTTTTGTAGAGGAATTGGAATTAAAAGTTTTAGTTCCTAGAAACTTACATGATGAATGGGAACCTACCATCAAAGTCAAGATTAAAAATTCTGAGTGTTTTGCTTTATGTGACTTGGGTGCTAGTGTTTCTATAATTTCGAAATCATTATGTGATGTGCTTGGTCTTACCGATATTGAAGAATGCTCTTTAAATTTGCACTTGGCAGATTCTACTATTGAAAAGCCTATGGGAAGAATTAATGATTTTATTATATTGAACATAGCAATTATGTGCCCACAGATTTTATTCTTCTTGATATTGATTGCAATCCATCTGTTATACTTGGTTGACCATTTTTATGTACTATTGGTGCCGTGATTGATATGAAATAAGGCAATATTAAATTCCAAACACTAAGGAAGGGTATGGAACACTTCTCTAGAACAAGAATTAGGCCTCCATATGAATCAATCATGAGGGCATCGTATGGATCTAGAACTCAAGATGACAAAACTTAGATCCTTCGTGTTATGCCTAGCTAGGGGCGCAAAACGATAGCGCTCGTTGGGAGGTAACCCAACTTGTATCTTTTTGGTTTTTGGTTTCCTTGATGTTTTCAATAAAATACACAATTATGCCTCTGATTAGATGTGTCTTAATGTTTTAAATTAGTGTTTGCTCCAAGCAAGGCCTTTGGGATGAATTGGGTGAGAGTTGATTTGATCTTGCTGAAAAACAGAAACTTTTGCACTCACAAAAACATTTCTCATTTTTAACAGGAGAGCGATTTTGAGTTGATTCTTTTTGCAGAAGATTAATAAACAAAATTTTCATGTTTTCCTAATTGTTCATAAATGTTGGAGTTACATAAGTATTCGAAGTAGTCAGATTGCTGCAGACTGTTCTGTTTTTGAAAGATTCTGTTTTCTTTGCTTTGTGTGCTTGTTTTGATGATTCTATTGTTTTCTTTGAAGAGTTTTTGCCATAGAAAAGTTGGAATAAGGTAGATATAATTCAAAATTAAAATATTAATGGGTTTGCAATAGTACTTATAGTAGTGGTTCGCTTTCTTATACTAACGGGTCTCACGAACGTTTTGGTGAGTTTTGTGTGATTGAATTTTTCAACTTTTGGGTGAGACTATGATGGATGAACGAATAAGGATTAGCAAAAGGCTAAGCTTGGGGATGCCCGAGGCACCCCAAGATAATATTGAAGAAGTATCAAGCAAGTAAGCTTGGGGATGCCCCCGAGTGGCATCCCCTCTTTCTTCTAACAACCGTCGGTATTTTACTTGGAGCTATATTTTTATTCGTCACATATTATGAGTTTTGCTTGGAGCGTCTTGTATGATATGAGTCTTTGCTTGTTTTGCTTTGTTTTTTAAGTCTTGAATCCTTGCTAGACACACCTTTTTGAGAGAGCCAAAAATTATGCTATGCTTTCTCTTATGCTTCACTTAAATTTTTAGAGCCATGGGATTGCTCTAGTGCTTACTTATATCTTTTTTAGCACGTTGTGCTTTGTTATTTTTGAAGAAATGCTCTCATGCTTGACTTAGATTTATTGGGGAGTTAGTAAATTTTTTTAAGAAATTCTCTCTTGCTCACTTCGATTATTTTGAGAGAAAGAAATATTATGCTCATGTTCTTCACTTAAATTTGATTGAGCTTATTAAAAGCAATATATGAAACTAGTCCCAAAGTGATAAATATCCAAGGACGATATAATAAAAACTTTCATGAAGATCATTGACAAAATAAACTTGGTTCTTAGTAATGGTTTTGAGATGTGACGATATGATATGTGAGTCATGTTGATGAGTAATTGTGCTTTAATAAGAATATTGGTGTTGAGGTTTGTGATTCCCTATGCAATCACGAAAGTCAATAGTTATGCAATGAAAGTACATCCTAATTGTGGTGCATTATTCGATGTTACTTATGCTTGATGCTCGCGTATGAGATTTTTCATTTCTTGGTTGGACGCTTCTCAATTTGTTTGCTAGCCTTCATTTGCACTAAGAATGATCACTACTTGTGCTTCCAAAACCCTTTCAACTAGTTTTGCCATATGAGACCACTATACCTACCTATATGTGGTGTTTCTGTGCCGTTCTAAGCAAATTTGCATGTGCCATCTCTAGTTTTCAACATAAATTTCTCCTTTGTGTGCTTGTACCGCTCGCGAGGCGGTGAGGCGTGGCTGATATTTTCCATGCTAGATGTGTTATTCTCACGATGAGTGTTTATTCACTTGTCATTGCACGAGAGTATGTCAAAGGTATTAGGGATGCCCAGTCCCGAAATGAAAAATGAATTTACTTTGTGTTGTCAAATAATAAATTCCATGGAAAGTGTTGGTATGAAGGGCACCCGTGGATACGGTTAGCCATGGAAAGTGAAAGTATGGTGGAAAAAGTAATAAACTTTATTTTCTGTTTGGGAACCTCCTATGATATATCTAGCATGGAAAGTGTTGGGGACTCTAAGTCATTTCGTTGGTGGGAAATGTATGCCTCCAAAATGTTTTGATCTCTCAATTTTTGCTTTGATCTCAAGAATAGAAGAAGCATCTGACTCTTTCATGCATACTCCACTTGGCTCGGGGGGGGGGGGGATATAGCTCAGTTGGTAGAGCTCCGCTCTTGCAATTGGGTCGTTGCGATTACGGGTTAGCTGTCTAATTGTCCACCTCTACAAATCCCTACTTCCCTCTATGAAGGGCCTTTTTTTACCTTATGCAATTTATATTTTGAAGTTGAGTCTCCATCTTATCTTATAAAGCACCAACTAAGGGGCACTATGATCAAACTTGAGCATTGGGTATAGCTTGTGTTCGAGTGTATTTCCTGAATGGATCAATGATTGAGCATAATGGGCTAGGAATAACTTGCTCTAGTGTTTATATTTTGAAAGACATGATTGCTTGTTGATATGCTTAAGTACTGAAGTCTTCATGTCAAAACTAGACTATTGCTTCGAACCATATAAAAGTCCAAATGTCCATGCTACAAAGAAAAGATTATGTGATGAACATGTTAGGCAGCATTCCACATTAGAAATTATGTTTTATCATTTACCTACTCGAGGACGAGCAGGAATTAAGCTTGGGGATGCTGATACGTCTCCAACGTATCTATAATTTTTTATTATTCCATGCTATTATATTATCATTCTTGGATGTTTTAGAATCATTTTATAGTCATTTTATAGTCATTTTATATCATTTTTTGTACTAACCTATTGACATAGTGCCCACTGCTAGTTGTTGTTTTCTACTTGTTTTTGACATCGGCGGAAATCAATACCAAATAGAGTAAAAACGTAGCGAAACTTTTTTTGGATTTTTTTCTGTACCAGAAGACACTTGTTGGGCCAAAGAAGTACCAGAAGGGTGCTCCAAGGGGAGCACAACCCACCAGGGCGTGCCTCGGGGCCTAGGCGCGCCCAGGTTGGTTGTGCTCACCTTAGTAGCCTCCTGCACTACCTCTTTGCTCTATAAACACCCCAATATTCCAGAAGCCCTAGGAGAGTCCACGAAAATCAATTCCAGCCACCGCAAGTTCCAGAAACACCAGATCCAATCTAGACACCATCACAGAGGGGTTCATCATGTCCATTGGTGCCTCCCCGATGATGCGTGAGTAGTTCTTTGTAGACCTACGGGTCCGTATTTACTAGCTAGATGGCTTCCTCTCTCTCTCTTGATTCTCAATACAATGGTCTCTTGGAGATCCATACGATTAAGTCTTTTTGCGGTGTGTTTGTTGGGATCCGATGAACTTTGAGTTTATGATCAGATCTATGTTTTTATCCATGAAAGTTATTTGAGTCTTCTTTGATCTCTTATATGCATGATTGATTATAGCCTCGTATTTCTTCTCTGATAATTGGGTTTTGTTTGGCCAACTCGATCTATTTATCTTGCAATGGGAAGAGGTGCTTTGTAATGGGTTTGATCTTACGGTGCTTTATCCCAGTGACAGAAGGGGAAACGACGTATCGTGGCTATTAAGGATAACAAGATTTGGTCTATTTCTACATAAATAGATCGTGTCTACATCATGTCATCGTTCTTATTGCATTACTCCGTTTTTCCATGAACTTAATACACTAGATGCATGCTGGATAGTGGTCGATGTGTGAAGTGATAGTAGTAGATGCAGGTAGGAGTCGGTCCACTAATCTTGGACATGATGCCTATATAATGATCATTGTCTGGATATCGTCATGATTATTTGAAGTTCTATCAATTGCCCAACAGTAATTGTTTTCCCACCGTTTGTTATTTTTCTCGAGAGAACACACTAGTGAAACCTATGGCCCCCGGGTCTCTTTCTTAATATATTCGCCTTCGTGATCTATTTTATTTTCTTTTATTTTCAGTTCTATTAAACCAAAAATACTATTTTGCACTTTATTTTATTTGCGATCTATTTATCCAATCTATTACAACTTTATCCCGTCTCCGTGCCAATTTCTGGCGCCCTTTCCCGAAAGGGATTGATAACCCCTTTAACACATCGGGTTGCGAGTATTTGTTATTTGTGTGTAGGGGTTGTTATGTTGTTTTGCGTGGTTCTCCTACTGGTTCGATAACCTTGGTCTCATCACTGAGGGAAAATACCTACCTTTGTTGTGCTGCATTATACCTTCCTCTTTGGGGAAATAACGACATAGTTCAAGCAAACATCAGGGACCGTTTGTGCCTTTTGGCTCACGTATATGATTGTGTCACTAGCATCCATATGACCGAAAACCCGGGTGGACATGACTAGTCGTAAATCCAAGGTGGCGCAAACTTATAGGGACAGGCATATATGACATAGCAATGCACATGTCGGTCAGCAGCGTGTGTAACCGAGCTGTAGCAAGCTATCAGGACTTTGATAAGGACAACATGACATTTCCCCATAGGGACAGACACAAGAGAAAAGAAGGACACATGTCGATCAATCATATGTTCTAGTGGAAGTACTAGGAGAATTTCCCCATAAGGAAGGCTACCAAGAATAAACAACTAGGTGTCTGATCCAACACATACCAAAGCATTTAAATAACATACATACAATATGCTCAATACGTGCAGATACAACATGGCATCACAACATAACTCTACGACTCAAAGTATTCCATTAAAAGGCTCCGAGGAGCCATACTGATGTAGGGTAGAACCCTAGATTCCCAATCTTTCATGATTGGAGGAGATCCCATGAAGAACACGAAGAACATGAGGGGAAACACAAGAGAAACTCTCAAACCAACAAGATCCAGTCACACATTTTCTAGATCCTCGAAACACAAAGAGATACACGATCTGAATCCAACAAAGGACGATACAAGTAGCTAGTTCATCTCCATGAGGAGGTCTTGAGAGGTCTTCCCATGAAGGGGGCTTGAATCCGCATGGGGGATCTTCTCCAAAGAGGTCTTGAATCCGCTTGGCGGATCTTCTCCGAAGAGGTCATGAACTCCGATGGAGAAGTAACCAAGTGGATGAGCAAAGCTCTATCTCTAATATGAGCTAAACCATTGCTAACCCTAGCTAGGAGGAGGGGTGTCCTATTTATAGTCATAGTGCAATTGGGAGCGATGTGAAGGGGTACATGGGCCTTGGCCCGCAACACTGTGCGCAAACAGGTACCAGACGTAGAGTGGGTACCGGTCGTCCGGTGCCTCACGGGCATCCGGATGTCCGGTAGTCGCCAAACTTCCGCTAATTTAGCTCGGGTGTGATGGTGCCGGTCGTTCGGTGGAGGCCGAACGTCCGCTTGCTGGGAGGTGTGGCCGGTCATCCGGTGGAGGCCGGACGTCCACTCGCTATAGCTTGCGTTGGCTGGATCTTCTGGTGTGTGCAGCTCTGAGGCGACGGGCGTCCGATCCAGACCGGTCGCCCGGTGGCTGTAGATTCCAGGCAGCTTTTCCTCTTGTTCCTCACGCTTGGCGTCCTTGCTGTCTTGTCCAATGCTCCTAGCTATTCCATGGCCTTTCTCTAGGTTCCTGGTCATGCATAGCACATATGTTTGAGGTAGTAACCATGTCTCACATGTGGAAAGTGAAGGTTCGGAGAGGAGCGAGTTCACCTTGTGTCCAATGGCGTATAGTTGAGGTCTCCTCTTATGTCCTCTTGGGGCTTGGAGAGTAGACATAGTGTACATGGGCATGGTTGTAGGATGCTCTGCATCATCCCCCCCCCAGGAAAGATCCGACCTCGGATCGTGATCCTCATCACCATGGAAACGGTTGTCGTGGACGGACTTGTAGTTGGACGAAGTTGAAGACATGGTGCAATCCAAGTACTCCAAGGTGTCTCCGGAGTGATAGACATGCAAAAAGAGCAAACACAAGCAATACTCAGAAATACAATGGTTAGCACACACAAATTGTCCATCATGTAAGAATGAGTCTGTGCGGCAAGATTGTTCGTAACAAAGAGCATGAAACTTATCAAGATGATATAGAATGATATGCAAAGCATTCGTGGGAGCAAAAGCATTTGTTGTACGCACAAAGGTGTTCTGAATGTGATTAATTTCACCATTGTGCAAAATGATGTCATAATGGGATGGTGTATCAAAAGCATGAACATGGAAATGGATGCTCAATATGTGTGTGTTATCATGCAATTGATGGTGGACAATATGATCATGATGTATGAATACGCCATCAAGAAAGATCACAACAAATTTGATAAGGAAGTGCGCAAGCTCATATCTCATGGATGACATGGGAATACAAGATGCAACAAGGCAATCGTAATGTGATTCAATCCATGCATAGGGTGCAAACTTGTGGTGAGTATGATATGTCCATCGAGCATGACATGTGTTAGCACAATCAACAAATATGGAGGTGTTGGCGCAATGTGTCAAAGGAGTGTTGATGTACCAATGCTCGATGTCGTGGCATGAGTGGAGTTCCGAAGGTGCATCCAATAAGTGCGAGCGCTCCTCAATGTGAAGGTCCATAGATCCAATCTCCAATGTCGCTCCTCTGTTCGCGAGATGTATCATGTAGACAACAAGAAGGAAACAACAATGAAAGAGTGACCCATCCAATATGCGTACTTGAGGATGGCTTAAAGGGAAGGAGTTCACCTTTATGAGGATGTCAAAAATGTTGGTGTCACACATCGTGTATGCTTTCACCTGACCAAGTTGATTGTGATGTTACCGCCTTCTGAATCCTTCAAAATGAAATAACATGACAAACACTCAGAAAAACAAATGAGGTTAGTGCAAATGCAACACCTATCATTCATGTGGTAAGATACCCAACAAGTGTATGCATCATGCTCATCATAAGAAAGAACAAGGGGGCATTTCATAGTATGGAGGCATATGATGCAAGAGCAACCAAATACAATAGGCTCAATCAAACACGCATGCATCACAAGTAAGGTGTCAAAGTCTCCAAGATAAATGAGCATAGTATGGTTGCACTCAATACAAGTGGATATGAAAGAGGCAACTAATGGACACAAGAGACAATGATCAAGATATATTATGTGATAGGCATGAACATATATGTCATCAACCCAAGAAAGCGAGTAAGAATGGAACATGTGTGATGCAACCAAGCAAGTAATCACAGTGATCAAGTCAACCAAGCTAGTAGTGCAAAGATGCAACGTACTAGAGGTAATCATGGAAATCATGTCACGTGTGCAAATAGTGGGCATATATAATGCACATGACATATCACAAGCATGAAAACAAAATATGAGCAAAATATCATCAATGTATTGGCAAGAAGTCCTATGTAAATAGTAATGGAACATCATGACTCTCCCAACACAAGAATCAACAATAGCATGAAGCACATGGTAGACATGGAAATAGCAACAAGTATCTCCACCAAGCATGCAAATACACATAGAAGTAGCATAATGGTGAATCATGGGTGGATGCAAGCAAGGGTCACAATTGCATGGAAAAGTCATGTAAAGAGGCATAACATGCAAAGTGAACACGATAGTATGGGCATAAGGTGACAAGTGGTAAATAGCCCATAGCCGTGTGAGAGCCAAGTAGAATAGATGCCCGTAGTCGTTGCGCAAAGGGAATAGTGGGAACGACAATCCACGGGATCCCAAATCATCATTGATCTCAAGAGCTCGTCTCATCAACTCTTGGGATTGAGAGGTTGACGAGTATACATTAGTACCTACACAAAACAAAGACAAAGGGAAAATTGAGTGTGCGTGGTATATGTACACATCATCCATCATGGTATGCACGTGCTTGTGTTGGTTAGCACCAAATATCCAATGCTCAAATAAATGAGATGCGTGATATAGAAACATGTCATCCATCATGAGAGGTTTGTTATTATGTATGATATAATGGAGACTCAAAATTGTGTAATGCATCATGATAAATATGTATAGCATTTTTATTCATGGAATGCATATGGTGCACGCAATCACGGGAATCATGCAAAGTATGGCATGCATTAAAATTTCCTTATATGTGTGAGGAAACTATGGGGGTCTCCTCATGAGCATTAGTAGAAACATCACATGGAGGATATTGACAACATCTGAAACAAAACATATTCGGTTCTATGTGATCATGGCATGGCATAGTAGATGAATTGAGCAAAACATGTAAAGGAAGCTTGGCAATGTCATCGCATGAAAAACAAAAGCCAATGACCATCATCTCGTCATCTATGCCATAAGTGCAAATGGGATTTATTTTAATGTGGCATGCGTAGTTACTATGTTGAGATTGAAATGATGCAATGTGGGAGATCTCACTCATAGCATATGACAAGTTTAAAGGGTTGTCGAACATGATGTGACCAAAGGAATTTTCACATGATATCCTATGGAGCATAGCATCACAACTAGGCAACTCGACATGCTCATCATCCTATTCATCATAAATTGGTAAGTCATGACATGAGGAAGTCACACTAGCATGAACATGGAAATAGGTGGATCAACATCATGCAAGCAATCGTTGGTGAGATAGTCCACTAGTGGGACAAGAGAAGTACCATCACCTATGTTACCTTTGGAGCGTCGCTCATGTGTTGTAGGTGAGGTGTCGAAGATACACTCGTTGTCATCTACATCTTGATGGAACCATGTGGGTGCTGTATCATCGTCCACCATGGCCATCGGTTTGTCCATTGGAGGGATGGACTCGTCGAGTGTAGGCATGTCGTCATGTAGGACACCTAGCACCAAACAAAACACAGTCGGAGTAGTGTTTAAGTCATTAGGAATCATAAGGGCCTCACGTGCCTTCTCAACTACCTCCCTCTCTAAGTGTTGTGTCTCACTCACTCCCGGTAAGATGCCCTCACTCATATGGTTGGTGGAGTCACTCAAATGGCTCTCAAACTCATATAGGATGTGTGGCATCCTCTCAAGTGTTGGGCTAGTGGTGGCCACAGTCATCCTCTCATAGGAAATGCTCTCAATGTCACATATGGTGGAGTCACTCATCTCACTCATGGGGTGGTGGCTCTCCTCACATGGCAATTGGGGCATCTCCACATATGTGGGTGTCGGAGAGATGTAGGTGCAAATATCTCCATGCTCAACTCCTATCTTCACCTTGGTTGAAGGGATAGTCCCATGCTCAACCTTCTTGTCACCGTCTTGGTGTTGGAGGCCCATATGATGTGGCACCTCATAGCTCGTGTCCATGACCGAAGGGAATTTCCCATGCTCGGTCATCTTCCATGGGGGGCTTCCGAAGATGGAAGTGTCGCCCTCGCTTTTAGGTGGTCGCCTTGTTTTTTGAAGATGTCGATGTAGGCGAACTCGTGGGAAGTAGGTGAAGATGCCATACGTCCAAAGGTGAAGTTGCCTTGATAGTACTTGGCGAAGATGCCGAAGTGGTTGGTGTAGCCGTAGCTCCGTCTTGGTGGTGCTCTCGCGGTCTACTCTTTTTCTCATGAAGCCTGGACTTGGCGTGAAGTAGGGCTTGTTGGGACTTGTACATTTGTGCTTGTGGGGCATCTTCATGATGATGGTGTCGTTGTCGTACTTGAACTCGTAGTAGATGTCGTTCGTCGTTGTCGTGCACATGATGCTTGGAGGTGACTTGCCCTTCATGACAATGTGGATCACGAACATGATGGTGGTCGCCATGGAGATGTGGATGTGGATGAATTGCGCTTGCATCGCATGGGCGCTCCGAAGATGATCGACTTGGTCGATGCCTCCTTGAAGATGACGAAGGGGGAGTAGACTTGATTAAGGCCCGAATCTCCTCCATCCTTGCATCTTGCTCCTCCTTTTGTGCAGAAAGCTTGTTGTCTATGTAGTCCCTTCTCCTAGCTTCGGAGTGTCGAATGTCGATGGAGAGGTTCTTGATGTTCTCTCGCAAGGTAGAATGTGCGCCTTGCATTTGTTGTTGTAGAGCGAAGATGGACGCTTTGGTGATGTAGTTGTTCGCGACATCATTGTTGTCGAAGACCGGAGATGAAATGCCTTGCCTATCCATCACAAGACTCAAGCAAATATGAGTGGAAGAAAGGAGAGAACTATACCAAATGTACCTTGACCAATGATGAAGATGGATCAATGATCACTCAATAATGTAACAAGGAAATAACACAATTGGTACCGATCTCGTCAATTTATTACACCTACACAAATAAGGCTTTTGGTGGAGCTTGGTGAGGATAGTGGCACAAAAAATTTAATGCAAAATGTTAGCAAGAGTCAATAATGTTGAAAGAGTTTCACAAATTTGCAAGTCAAAAAAATAGACCAATATCAATATGTGGCACACGGAAACACACACACGAGGACGCCGCCGATGGGATAGAGCGGTCGCCAGCGGTTCCCTCGACGACCACGGGTCCTCTGCCGGGGGCAGGCCCTGGGGCACCCCCCGGCAGAGGGCCTACCTCCTGAGGGCGCCTTGCTCCGAGCGCCGTGTGGGCGAGGCCGGATCTCGGCCCCTCTCCTGCAGCCCCCGGAGCCCTCCTCCTAAGGGGTGGGGTGCTGCTGGATTGGGGTAGCCACCCGCTGCGACGACCTGTACCTCCTGTGATCCATGGTTAGCGTATGCCTTTTCCTGAGGGATTAGCGGTACCCGATAGTCACTGCCTCCAGCGCGGTCGACGGGGCCTTCCCTTGGCTCCTGGAAGAGCTCAGCCTCGGGCGCTTCTTCTCCCCAGCCCGGGCTGAGGAACTGGCCATGGTCTTCCTCCTGCGCGTGTCCTTGATCCATCATGTGTGGCACATACGCCTCCGGGGCCGCCGCCCCGAATGCCTCGCCGTAGTGCCCCATGTGCCACACAGATCTGCTCACGATGCCAGCCTAGGAGTGGTAGCGTGGCGTCTCACCGGGACCGTGGGCTGTAGTGGATCCCCTTCGTAGGTCGGAGGCAGAGGCGGCGCCATTGATGACCAGGCGCTGAGGGCCAGGTTGGCGTTGGAGTGGCCGTGGAATCCGCTGGGAGCTGTGTGGGCGTGTGTGGGGCCTCCGTGTGGTCCACCTTGGGCCTGAGGCGGCAGCTGGGTGCAGAAGGGGAGTATCCCCCGAGGCGGCGGAGCCCAGGAGCTCTGCCACCCGCTCCAGTAGTACGTCGTGGCCGCCCTCCAGCAGCCTGCATTGCAGTAGTTCTCGAGCCACCGTGAGTGCGACCCTTGAGTTCGCCTGCTCTCGCCGTGAGTACGGCGGCGTGGCTCGAGGCCCTTGCTGCCGACCGCACCTGCCGCTGTGTGAGGGCTGGTGTCACCTGACCGCGTCGCCCGCGGCCTGCAGCGCCCTGCGGACCGCGAGTTGCTTGGGGCACGGGGTTGAGGTCGCCCTGGGCAAGCGGATCTGCATGGGAGGGCCAGGCCGCCCAGGGATCTGGGTTGCCCGTGGGGTCGCTGGACATGACGATGATGAGGCGACGGGCGGTGAAACATCAGGCGCAGGAGAGCAGACTCCGGCACACCCCTACCTGGCGCGCCAAATGTCGGATTTCGGGTTCCGGCAGATCCTTGAGGTTCGAACACTAGGGTGCGCACGGAGATCACACCCTCAGCCTACCCATGTTTCACCGCCTCGCTAGGATCTAAACTACTCGAAGAACAACACGAAGGACACAAGATTTATACTGGTTCAGGCCACCATTGTGGTGTAATACCCTACTCCAGTTTGTGGTGTGTGTATTGCCTCTGGGGCTGATGAGAAACAGTACAAGGGAAGAACAGCCTCGCGAGGGTCTGTTCTTGGCTGGTGCAACAAACTGCTAGGGGGAGTTCAGCCGCTTCTCTCTCTCTCTTGGGTGCCGACCCGATCAGATCCAGATGCCCTACCCTGTGGGTGGCCAGTCCTATTTATAGGAGAAGTCCCCGGGCCTCTTCCCAAATATTGAGCGGGAAGGGCGCCCACAATTGGCCATTTTGAAGGGGAACATCTAGCACCCTTATCCTGACTAAAGTTGGTCCTCGCCTGCTAAAAGACCCTGACGATGACGCTGGCTTGGGCTCCACGATGACCTCCGTCCTGTCGTCCTGCTAGTCTTGGTCTTGTTGCACCGAAATGGTTGCCTTTGCTTGATACCCTTGCCTGCGCTTGCCCCCTTTGCACCAAAGGGGAAACAAGGACTCTGCGCAGGTCGGCGCCCGTCTGGCGCCCGCCTGGCCTTGGTCGTCATGGCTTGCGTCACGAGAACCTGGTGAGGTACCCCGCCTTGATCTCTCCGCCTCCTCGTGAGCCAGCCTGACGAGGCCGTGTCTGAGGAAACCTCCTGTCGTCCGCCCCGCAAGGCTTGGCCCCTCGTGAGGGTCTTGAGCATTTGTTGATGTAGATGGGCCGTGTTGGGCCACTCCTTGAGCCACGCCGCAGGCCGCAGGTAGGCAAGTCTGGGTACCCCCGTTCCTAGAACGCCGACAGAGTGATGCTACATAACCAAGTAGCTATAAATGTACGTGCAGCGATACAGGCAAAAGGCACAGCCAAGAGCAATGCACATCTAAACTTCTTCAGTACCAACCTTATGTTAAGAGTAATATAGATCTGATGTGTAGAAAATGGAGGGCAAAGGAAAAATAAGCTGCAGAGTAATGTCCCATGAACAACTACCTATCAATATAGGTACACTGATAAAGGACAGCATGTACTTACAAGAACAATGCAGACCTAAAAAAATTCATTGGCATTGGATATATTCTACACTAATGTAACCATTCATACAGATCAGATAATTTGGAGCGAACAATTGATAAGCAAGCTATCATGCATACTGCTGTCACATAATGAACCAGGTATGTATGCAAGTACAGTGATACAGGACAACAGGTACTAACAAGAGCAAAGCAGCGGCAGCATATTTGCGATATGCTGTCGTTCTTTTCAAACCGGAATTCTTCTTCGAGCAGATTTCCTGCAAAAAAGATCCATAAGGCACATGCGGAAAAGTAGAAGTTCAAATTGTCATGTGATTTCATAGACAGTACCTCATCCTGGGAACGAGACCAGTGCATAACAAGGTTTTTCCATTCAATGTCTTCTAAATTTAGCACAGGAGACTTCACCAGAAATTCGTTTATAGACTTGCCATCAAAGTGTGATTTCCTCAGTAACACCGATACTGCTGCAATGCTTCCTTGAAAAGCACAAGCAAGCTTTGCTCGTGATGACTATCCAGATTGACCCTCGCCTAGTTACAACAATGTAATGTAAATCATTGATGTGTTCGATCAGCAGAAAACAGGAAAATAATAACCATGGATAATAGCACTTACATGTAAGTTGGACAGGAAGATGTGAAAATGGTGTTTGTCTTCACTATAATCTTCCCATGCTGGGAATATATGCATGTAGTCCCTAACAACATTGAAAGCATTGTATTTTAAACTGGGAATAAATGGAATGGGGTTCCAATCTGCAGGAATTTGCTGTCTCTGCAGTTGGGATAAGTCTTCGACTGGTGGACTTGTTGTACTTTTTGCTAGAGTGGGATTTTTCTGTGGTACGACTAGTGCTATGGCAAATGAAATCGGTATACCTTTTGATGGAGTGCAGGTCCTGTGTGGTGGGGCTAGTGGTGTGGCCAATGAAGTATGGGTACAGTCTGCTGGAGTCGGTCCTACGTTTTGTGTCACTGGTTGTACAACCAATATAAGTGGGGCGCTGTCTGATTTGTTCGGCACCACCACATTTTTCAAGGACTTTGCTGGTGCTCCTTCAGGTTCGGCAATCACCCTCTTCCTTTTTGATGTCTGATGCACAAGAACAGCATTTGAGTGAAAAACATGGTATGATGACAGATGGAATATGTATTGATAATGGATGGGCATGACATCTCGAGTTATATGATGAGTAAACTAAGCAGATGGCGGTGCAACAAAGTAGAAGAAATGCAAGACAACATATGCAAGATATGCGCGGTCAATAAAACCTTGCCAAATTAGAACAGGCACCTTGATGGGTGAAGAGGACATGCCATCTGCCTTTGACTCCTCGAGGTTAGAATAGTCATTAGGATGATATTCTAAACAAGAATCAACAGGTGGGGAGCGTACGAGTTTCATTGCTTCCAGAATGGCACTCAATGCTTGGTGCCAATTTTGTAAGTCATTGCAGTGTTCCACAATATTCTTCTGATGCGCGGATTCTGATATTCACTGTAATTGCGTATAATATCTGAGAACCATGAAAACATAAATAGTTGTGAGATTCTCTTTGTAATGCAGATGATATTCTAATATAGGGGCGCCCCTGTAAACACTTGTGTGCTACCACTGGATTCTGATGAGAGAGCTCATGTGTGCTGTAATATGGTGCATTGTCGCTGGGAAATGACACCTATGGGATCACTAAAATCCTCTCTATGGTTGCGGGGCGCGGGGATTGTGAGAAGAGCAGGACTAGTAGACAACACAAAGGGGATTTACCCAGGTTCGGGCCATAAAGATGCGTCAAACCCTACGATCCTGCTTTGCTGGATGTATTTAGTGTTCTTGAGCTCTCGAACTAGCTCTAGGTGATGCGAGGTTCCAAAGATCTGAATCCTTCTCCCGTGAGCCATGGGCCTCCTTTTATAGGCGAAATGGGTTGCCAAAGTGGCAAACCGGAGATGGAAAGTGCTACAGCATTGTGAGCTTATCGCTGGTATTACAGGACAAAGCGCATTTAATGCGAGGCTTAAGTGTCCCTTTGCTTTATCGGGGACGGGGGCGAGGCCCGTCCCGTCTGTCGCCGCTCCTCCTCACTTCGACACGCGCCCTAGCCAGCGATGCATGCAGTGCCATGTAGGCAGGCAGGCAACTGAGGTGGCGCGGTGGTGGAGCCTCCGCGAGGGGCTACATGTTGCCACGCAGGTGCCTGCCCAGTTGGTTGGGTTGGCAGCTGCATGTGAACGGTGGCGAAGAATTGGCTGGCGCGGGCCTGGCGGTGGCCCAGCCGGTGCGCTTGGCGAGGGTCTTGCCGGGTGGCCCGGCAAGGGTCTTGCCGTGGCGCGCTAGCTTCCCCGGCAAGGATCTTGCCGGGGGTCTTGTGGGTTTCTTCGTTGAGGATGGTTGCCTCCCTATCCTCATTTGATCTTGTTCATCTTATGTCTTCACAAAGATCTGCATGCCACCACGGAGGTGCCTCCCGAGCCCTGCCTCAAATGTGTTTGTCTGGCGTTTTGTGGGCTCAAGGGTGGCTCACTCAGCTGGTGTGGGCGAGCTACCTTGCCGGGGCGGCTGAGGCTGCCCCAGCAAGGGTCCTTGCCGGGGAAACCTGCTTCGCCCATTCGATCTTTGTGGCCTTGGTCCTTGTCATTGCTTTGTCTGCCTTGTGCCTTCGGCTTCTCTCTGGCTTCCCTTTCCTACCCTATTATGCATGGCTGTGGCGGGAGGCTCTGACTGCCCATGCACAAGTAAAGGGGTCAAAAGGAGAGCCCCTACTTTTGTACACCGATAGGAGCCCCCGGGCCTGGGCCATACATAAGCGCAACAAGTTGTTGGGCCAGGCCCAGAATGGTGCACGGGCAGTTAGGGCGGATTTTTACCGCGGCCAATGTTCCGTCCGCTGCGCTTCCCCATGTCCCACGTTTAACGCGCGACGTTGGGGTCGTGCACGCGCATGACGTGGGAGGCATGCCTGGGACAGCGCTCACACGCATGCGTCGTATCGTAGTTAATGGGAAAGGAGGTGGCCCGCGCCTTCCCCATAAAAAGGAATGATCGCGGACGCGCTGCTCACTTTACCCCTCCCCTCCGCCTTCCTCCAATCTCAGAACCGCCGCCCCCCTTTCCTCCTTCTTCTCGAGCCTCTCTGCCTTCGCCCATCGCCGCCGCGCTTCCGCCATCCTCTACTTTTTCGCTTCCCACAGCCGCCATGGCACCTAAGTCCACCAAGAGCAAGGGGGTGGCAAAGGATGTCGGCGTGTCGGAGCAGCCGGAGAGCGAGCTGGTGGCGCGCCGGGCGCAGTCCGCCTACTTCCCCTCAACGGTTGGCATGCCCGAGCTTTGGGAGATGTTCAAGGATCTGTGAGGAGTGAAGACAGGGGGAGAGAAGACGGGGCATCACTACAAAAAAAAGACACATCCGTGACATTTTGGGCTGAACGAAAAAAAAATTGTCATACATATGACACTTCTATGACGATAATTGTGACAAAACCCGGTATCATCATAGATGTGGTGCGCTCCTACTTCTATGACAAAAAATCACGACAGAAATTGGGCTTTTCATCCTGGGCGGGCCAGAGACGCAGCTGCATGACATTCTCTGGGCCGTCCATGACGGAAAAAACTGTGGTAGAAGCGAGGGCGAGGAAAATTTCAGGGAGTTGCCAGTTACGGTGGGAGGTCGGGAGCCGAGCGATGCGCGTTTCTCTCGTACACATGCGAGGCGTTGTCTCTAACTGAACCCGAGCGAGGCGTTGGGCTCTAACTGAACCCAAGAGATTGCACTACAGGCTACACATTACTAAACCCGAGTGATCGATTGATGGCGGTTAACTGAACTCGATCGAGCGATTCCTTCGCTACTGCTGCTAACTGAAGCCGATGGATTGGATGAACAGTGAACGTTGCAGGGGGGAGGGGGGTTGGCTGAATAGTGAGCGGTGGCGTTGCCTCTGGATGAACAGGACCCCGTGGTGTGGAGGGCTGGATGAACAATAGACAGTGGAGGGGTGGCCGTGGAGTGGTGGTTGACGTGGTGTGGAGGGCTGGATGAACAATAGATGGTGGAGGGGTGCCCGTGGAGGGGTGGTTGAACAGTAGCCGGTGGAGTAGCGTGCGGTGGAGGCTGGATGAACAGGAGCCCGTGGAGGCTGGAGGAGGTCGACGGTAGCCCGTGGAGGCTGGAGGAGGTTGACGGTGGAGATAAACAGTATCCCGTGGAGTCTCGTTTTGCGGTACGCCACACCCCTCCCGATGAACATGACCCCCGTTTTGACCGTAGCGCTCCAACACGAGTCCGTTTGGTCCATTTTGCGGTACGCCACACCCCTCCCGATCAACAGGACCCCCGTTTCGACCGTAGGTGGTCCGTTTCCTCCGTTTTGCAATACGCCACACCCCTCTCGATCAACAGGACCCCATTCCGAATGTAGGAAGTCCGTTTCCTCCGTTGTTCGATATGCCAGGCCTCGTTTCCATCGCATGTTCTGTCCAAGCCCTCCGATGAACACGACCACGCATTCCGTTCCGTCCCAGCCGGTTGGCTCCCACGCGTTTCGTTGCCTCCCGATGAACACGACGCATTCCGTTGCCTCCCCATGAACACGACGCATTCCGTTGCCTCCCCATGAACACGACGACGACGCTGTTTCTCCGTTCCGACCCAGCCATGTACCTGTGCCCTTGCCCTACGTACACATACGTGGCCGTATTTTCTTTCTTGCACCCTGGCTGTTATACGTATGTGTACATGCTATATGCGCGCCTCTACTATGATACGTACGCACCTCTACTACGACACGTGCGTGCCTCTACATCTACCAGTATATATGTACGTACACGTTCGCGACCAGAATGACAACGCTACGTACGCTTCGACCAGGTGGGTCCCGATTGTCAGGCACTTCCTTGCTGCGAAGATGTAGCTGGTGGGTCCTAGCAGTCAAGGGGGCGAATCGTTTTGGTTTTTTTTGCCCGGACGCACTTCCTTGCGTGCGAAGATGTAGCTGGTGGGTCCCAGCAGTCAGGGGGGCGAATCATTTTTTTTGCCTGGACGCACTTCGTTGTGTGCGAAGGTGTAGCTGGTGGGTCCCAGCAGTCAGGAGGGAAACGTTTTTTCACGAAATACGGTGGCCCGTCCGGTGGGTCCCTGCTGTTAGGTGGAGGAATCGTTATTTTCCGTGTAATAAGGAGGCACTTCCTTGCTGCGGCCATGGACCCAGCTGTCAACCTCTCCACATACAGTCCACGTCCGATGGAAGTCATTCCTTGACCATGTTGACCACGCCGCACCGAGAGCACCAGGGCGGTGGACGACGGCGAGGCCTAGGAAGGGGACGACGCGGAGCCGATGAAGACGCGGCAGTGGATGCCCACGCGGAGAGGAGTATGAGGGTTCACTCGTTCGGCCGCGGTGTGAGGCTGTTGACGCCGCAGGGCCTGGCCAGCGGTGGGAATAGTAGGGGGCGGTGAGGCCTCCGCGGTAGCACAGCCGGCCACGGGAGGCAGGAGCAGCCAGCGATGGAAGTCGTTCGTTGACCACGTTGACCACGCCGCGCCTAGAGCACCAGAGCGGTGGACGACGGCGACGCCTAGGAAGGGGACGACGCGGAGCCGTGGAAGACAAAGCAGTGGAAGCCCGCGCGGAGAGGAGTACGAGGGTTCACTGGTTTGGCTGCGGTGTGAGGCTGCCGTCGCCACAGAATAACAGGGGGTGTGGGTGAGTGGAGGGATGGCTTGGCCAGCGGTGGGAGTAGTGTGGGGGCGGTGAGGCCTCCGCGGCAGCACAGCCGGCCACGGGAGGCAGGAGCAGGCGGCACGACCGGCGTTGCTTTGGGCGGTAGGACCAAGAAGACCAGAGGTTGAAGAAGCACTACGGCCATTGGATGGACATCGTACGGTCACTGAATCTAGAATCATTTATATCGACTAAGTTGACAAAGCCCTTGGTACGCTCCAACTTAGTAGGCCCATAGGTCACCCTCCAAAACGGTGCGCCCTAGATGTCAGCGGGAGGAATCATTTTTTGGGCGGCCGAAACTAAGAATATCCGAGATTGAAGAAGAAGCACGACATCCGTTGGATAGACATCCAACGGCTACTGCTGCTAGAACCGTGTGTTGACTATAATAAGTTGACGAAGCCTTGCATACGCGTCAACTTATTTTTTTTAGGGGACACGTCACTTAGTAGGCCCACAAGTGTGTGGCAGAGAACTTCTAGCCCATTTGCGTTTTGTAAGAATGTACAGCCCATTTTTGAATTCTAATGGAATTTACAACAGCCCATTTATAGTTTGTTAAAAGTACAGCCCATTTTGATGCATTTCCACCAACCATTGAAGACAGAACTCAATAAAATTTCCCACATTCTGATGGGATCCGAAATATTTTTATCCTGAAATTTCTAGTCAGATTTAATATAAATTTGTATTACGTAAAAATCCAACGAAACATTACGCGTGCAACAATGAAAATTTAAGATTTTCAAAATCCATAAATAATATTTTATAAACTAATTGCGTGTTTGGTGCATTTTTTTATAGTTACTTCCCAGTTTTTATAATTACATCCCATTTATTATTTTTAAAGCCCACTTTCCTGTTAAGCCTAATGCATCCCTCCTAGGAAAGATTTGCAGCCCAGCGGGGCGGAGAATAACAAGTTGACCTTGCCTGGGTATTCTTCAAAAAGACGTATGGCTGGGCTAGCCATTTTCATCTTGAAAAAATTAGTATCTCGGCTGGATATATGGCCTGGGCTAGACGGGCCACAACCCGCCCAGTTAATACCCTGCTCTCCTTTGAACAACAACGAAATCATCGCCAAGAAAAACTCTGGAGTCCTCACGCCTCAAAAACACAAATACTGCTCGAGCTGCTTGTTCCCAGCTGTCGGCCGCACCTTGTGCAACTCTCTCGTTTATATTGACTACATAGGTTGACAATGGTATGGGACCATGATGTTAGGAAACCAGGAGAAAGCAAAAAATATATAGTTGTATATAATAAGGAGGCACTTGCGTACGTACGGCTATGGCCTAGTGGGTCCCTGGTGTCATCCAGTCAAAATAAAGTCATCTCCTGAATCCTCATGTTCATTGACCATGTTAACAATGCTCGGCGCCATGGCGAGCGCAACAACTCGAAGGACAACGAAGGGGGCCTCATGGGCCCTACAGAGGTCTGATACAGCGCCCGCTGCTCAGTCAGGAAGCCAGGATCATCGGACACCTATGAGCACCTTCGAGAAACTAAGACGTCATGAAATGGTAAGGCCGTGCTTGGGAGCTCTGGTTTATTTCAAACCTGTATTAACCAAGTGTAATTTACTCATCACCGGAAACAACACGTAAAATACAGGCGTAACGAAACCGAGGGCCCGAGGTCTGTAAGTAAAACCGGCGGGTTACACGTGTAATTTGAGAGACAACTGTATATTTTACGAGCACTGCTATATGGATGACATTACCAGACGATACATGCATGACGTGCGTATCATGCCATCCATGGGCAAGGCTGAAACAGCAGCTAACAACTGGATTAGCAATCGTCCGAGTGTCATTCAACGTATTTATTGTGTGTGAAGTACTTCCGATATTTTACTAGTCGAAATCGACCAACTAGGCGCCTTCGCCCTAGACCATCTCCTTTAATTTAAAAGCGTCAGTTTTACAAGCGGTTTTTGTTGGAAAACAACGATCCAATCACGACCTAATATCATGAGTTGGTCGGAAGATCATATGGTTTCATGTCTAACCTACCCCACATGTCGTATAGGCTATGAATGAAACATCACACGATGACCTTCTTACGCATGGAAACAACAGAAGAGGATGATCTTCTTAACAAGAAAATCACTGGCATTAGATCGACATGCAAAACAATACGAAGCATTATTCTCAGGTGGCACGATGAACAAGTCGTGATGTCGCATGCCACAACATTCCAAGCTCAACTTTGCAATCAAACACAAGGCCTGTCATTACATAGACAATGTTCAGAACAAACTCTTAACACAGGAATATCTCGGCAGAGTAACCATTTACTTCCAAATTGACCACAAGAATAGGAAAAAACACTCGATGCTGCTCACAGCAAGGGCGTCCCACTCAAAAATATCAAATGCATGTCTTCTGGCTAACACCAATGAGCAAATTTTGACAAGGTTTTCCAATTCCAATATATTAAACTAACGTCTTCTTGCTAACATCAATGATTAAACTTTGACAAGCTTTTCCCATTCAAAATATGTAATGCCAATGATCGTGGAGTCCTGTCGTAGCTTCTTGTACTTGTTTGAGCACTTTTTGCCCAGGGCACTCCACATGTTGTTAAATTGCCAATGGTCTCTGCAGACTAGTCATGTCACCGGTGTCTAATAATACTCTTTAAAGATTCTCGGTCATTCCTTATGTAATGTACCACAAACAGTGACTGCTTCTTTCTGCAAAGTGGAACGACCAACTGGACCCAGTAATGCAGCAGTTTGCCTTGGACACATTGGCTCCTTTTGTGCATCTCAACTAAAATCGAAGTCGGAATAAAACCGAGCTTTAATTTTGATATCCCTGTAAGCAACAATAGGTATAAGGGAAACAATTACTAAGAAATAACGATTGATGACTTGTCTTAATGGGAAACAAAGCAGGAGAGTAGCAATTCTCCATTAGTGTGATTCATTTATATTGACTGAGACATTATCTTAACAATGCCTTGTTTCAACATGTATAAAGAACGACATAGCAGAAAAGTACCATTCCTAAAACAATGCAACTGATTCTTTTTAACACAGACATTATCTTAACAATACCTTGGTTAAACATGTATAAAGAACTACAAAGCAGGATAGTAGCATTCCTAACAAGTGTTGCAGTTTTGAACTAGGATTCAGTAGTTAATTAATTCTGAGAGTGGCATTGCTTAATTTTACCAACGGCATTAGACTAACGAAAATCATAAACAGTTCCAAGGGAGAGTAGGCTCAACAAGAATATGTGCTTACATCTACTTATAAAGGGGGTGATGCAGAGTTTGTTGTAACAAAGCAACAAACATCATGTCTGGATTGGTCCCATTTTTATTCACTACTTAATGGGAAACGACAGCAATACAATAGCTTCAATTCAACATTTATTTAAAATAGTACCAATACAAGTAGCACACATCTCAAAGCACACTGCACAATCATGTGGATGAAGGCCTGTACTGACCTTCCATGAGAAAACCGGGATAAAATACGAATCTGCCAACACGAATAGGAAATCCAATCTCGTTTTGTGCAGTTGCACTGAAATCAAGAAAAGTGTTTCGTGTAGCGAAGCAAAATGTCACAATAGCAACAAGTTGAATAGATATCTCTGTTTAAACAGAGGCAAAAAAGGAATCAATTACTGGCTAATAAAGGAGGATGAAACATGCGGCCACAAAAATGGTAATCCCGCCAATCCCTAACAAGTGTTGCAGTTTTGAAATAAGATTTAGTAGTTAATTCTGAGAGTGGCATCAATTACTGGCTTATAAAGGGGGTGATGCTGAATATGTTTTAACAAAGCAACAAGCATCATGTTTGGGTTGGTCCCATTTTTGTTCACTACTTAATGGGAAAAGACAACAATACAATAGCTTCAATTCAACATTTATTTAAAACAGTACCAAAACAAGTAGCACAACATCTCAAAGCACACTGCACATCATGTGGTTGAGACCAAGATTTGAAACAACTCGCCACGAAGATGGAAACAAATCTCGATCTCCTTTTGTGCAGTTCCACCAAAATTTTAAGCAAAGTCACTGGTGTGACATTCAAGTTGAACTGCACAAAACACTCTTAAAACATAAGTGTTTCGTGTAGCGAAGCAAAATGCCGCAATAGCAACAAGTTGAATCGATACCCCTGTTTTAATAGAGGAAAAAAAGGAAACAATTACTTGCCGATAAAGGAGGATGAAACAAACGGTGACAGAAAGAAGCATCTAACTTATCTTGGATGGAAAACAAAGTACGATAGTAGCATTTCTAAAATGGTTCATTGATTCATATTAACAGAGACATTCTCTTGAAACAACATTTGTTAAAAAATGTAATTTACTTTTAACAGTGGCATTGCTTCAATTTTCCGGTGGCATTCTTAGATTAACAACAGCAAAATAGTTGTATGGCACATGCTCGCACCATGTGCGTCCACGTGTATAAATGGGTGATGCAGAGTATGTAGCCAAGCAGCATATCTGTGTTGGTCCCATATTTGTTCTCTTTGAACTTTTTTCCTATGTGAGGGCAGCAAATCTATTCCTGCACAAACTACCCGACCCCCCCCCCCCAGTTTCTTTCCCTTTTCAACAAAGAGATTAGTTCCTTACAGATGTGTGTACTGGGTTACCCCGCTTTTCCCTTTTCGACCAACAAAGCGGCTGGATAGCCAGTCTATACTACTTTTCCTCCCTCCTTTCCTCATTGAACCACGTCCTAGATTCATGCTCCACCCCACCGCACCTTTCTTTCCTCTTTGAACCAAGACCTAGATTCGACTACAGATCGAAAAAGATCCACATGCAGCTAGAGCAACGACGGTTTCAAAGAAACTTATACCTTAGGGTCGTCGGGATGTGGCAAGGCGTGCTACGGGAGGCCGGATCTACCCACACTACGTACGGCAGCGAGGAAGAAGGGGTTGGTGGCCCTCCCGCACAGGCGCTGGGTGAAAGAGAACAGCGCAGCCGGCAGTGGATTGCCTCCCTCACCTAAGGCGATAGAGTTTACGCTGCACCTCCTCCCCTTCCCGGTGCGACGGGATACGGACGCCTCCCTCACCAGCTGTGAGGGGCAGAGAGAAACAAGAGGCCAATGCAGTCTTGTTTAGATCTGGTGAAGAGAGGGTGAGAGACTGTGAATATAGCAAACCCCAGCAAATGAACGCTGAGCCTCCAGCGTGTAACATATATGTATTGCGGCGAGCGTGTGGAGAGTGCAAACCCTAGCGAACAAGCGCTGAGGCTCCCGCTTATATATATACTAATGTAGTATGGACCGAGCTCCGGTGCCTTCAATGCATCTGCTTTTTGCTGTATGATAGGTGACGCAGCCACATTTTGAGCCCACCTGTCATAAACCCAAAGGCAGGTGCACTAAGTCAATGAAGCTGCATCCATATATTACTCTCATGTGTATACGACTAATATATAGTGGAGTGGTTTTCTTATTCTCTCCATAACAATCGTTTTAAATTGTGTAAGTACAAAACGAAACTCTTTATTTAACATACAATGAATAAAACTAGTACTACTTCTGATGAACTAACGATCCACGCCCAAGCATCCTGGTCGCACTTCCTGTCCTTCACGTGTGGTACACTACCCTCCCTTAAGTGAACAACCACAAAGGCGCCAAATTATCGGAAACGTGTGAGAGTGTGTACAAATAAAGAATTTTAATTTCAATTATCGGAAAGGTTTGAGAGTATTACAAAGTTTGACTTCAGTCAAATCTAATACGCGGAGTAAATAAAAATGGATGGCTACTACGTCCATCCGGGTTTTTAGTCCACACCATTTTTTAAATCAAAGTTAATAGCTGGACAAATAAAATTATAGGGGAGCTGGAGACAAAGTTGTGAGAAGGCTTAGAAATCAATACAAAACTTATGCTCTTAGTACCAACGTCGATTCTTCTTCGAGGAAACATTTGGTTCATAGCCAATTGTGTGATAAACTTGCACCAACGTGAAAGACGACTGCGTCTCCAACGCAACCAAGGTGAACTGACGAAGGATATCATCTTTGTGCGTAACAAGCAAAGAGCACTGATGGAAGAAAGCTTGTTTTTCATTGAAAATCGATCAGCTTCACCAGCCGACGCAACCATGAGGCGCAACCATGAGCATCGATAGGTCATCGTGGTGATGCATCATCCATTTGGCATCAAGTTTGGGTGAGGCACCTATGAAGTTCGACAAATCCTCACTGTGGTTTGTTTCTTCTCAGTAATCAAGCTCGAGGAAGGAAGAACCACGTGGCAGAGGACAGTGAGGCGGAGCAACAATGGCCATCCAATTTTGTGCAGTTCCACTAAAATTGAGGAAGACATGCCCGGGTATGGAGACACGCATCGCTGTTTCCAAAAATATAAAAAAGGGTTAGCAACGACATCTCAATTGTCAATAAGAATTAATGAAAAGTATACCAACAAACAGAAGCATCATAATTATATCTTGATGGGAACTAAACCAAGATACCCGAGAAAAAAAGCATTTCTTCATTTAACCAATGATAGTACTACCACCATATGGACAATGACCACACAACCACCATGTACTTTTTGTCGAAACAACATGTATACCTCCACCGAGGCATAAATCAGGACAACTTTTCGAGTGGCATTTTCTCTATAATAGTACTAGTAGGTGATGTTGGACCAGCCGACGAACCCTAGCTACTATGCATGGGGAGCTAGGGAGTAGTCGCCTAGAAGAAAACCCGCACGCAGCGACCTGGGGAGCTGGACCAATACAAGAAGTTATACCTCAGGTGGGCGAGATGTCGTTTAGGCGGGCGGGCGGGATCTGCCCACACGACGGCAGCGAACAAGGGCGCGGAGGATCTTCGTCCGCGCCAGCGCCGGCTCCGAGAGGACGGTGCGCATCGGCTCCCTCCATCGCCGATGGCGACAACATCAACGATGCACCTCCTCACCTCCCGCAACAGACGGGATTTGGCCGGATCTGTGACCACCGGTGAGGAGAGAGATAGAGTGGACACTGTCATCTTGTTTTGATATGGAGAGGGTGAGAGAGCGAGACGCAAGAAACTCTATCAAATAAGAGGCTATAAAGGAGTAAAAAAATTCTCTCTATAGCAGTGGTTTTAAATAGAATATGCGCGTTCCCGGAAAAAAGAAACGAAAACTGGCGGACAATTTTTAAGGGTCTGTCTAGGACACATCTAGATGTGACATAGTTATGTCACATCTAAGTTGATGTCCACTCTGTTTGTGGTCTATTTTTTTGTCCTAGTTTCTTTTGTTTCTTGTTGCTACATTATATACTTGTGGGAGCTTAGATGTGGTATCCTTAAAGAACATCTAGATGTGAATTAGACAAACTGATTTTCTAACGTACCAAGAAAGAAAACTCGATCAAAAACACGCCCCCGCTTCCATGTCGCGAGAGTCATCGCGCCCACACATAGACATAGACATGCATATCCGTGTTTACGTAAAATTCCATTTCCATCTCCATCTCCAATCATATTTGTCCAACTGGCACATTATTTACGTTGTTAATTATATACGCAGCAATATTAACGTACAATATCTCTTGTTTGCGCACGTCCGGACTGCTGCCAGGGCCGGTCCTGACCAACCCGAACCCTCTTCATCACCCGCGTGTGCTTCCCACCTGAAACGGTCAGTGCCGCATTCATGCCCGGCCAGAGCGGACGCGACCTCTCACTGGCGCCGGCATTGAAGTGGCGCGCCGGCCGAGAGAGCGTCGCCCGCACCGCTTTTGGGTGCACGCGGCTGCTCCGCGTTCAAAGGTCGCAATAGCCGGCTACAACATGCATGTAAAAAGTTCTTGGGAGTCCATGCTACAGCTAGCTTTCCTCCCCCAACTCGTCAATCTCTTCCAGTAGTGCTAGTACTCCATGGCGCGATCCATCGACAAGCAGGTGGGAAAGTTATCGTATACTTGGTTTGCGGTGAGTGGCATGCCGAGCGACCATGTGGGGTCGAGCAATGGAGGAGGGTGAGACACAAACACGACATACTTGATTTAAACGTTGGTTTTGCTCGATGGTGCGATCCAACGAAACGAAACGTTGGTTTCTCTCTGTTTCCATTTTTTCTCCGGAATAACGGAAACTTTCCACTCCATTTTTCATTCCTATTCCAAGGTTGCCCCGTTACAACATTCCATCAAATACAAAGGAAAGCTAACACGCATGCTGATGCATCTCAATGATTCACAGATCATAGCCAACATTTACATCACAACTAAAGAAAAAAGTTGTGACAGCGTGTACGAAAGAAAAACTACTGATGGGGTCACTACGACTTAAACCCTAAACCCTAAACATGATTTAATTCCCTGGCTAGGTAGAACCTGTCGAAGGAAAGACGGCTGGCACCCTCAGATCATACGATGCTTTTGTGCAGTTCCACTAAAATCGACCTGAGCATCCCTGATGGCAAAGATATTGAAGAAGTGTGATTAGAGTAATAGTACTGGCACTAGTTCATGAGACATAAACTCATCACAAGTAGAAGCCGGTAGAAGTAGAGAAAGATCGACATGGAGATGGAGCTACGGTAGTGGAGCAAGCTGGCTCCAAAAGGAAGATGGACTACCTGGGATGTCGGGCTGTAGCTAGAAGGGCGGTTGGGACGCGGCATCGGCCCATACCGCGGTGACCCCCGATTGGGACACACCGACTGTGGGTTTTCTCCCTCGTCGATGTCGACCGCGTCTAAGCAGAACATTGTTCCCTTCCCCCAGTTGCGGGATCAGGCCTGTCGTTCTATGCTTGTGAAGAGAGCAACCTTAGAGCATCTCCAATAGCTTGTCTATATGGATGTTTATACTCGTTTTCCATGACGTGAGCCCAAAACAGGCATCCAACAGCTTGTCTATATGGTTGTCCAAATATACACATCCTCTAAATCGACCTTGACAATGTCCACGCCTGGACAATGTGAAGGTGTTGTGTAAACTCAGCTGTAGTCATGATTTCTTCCTCTCCCCAGCAACGGCCCACCTGTCATGGTCCCTGTATATAGACGTTCTGATGCAAAACTGGATGTGTATATGAGGGAATATTTTTAGACCATTGTCTATATGAATATATAGACATCCAAATATACACATGCTATTGGAGATGCTCTTAGCAAGCAGGCTTGTTGCTTAGGCTCCTGCTAGTGTATATATAGTGGTTTTCTTTTTCTCTCCATATCAACCATTTTATATTGCGTACGTGTCATTCAAGAGTGAAATGATGGTTGCTTCTTTCGACTAACTTACTGTGTGATTTGACTGCTCCTTAGTGGCCCCTACACGTACTCCCCCTACGTGTATGCAATAGTCACACATACACATGGACGCAAAAATGCGCGCAACGCCCTAATGCATGCATGTCCGAGCACACGACGAAACACACACGGTCACGCTAAGTGCTCAACCTACACATGCATGCACACACATACTCAGTCAGGGTGAGTTAGTGACCGTATAAACACCGGAAAATATATATATTGAGCGCAATGAGCGTATTATGAAGTCCACTGACCGTATTTTTACAAATATACAGTGACAGACAGTGTATTTATCTCGTTTGAAATTAAGCCATATTAACTGGAGAGGATGCAGTTTGGACTAGCATTACTTTGTTGTGTCCCGTCAACTTGTCGAACGAGGAGAAGGTTGCAGGATGTGAGAAGCTTGCGCGCGGTGGCTCGCAGGACAAGGAGAAACTTTTGACTAATGCAAGCTCTCCCTCGCTCAGGCTGGTCATAGTGGGGAGTAACTTCGACTAGTAACATGCATATGTTACTAGTCTATGTTACTACCTCTATAGTGCATAGTACCATAGATTAGTATCATAGATGGTCTCATTTATTGCCATGCATGACACATAGTAGTATCGCATTTATTATGTTACTATATCTACCTATGTTACTATAACCATCTCTCTCTTCTTTAATTGCCTGCCACATAAGCATGTTTGCGAGTCCCAAGTGCATGATACTACTTATGTTACCCCACTATGGCTAGCTTCAGGAGGTGGACGTGCAACAGTTAATTCGGTGTCAGATTGCCAGAAGCATACAGTATACTATTAGTGCTACTATTGTTCGACTTCCCGAATAGGCGAACAGCCAAGCGCAAAGTTTACTAGTACTAGTACTACTACTATAGTCTATAAAGGTACGTACTATACTAGTACTAGGAACTGGATGGAGGAGCGTCTGCACTCTTATTATAATTTTAAAATGTGATAAAGCAATCTTCAACACATTTGGTTCTCTTCGAGGGTTCTCGCATGTGATAATGGAAGTTGATTGCATGGAACACTCGCCACAATTCTTGCTTAATTCTGGCTCATATCCTGTTACAAATAGTAGTGCTCGGTAATATTTCCTCTTTTTTTGTTATTCAGCATGTAAACAGGTCAGCAAACCTTGCGGCGCATCTTCGTGCGAACCGTGCTTGCTGCACTTTGAATGTGGCCGAGAGCTGGCTTGATGAAACACCTCGCTTCCTACTTCGTTTTTTGCGGGGTACCTCGCTTCCTAGTGACCAGTGTCTTGGCTGATCGTCCTAAGAATGCTTATATATGAATAAAGCTCTCTCATTTACCCGCAAAAAAGATTAAGCCATATTAACCGGAAAGGAGGGAGTATGGACTAGCACTATTTTTGGTGTGTCCCGTCAACTCGCAGAACGAGGAGAAGCTTGCGGGACAAGGTGAAGCGTGCTTACGCCTTTTGACTAATGCAACCTACCCTCGGTGGACATGCATCAGTCCATTCGGTGTTAGATTGTCAGAGGCATACACTGTAGTACCCAACATGCGGAGTACCATCATTGTTCGACTTCACGAAGAGGCGAAGAGCCAAGCGTAGTAGTACGAGTAGTACTACCACTAGAACCGCATGGTGGAGCGTCTATACTCTTTTTTTATCTCTGATAAAGTACACATTTATTCCGGAGAAGTGCGGAAAATGGCAGCCGAACATGTAATGAATGATATCGATCAACCAACCATGCTCGAATATATCTTGGCCTCCATGCGAGCCCGTCTGTGTGTTCTCGCTCCTCGTCTCTCTCAAGGAACGGCGGGTTGGCTCTTTGCCATCAATTGAGATCGGTTTGCTCACACTCCTGTCCCACATGTCAGTGATATGACAAGAGGAGGTGCGTTGACCGACTAGCCATACGCGTACTTGGTTTTGCACCTTCATACTACTCCTCCCTCCGTCACAATTTACAAGGCGCGCTTCATTATTATGCATTTCTCTCAATGCATTTCCACCACCAGAGAGACTTTAGACGCGTTTGGTTTAATGCTTAATTAATTAGGGCGTGGTAACCGCAATCAAGTCCACAATTTTCTCTCCACGTACTCTGTACAACTACGGAGTGGAGTAAGTGCATGCATGTGTGTACCCGGGGTGGAAGCACTGCATGCATGTGCGTACGCATTATTCCCACTAGTAATAGACGCCGTGCTATAACTACCAATGCTATTTTTCAGGCCGATCACTAGTCGCCTTGGTCCCAAAGATTTTTTTTCATTTTTCTGAAGCGCGCTGTATAAATAGTTAAGGATGGAGTAGTATGAGCGGATTCAAAGAAGAGCGTATTGATGGTTGCTTCTTCAGAGCAACTTACAGTGGGAAAGGTGGGGCTTACGATTTGACTGCTCATTACTTACTATTAATGCGGCGCAACGACCGGGCTGAGTCTCCCATGCGGTTGTGCACTACCCCCTCGGTTCTTAAATATACTCTGGAGTATAGTTGTCTTTCTAGAGATTTCAATGAGTGACTACTCAAATATTTGTCTTTTTAGAGATTTCAAATGGACTGGCACATACGGATGTACATATTTTAGAGTGTAGATTCACTCATTTTGCTCCGTATGTAGTCACTTGTTGAAATCTCTAGAAAGACGAATAGAATATTTAGGAACGGAGGGAGTACACATACGAAACAAAATGAGTGAATCTACACTCTAAAATATGTACGTTTGAAATTTGTAAAAAGACAAATATTTAGGAACGAAGGAGTATAATTTTGTGCATGGCACATGGACCCGGATGACGAAGAGGCTTCTGGCAATGCTATCAAGCTTCCATCATTTGTTTACATAATTGACATACTATACAAATAATTTTCCAGTGACATGAAATTGTACAATGGTGTGAGCTTTTAGCTTTTGTTTCGCGTGTCTTGCCATCGATGCTCTTTCGTAAACAATAAAAAACTAACTTCCTTGCTAATGCATGTCAATTGTTAGTAGATCGGAGCTAATAATTACATCACAACTGAAGACAGAGTTGTGAGAAGGTTTAAATTAAAATTGATCCATGCTTTCATTGGCAGCAACGTCCCCCCAGCCCTGTCTAAATCAACAAGGCATGTTGGGAAAAAAAGTAGCTGTCTGGAGCATGCAACATTCCGATCATTTTGTGCAGTTCCACTAAAATAGAGCTGAGCGTCCTTGTTCCAAAGATATTAAGTGTGATTACGATAATAGAGGACTGCTGATGAAACAATAAACACACAAATAGAAGCCGGTCACCTTTGCAGTCTCTCTTAAGACTAACTAGTTGGAGAAGAATAGGCTCGGAGTTGGATGAGGAGGATAGAGCAAAACCAATCTCCCTTTGTGCAGTCGCACTGAAATGTAGAGACGTTGCCCGTGTGATATTTTTGTACAACTGCACAAAACACTCTTAAGAAAAAGTGATTTGTGCAGTTCACCAAAAGGTCGCAATAGCAACGAGGTGAAATGGATAGCCCTGTTTTCAAAAAAGAGGTAGAAAGGAAACAATTACTAGACAATAATAGTAGATGACACATGCGATGACAAAAAAGAAGCATATTCCTTGCCCTAAGGGAAGATAACAACACGGTTGTGTTTGTCTAAAACTGTGTGAGGACGATAATGCAATATGGAATGTATGTTGGACGAGCTACGTTTGGGTAAAGAACTATGGAAGATCCACATGTGGCGACGTGGGAAAGATGGGCAGTGGAGCAAGGCCGGAGGGGATACCTGGAGGTCGTCGGGATGTAACTAGGTGAGCGGCGGCGGGCGGAGTCTGCGAGCAGGTGGCGTAGGCCCTACCGTGCCAGAGCTTGGTCAGAGAGAACGGCGTGTATTGCAGGTCGGGACGTGCTACCTCGGCGCCATCGAACGGAGAAACGATGCACTTCCTCCCTTTCCGACCACCAGTCACCACCACGCTCCACTCCTCCTCGCCTTATCTCTCATCTTTCATTTTTTTGATGACATTCTCGAGATACCAGTTTTCCGATAAAATTCTCGAGATATCATTAGTTTTTACACATGGGATTACTCCTGCATGGGTTAATCACAACAGGTGTTTTGTAAAAAAATGCATTGATGTTCCGTGCAATGCACGAGAATCTTGCTTGTAATTATATAACGCAAATCACGAGCAGGAAGTGACATTTTTTTGACACAACCATGTTAACATGGCCACGTAAATCACTAGCTAAAGTAAATACCATTATACTTATATCCTGATGCAAAAGGTTGAGTACATGTCCGAAGAGTAGAGTCTCACACACGCACTCTGTATCTTAGAATCTCTCTCTCTCTCACACACACACACACCAGTTACGTGACGCCCACTTAAGCAGACACGTATGTTACAATTTGTGCACCCGCGGGTACACGTGATGCTGCGCATTTATTTAAGCCGGAAGGCAAACCAAAACAGTAGCTGCATTCATTCCCCTCCCGCCGCCTCTTCTCTGGTCGCCGTCGCCCGGTAGCCATGGGTCGGCCGAAGGTAACAACATATGCCATACTCCTGCCGGAGCGGCGCTTTAATATGGAAATTTTAGTGGTCATGCATGCATCCTTTTGTGCTAGCACTCCTATATAAGGGTTGACCGGTCGATTCCCGCGGACGTGCGCGGGCGGTGGAAGAGAAAGGAGAAGGGAAGCAGGCTCTGGAGTAACGTTTTTTACCACAATTTCTTAGGAAACTGAGTGCAATAATTTAGTAGTTTTGCAAAGTACCAGTACTACACCTGAAATGGTTCAAAACCTATACTCCCTTGCCAGCACGTGCTTCCCCGTGAAACGGTCAGCGTCGCCCTGGAGCATCAGTGCCGCATTAATGCCCAGCCAGAGCGGAGGTGACCTCTCACTGGTGCCGGCTTTGAAGTGGCGCGACGGCCGAGAGAGCGCCGCTTCCCGGTGCACGCGACTGCTCCATGTCGAGACTGGCCATAGGCCCTGTTTGGATCCATGGGTTAGAGTTAGTTTGAGCTAGTTGGGCCTCAAATAGCCCTAAAGTATCCAAGCATGAGGGTTTAAATTGGAGCAAGTTGCACCGAAGCCACCAAAACAAATTATCCCACCCAAGAGGTGCTAACTGGAGATAGTTCTCATTGGGACCACTAAAAAATCACTTTTCTCTCTCCATGAAGTGCATTTATTGTCAATCTAACCCTGTCACCCAAACACCTCTTTGGCTACAGTTAGTTCAGGGTTAGTCATGAGTTAGTCTAACCTCTAGCTAAGTTAGAGTATCAAACAGGAGCAGTATAGGACATGCAATTTGCTCAAAGCATACAGGCAAATTCGTATGTGAAAGGATTTTTTTTCTTTTTGAAAACCGAACGTGAAAGGATTTTTTTTAGAATGCTCTTGGCATGTCGCTAACATGTGATAGTTAACCGACCTCAATAGACGGCAGAAACGCCAGCCCCCCGCACTTTGATAGAGACGAGGAGGGAGAAGCGATACAGGCTGCCGGATTACTAGAGATAGGTGTCGCACGGAAGCCAAGAAATATGGTGATAGCGTGGGTTAGCCATGTACTAGTATGATGTAACTACACTGGGCTGCCGTGTTTTGTACTCTTCCAGTCCACTGTGGAGATGATTGGTTAATTTTATATTGCTGAATAATATTAAATATTATGAGTGTAGATGCTCCACCACGAGGTTCCTTGCTCCTTCTCGGTCGTCCGGAATCTATGTTCTTCCAGTCTATTTTTTTACGTGAGCTTTGTTCATCCTTTTGCCAACACGCGAGACATCTAGCATCAAGGTGCACGTGTTATGCAAGGATCGTTCCATCTATATGAAGAACACGTGGGAGTGGAACTACGAGACGGACATGTACCCAGGAGTGGACGTACGAACCTGAGTAATGTAGCGCAGTAAGTGAAGTAGAAAGGCACTAATGGTATGAACATGCGTGGCATATAGGGTGTGTTTGGTTGCGTTCTCGTCTCAGCATAGTTGTTCCCTCTTCATGCATGCTCAACTCAACACGGGTGTGTTTGGTTGCGTTCTCATCACAGCATAGTTGTTCCCTAAATGTTGTACTATGTACTACCACTAAATGTTGTACGTGCAATGCACGGTGATGTTATGGAGTATGTGCCTAAGTACTCTACTACTACTATATTAGTTGGAGGCACATATTAACTTTTATATTTGTTTACGTGTTTGCCCCGAGACCTTCCAACTAGACGTGTCTTTCTCTCCAGGTCACACTTTGTATCATTCATACCACTAAGTACTACTACGTGTGGTATCCGACCCAGAAGTGGAAGAAGTGGAGACGCTCTACCATGCCGTTTTTTACGCTGGGCTCTACCACGCTGTTCATGTCCTGCTCCTTTCGCTGACGTGTGGGACATCCAGCACATGTCGTGTTTGGCACCCTTCATCATAAGAGTTGAAACGCTAGCATTCATCAGAAATTAAAAATAATTATAAATCGGCAGTTATTACAATTTTTTTGCGAACCAATCAGTAGTGATACTATACCATGCGGTTTCCTTGCTCCTCGATATCGGAAAGAATACTTCTGTTCGCCAACATGTGGGACGTCGACCATCCTGGTCCACTTGCCATGCACGCAGAACTCCAAGGGAGAGTCACCCAGGTCATCACGCCGCAGTAACAATGACTAATGAGCCGTCAAATCATAGGCCCACTTTCCACTTTGAAGTTGCTCGGACGAAGGAACCATCATGACTTCGTTGAATTCCGCTTCTTGAAGAAAACTACTGTACCAATAGTACTACTAGCTACAGTAGTTACTCCAACAGAGGCCTCCTTTCATTCATAGGATAGGAATATGAAAATCATAGGAAGTGAGATGACATGCATCTCAATTCCTATAGAGAAAGAGATGTCATTTGATGCTTAGGATAGGAATTTTTTCATTTAGTCTAGGCTAATGTACTGGTAATTTGCTCTAAAAACTACAGTAGTAACTAGTAGTACTGGTACATGCTCGTACTCAGACACAGAGACACACACTAACTACTAGTACTACTACTTCTCACATGCTGGCCAGACGCCGTCGTTCTCCTTCCCGGCTTTGTCGGCGACACCCCACTGTGCTTGGATCTCCGCCGATCTCTCCGCAGGAGCGCATGCGTCCTTTTCTTTCTTGCGGCGGCGGGCCTCTCTTTTCTTGAGTGCTTTCTGACTTTTCCGCTCCCTCTGTGTGGCTTTGGCCGCCTCTTGCTCTACCGCCCATTCAGCCTTGGCATCTTCAAATTCCTCCCACATAGTTGTGAGGTCGCGAGCAGCGATGAACTCGGCACGGCAGGATGCCATCACTTCCCTACCATCTTGTGTGCAGTCGTGGGCGGCGAGGAACTCGGCATGGCGGGATGCCATCGCTGCCTTACCGGTTAGTGTGCGGCGTGGTGGCATGAACGACGCTTAGTGAGAGCTCTGGGGTGGAGTGGCTGGACAACCATATAGTGCATTGGTTTGTCAAGAGCTCAAGGACAGAAGATGAAGCAAATTTGGATTCCCCTTCAATCCTGGTCATTTATTACTGAGTAAAATGCATTGGCGGTCATCAAACTTGTCTTGATAGCTCACTTTGATCATTGTATACGAGATATGGTGATTATACGGTCACTGCCTCAGCGTATAGCTCCGTATTTGTCTGGTTGACCAGTCAAACTGTCCGCATGTGCCTCATCAGCTCGTGTTCTTTATCTATCTACGCGGGCCTACCCTTTCAATGGAGAAAGAAATACTGTAAAAACCAAAATCATGCGTATGTGGGGAATCAAACCATGGACTCGTCGCTACAACGCACCCTCGTTAGCCAAATGAAAATGAAATACTTCACGTCATACACTCACGCTCATGCTGTCAAAGCAAGATAATGCATGCATGTCACCCTCTAAATCAAAGTTCTGCTCATGGCGCAACGCAAACGGCGAGCCCATCACATGCACGCCCCGGCGGTGCCTGACATTACTGTTTAGATGTTTGATGGAGGCCTACACGAACGCCGAGCATGTATTCACCTGGCTCAACACCAACGGCCATATTCAGACCGCCTTGCTAATGTATATCGTCCATCACAACGACAATCTATAAAACAGCCAAAGCTTGAGAGGGTACTATGGTAGTATGGTACAGAGTATGTACTATCGTGAGCGACCGATCTTAGTGCCACTGCACACCGAAACCCCTTCCATCGCTAGCATGCGCTTCCCGCCTGAAACGGTCATCGTCTCTCCAGAATGTCAATGCCGCATTCACCAGACTTAACTGCAGGTGCAATTGGTGTGTCACTGACATGCGGGCCGAATTCCAGTTGGGCCCACATTTCAGTAACCCAAACGCATCTGCAATTAAGTCACTGAAGCAGCGTCCGCATTCACGCCCGACAAAACTACTTCGGCGCCAGTTGTCCATCCGTCTTCTGCGGCTCATTGCCATTCTCCCGCTATATTAACTTGAGCCCCAGCTCCCAGCCACAGCCAAAGACCCACACTTATTCTCCTTCGGTCCCTTCCTTCTGTCCGCACCACTTCAACCATGGACTCCTGGCGCTCTGAAGCTCTCTTGGACGTACTGTCGGAGGAGCAGACGAGGGACATCGGTGCCTTTGCTCCGGGCGCGCTCCAAAGCTCTCTTCGACATACTGTCGCAGGAATAAATGAAGGAGATCGCCAGCACCCCTCCCCCCGGCCGCCCTCCGCCGCCACGACCACGAAGATGGCGCGCGTGCGCGGGCGCAGCCGGCAGCGAGGAAGAGTAGTACACGGTAGGTCGCTGCCGCTCTGGTCCCGGGAAGGCCACCGCTACTCCAGTCAGTCGACGCCAAGCTTGGTGGGGTAAACATCGGCGGCCGATTAGCCGCTTGACAGCGACGTGGAGACGGAATCTTCAGAACCTTGTGATCCGGAGGAGGAGGTTATCGAGGCGGATGAGGAGGAGGCAAAGGCAATGGCCGGCATTCTCGGGTTCATGGCCGGAAATGGTGGTCGGGCGCCGGTGATCGTTTAGATTAGGTTTACAGTAGGTTTTAGTACGGTTTGTGCGAAATATGTAATGAATTTCGTCCAGTTTGTGGGACAAGTTTTCGGAATGTAATGAATTTCATCCAGTTAATCTGAAATTTGCTTTGTTTGCATGAATTTTGTCCAGTTAGTTCATATAGTTGTCGAAAGGTATGCGGGCAGCATTGGATGGCATCCATGAGTGTCCTCGGACAGATGCCGATGTAAATTTGAGGGCCAGCGCTGGAGATGCCCTAACTATCATGCTATAATCTCTAACAATCCTCCATTATTTGGCAGGGAACAGTTATCCCTCGATCCAAATCAAATCTACGGTGTTTCGCACTCCTCCCGCGTAAGAGTGTAAACTCTTGCTTACATAAAAATGGAGCAAGTGGACGGCACTGTAGCACGTCATAACACTCGAACTAGCCCTCCTAACGAGCGGTAAAGCACTGCCCTCGTCATTTTGTTCTAGATTTCTATCGATCAATCGCGCAAGAATGTTACGCTTCGCAAGTCTAAAGGAAAAGGGGGCACACTTACGACTCGTACGCGTCGCAACCCCGACAGTCCGGCTCGCACGCCACTCACCACAGGGGACACGTGTTGTCTTGCAATTTCACTGACATGTGGGACCATAATTGAATAAACCGTCGATAGCCGAAATCTAATTGCTCGGGGGGCATTGGCTGAGAAGAGAAAAACTGGGAGGGAGAAGAGATCCCCCGCCCGCCACGCACGGACTCCAAGAAATATATGGTGATAATGTGAGGTGGGCCATGCTGGAATCCGGACCGCTTCCGGAGCCCGCTCTCACCGCCCTGGCCTCTCAAGACGCTAGCTGCTCGCCACATGCATGCATAGCAAGTACTCCTTATGTGGAGGAGAGAGAGGCATTGACAAAGTCAAGGAGTGGGCTCTGCAAGAGCCCGTCTCTACATGTGCTCCTAGGTATAAAAAATAATTCTAAAAAAAGGCATAAAAACAATTGTGTCTTAAAAAAAGAAAGGTAAAAAACATTTGAGAGGAAATAGATAGAGAGAAAGTGAGAAAAAGCTGTAACCTGGGCATTACATGAGGAAGGAGGGAGTGGTGCACATGCCAAGTTCACTGGGCTGCCGTGTTTCACACTCCTCCGTTGTAAAAGTGGAGACAATAGCTTTCATCAAAAATAAACAATGAATACTCGTTGCTCGTCCTCTATATCGGAAAGAATACTTTCATTCGCCGACATGTGGGACGTCGACCATCCTGGTCCACCTACCATGCACAAAATTATCCTGGTCTACCCCAGTCGTATCGTAGGCCCAACCTTTCCCACTGTAAGTTGTTCGGACGAAGGAACCATCATGACTTCATTGAATTCCGCTTCTTCAAGAAAACTTACTATACCCGCAATACAGCTACTACACGCGAAGACTGGACGGCACTGTACCACGTCATATCACTGAAACCCACTAGGCCAAACTAGCCCGCCTAGGTCATCTATATTGGAATGGAGGGAGTACGTCTCTGCACTGCTATGATTTTGTGTTGCACGTTCTCTATACTTTTGCTACGATTTTCCTACCCTATGAACCAAATGAGGCCTGAATGTATGTCGACTATTGTCTGACCGATTGCTAAGCCTACAATTTTAGGAGCTAGGGCTATTGGTCGATTGACGAGGGATATGTATAAGCGTATCACGAGCTCATCAGCCCCAACGTTTCTCTTCGGTGAGTGTTTTGCAAGTACTATAGCTCGCACAGTAGCTAGCCTACTAACACCAAGAATCATCAAACAAGCCCTGCTGATATGATAAATAGTTCAAACTTACATCTAAGCATGCCATATATTACATCAAAAGCTGGTGAGGATACATCTGTTTCCATAACTATGAGAGGGTTCGCATGATTGATCGCATGATTCACTATCAAACAGAAGTAGCAAGATCCGCCCACACAAGACAGTGCACTAGCCCTAAGATGGTTTGATAACACGCATTGTTCTGGTAATTAAACATAGGGTAATGCAAACTACCCTGAAGGATTAGCGCGACCAACTATTTCTTGTCATCGATCTCTCGGGCAATGACCACAGCACGGACAATGGCATGGGAATCAATTTCTGGGGCGATGTCCACAGGACTGACCGCGACATCAAAATCGATCTCTGGGGAGATGTCCACAGGATGGACAGCGACATCGGAATCGATCTCCGGGGCGATGCCAACAGGACGGGCCACGACATCGAAATCATCAAGGACGTCCTCCGGCACCTGCACAACCCTAACATATTAGCAAGCACATTGCAAATAATCAAAAACCACAACTATGGTAATAAGCCATTATTTTTTACCTTGTGCAGCTCACCGGGGGAACTCATCCCTCCGGGGGCCATCTCCTCGTCCTCGATGGGGGCCATCACCTTGCCAGGGGAATACTGCTTCTCAACAACGACTATCTCCTCAAACTCGGTCTTGAGCATCACATAGGTGGCAATCAGAGTTCCTGGGGTAGGCACGGTGGGGCCCTTGATGTTCTTCCAACTTTCTTTGAGGAGTTCGTCTGCCAACGTCCTCAACTCTTTGGCCAGTGCTTGTTTCTTGGAGTTCTTCGTCTCCATGGGTTGGCCCGCCAACATGGTCAACTCGTTGGTCGGTGCTCGCTTCCTGGAGATCGCTGTCTCCTGTGGGTTGTCCGCCGGCAACTCTTTGCCTAGTGCTCCAGGATCCATCAATGAATTGACAAACAAAAAGAAATCAAAAGGAAACCACAATCGCAAAAAAACAGGAAAAGAATAGGAGATGAGAATCGGTCGGTGCTTCGCAAAAAGAAGATTCTTGGAATGAAAATATAGCAGCATAACTGATTCGCACACCTTTCCTTCGTCGGTACAGAAGAAAAATGGCAGAAGTGAGTAGCCTGGAGTGAGGTTTTCTTCAAGAAAGGGAAGAAAGGGCTTGAACGAGCGTTCCAGTGAAATGATGGTTGCTTCGTCCAGTCCAACTTGGAGGCCACCTTACCACTGCTGGTAAAGGTGTGGGTTTTGTGATATGATGGGTCATGACGGCCACACTGGGGTGACAGGTGAGTCTCGACTGTAGCACCTCGCTGTGATTTGGTGGATGGCACGTGGGCCCGGATGCTTTGAAATGTCCCGCATGTAGATAGAGCGGCTAGTCATATAGGAGTGCTCAATATTGTGCACCGCGACCAAGGCGGAGAGGAAAGCGAGAGAACGACGTAATTAATGCTTGAGTTTAATTAGGGTAGTTCTGTAAAGTACGAGATACATTCCTCCAATCGCAAAATGCCTTGGTTCATGAGATTTGAGATTTGAGCCCTATAAACCGGAAGGGAGGGAGTACTGCACACGGTGTAGTCTAGTCACTTGTTGAAATCTCTAGAAAGGCAAATACTACTCCCTCTGTCTAGGTGTGTAAGTCATCTCACGAAAACCAAATAGTCCCAAAACACTTAGGCGCGGTGCATTAACTTCTACCTTGTTTCTTGTTTCTTGACATATCAACCAATAAGAGATGAGAGGTGTGCATGCTTTTAATGACTTGCAATGGATAGTTCATTGCATGCAATGCTATTAATTAGCAAATAAACATTGGTGACCCCAGGAGGAAACGGTGCTAAGCATCTGGACCTATGCAGAATGAGTATCAACCAATGGATAATGGAGTTTAATTGTTAAACAACACTTAAGCTAATAAATCATGATAAAGAGTGGTTTGATAAATTTTTTTGCATTATTTGGATTTTTATTTGAGCTGGTTTTCTCTTTGTGATTTTCAAGTGCTCTTTAGAGTCAACACAACTCCACCTTCTATACTTCACCTCCTTGCCCCAAACTTCTGCCCAGTGATCATGCCATGTGTATAGTGCAATATAGAATTTTCTTACAAAAATAATTTGGCCAAAAAGCATTTTCTAAATTTAGTTTTCCAAAAAACCCTAAATTGAAGTTTGCACTACAAGTACTTGATTTGGGGTATGAAAAATCTTTCAAAGAGTATGTTTGACTCCTATTAGGTATAGGACTCCCAAAAACCACAAAAATATAATTTTAAAATTTATTCTGCTATTTTATTTAAAGGCTTTTTCTTTAGACCAGAAATGCTCTTTAATAGGTTAAAATTATTTTAATACTTTAAAAATATTTGTAAAAATGTAGGGAAACTCGGTGGACATATATTTTCCATATATAAGAGTTTCAACACATGGTCATGTTCGAAATATTGGTCAAACCCCTCAAAAACCCTTTTTGGATATTTCAAGCTTTTGAAATATTTATAAAGGAAATAGTCTCTAAAAATTCTGAGAAAATTCTATCAGGTCACAAGTGCCCTATTTGTTGATCTTGCCAAGTCTCATGTCTTGGAGAACAATATAACATCATCAAATCCCCTCAAAACCATATCTGTCCATTTTGAAGTTTGAGCAATTTTACATTGCCAAACATGTCTAAATGTTCTCAAACTTGGTGCACATGCTCCAATGGTCTAATTATGCATCTAGACCAAATGGCACAAGTTGGAGAAAATGATATATTGATCAAAGTGCCTAAAAACCCTCTCTGTCTAGAATCGAATTTGAACAACTTTACATTGTCAACTTTCTTATTTTGTTCTCAACCTTTGTGGGCATGCTCTGAACCCAAAATGATGACACTACACAAAGTGGAGCACCAAGGAGAAGAGTTTAGCTTAGCTAGATCTAAGCAAGTCCATTTTTGTTGATTTCTAGGGTTTACAAAAGTGACGTTGTGAAATTTGCCCAAATAAGCTCAAAATTGGTGGAAGGCCCTATTTATATGTGCCATTTCACCCTGTGGAGTCTCATGCCAAATGGAATTCATTTACCTACCCAAGCCAACAACAAACACCTTCTGCCACTTTACCAAAACAAATACTTTGACCTCTTCCACTCTTCTCCATGGCCTCAACTTTTTACCACAGATACTTCTGACCCTCTTCTACTTCCAGTAACTTTCCCCTGGCCATTGCTCAATGATTGAGGGGTGAAACACCCTCATTTACCCCTCTGGACAGCCCATTTCCCCTCTCTCTCAACCCCACTCCTCTCCTACAGGATCTCCAGGGCACCCAATGCCCCTCCCCTCTTCTTTTCTGCCCCCTAGGGCAGCCAGACATCAGTGGTCGTGCCCACAAGGCATATAAAATGCCATGGCATGCCTTTTGCACGCTCCAGAGCATGCTACAGTGCGGCCAGGCACTATAGCCGCCCCTGCCAACCACCTCCGGCCACCTCGGGCCTCCCCAGCATGCCCGACGATGTGCCTCGGCGTCCGAGACACGACAGCTGGTCGGACCTCCTCCTTCTCCCTCCTCTCGCCCCAGCTCGCACGCGCGCCGTCCGCCCGAGTGCACCAATGAGCGCGCTCACACGTGCGGCGCCTATGGCCCCTTCTGATCCCTTTCTATTCTTTCCCTCGCTCTGGACCGAACCCACGAGCACCCTAGACATGTCCACGCGCGCCCCCGTGACCCACAGCAACGGCAACGACCTCGCCGGCACACGGGTCTACGGTGAGCCATGGCTCGCCTACTTAAAAGCCTCCTCGAGCCTCTCCCTCACCACCACTCGCTCCTACCCACTCCAAATCGGCCCCCTGTGCCCTCAGCTCTCCTCCAGGAGAACCCGAGCTCGAGGTCGAGATCGAGCTCTGCTGCTTTGGCTCACTGGAGTTTGCCAGGTACATGCCTCCCCCACTCCTCCTCTGCCTTGATCTTGAACCCCCGAACACCACTGATCGTTTGCCCCCTGTTTCCCCTCTCTGTAGTTGCTGGAAATGGCCAGAACCGCCGCCACCCGAAGCTCCTCTGCCGTGCCTCCTCGTCGCCGGCAAACCAGCCACCCCGACGACCGCAACCACCACCACCCGAACGACGACACTACGCTGAGCCCAGCCGTGCCCTCGCCCGACCTCGCCGTGCCCTACAACGTCCCCGGTGAGCTCGCCGGCCGTCTGGACTCGGGGTTAGGTATGACAGGCGGGCCCCGCCTGTCAGCCTCTCCTCTCCATCGCCCCTCCCTCTCGCTGACGCCTGGGCCCTGCCCGTCAGGTTTAAACCTGACGTGCGCGCGTGCACGAGTGCGCTGGGCCGCCTCTCTGACTGGGCCTGCTATGCTGCAGCTGTCGTGTCCCAGTAGGCACAGTGCCCCTTTCCCTTTTTATTTTCTGTTAAGCTTGCAAAATTTCCACAGGATTAAATATTAATCCAAATGCAATAATTCCAGTTCCTAAAATCTTGTAAAAATCCTACCTATTTAATGGTATAACTTTCACTCATGTCCAAACAACTTTTATGTACTATTCATATTCAAATTCAAATTTGAATATAACTAAGCCCCTCTGAAAATCCATTTCCCCCATTCTGCTACCCCAAATCCAAAACTAGGAATTTTCCCCTTAGTTTTCACCCTGGTACTTAACAAAAATAAGTTGACATATTTCTGAGCAACTTGGTTTTTCTTTTTTTATTGCCTTATTTTTTTCTCGTTATTATTTTGCGACGATAGATTGTGTTGCTGATGAAGGAGTTGGACCAGAAGACTTTGAAGACCCAGAAGACTTTGCTGAGCAGGCAAGCAGCCCTTTGACCATGACACCCTTCTTGTTCATCGGTACCCTTTTCCGATAGCATGATGATGAAATATGACGGTGGTAAACTTGTTGTGACCCACCACATGATGCATACCCCTACTCATGACTTTACCTTGTTCATGAATGCAATGTCAAAAGACAAGTTGATGCATAATGATGCATGTGTACCATGAACTCTTCGTGGTTACATTCTTTCGAAAACCCCATCGGATGCCCCTAATGCCCTTGGGAGATGTTGAACTAAGGTCACCACTTGAGGAAGAAGTGGTGTACCGAAGAGAGCTTTTGGTGTGTGTGTAAAATGATGGATTAGATTTATGTGTGATTACCGTCCCAACCAAACATGTGCAACCACTCTACCCCTTTATGGGACGGAGCATTATTGATTACTTAGGCTGATACTAGCATGGTGCCCACATTACTAGTGACGGGGGTGACTTGAGGTCACTCTCGGGACGGGTCGTGCTTGGATAGGCGGCCATGACTGTTTTCACAGGGCACCGGACACATCGTTGGTCCCTTCGTGTATGCGTGATAGTGAAAAAGGGCAGAGTCCCATGATCTTTTGCTTATACATGAGGGCCGTGTATCAACGAGTGGACCCTATGTTAGTGTCGTCTAGGGAAAGGTAATGATCGGGTGCTTCCCCCGAGTACTTGAGGTACCGCGGGATCGTGGATGACATGAAAGCTTCCCGGATCTTGTGAGTAAAGTGCACAACCTCTGCAGAGTGTCAAACTATTCGAATAGTCATGTCCACGGTCATGGACAGTTGGGAGGTGCTACTTAAACTATGTCCAGAAATTTTACAATCTCAGTGCATGTGTGTGTGGAAGAGAACTATTTGTGTCAAGGTGGTGACTTGACATGTTGAATGAAATGGCATTGATCCAAACTCTATTTGTGTTGATATTTGTAACCTGTTCTCAAGGTTACCCATGTTCATCGATGCATATCTCACAAGTTGTTAGGACATCTCAGCTAGCTTGAAGCTAGGTTGCTTACTTGTTGTACAATTACATTGTTACTTTGAACCAAATCATGGGTTGCTTGCGAGTACATTCCAAGTACTCATTGGCTTGCCCTGGTTATTTAATTAGGCAGGCATGGAAGAACAGGAGTTCAAGGAAGAGTTCATCAGTGACGAACATGCGAACTAGGACGCTTCCTTGTCAGAATGCCTATAGGGTTAAGGCAGATGGCATGCGTTCTACTCATCGATGAAGATTCCCGCTGCCTACGTTCCATTTCATGTTCAGCCCTTAAGGCTTTATCAATGTAAGACTTGAACATAATGGTCATAATTTGTGTAAGATGGTATGTATGGATGTAACTCTTGTTATTCAGCTTATGTGTGTTCAGTGAGCATTGATCTCTGGGATCACTGTACACATGCATTCAATGATCTCGACTTATGAATCGGGGTCCCCACAGCATGTGGTCATACCTAGGATTCCCCTCCTGCCGACACGAGGGGGGACAAGCAATACCGTGCGCTTGGCAAGACAGGTGCCACATCGAAGTTGTGCATTTGGTATTTGAACATCAAACCACCATTTTCATTCATATTTTTGGTCCACATGCAAGTGTGTTCGTCTTCTGGCCCTTTCCTGCATTGTTTCCGCCAAATTTATAAACATTAGACAAGTTGGATGACGCAAGAGATACAGTTCACTCACACTACATGTGTGCCACTGCAGTGCCCCTGTCACTCACATCAACATAGTACATTGGGCTCCATGAGGCTGCCCTTGCAATCTCAGAAATATCTACCCTCCTACAGGGTTTTTCTATTTGATAACACACGGTTCTTATGTTTCGACCGTGTGTGATGTTTGTTGTTGCCGCTCCCGCCTGCATCCCTCGAAAATATATGCCCGTTAGGAGGATTTTTCTTTTTGATAACACATGGTATATCTTGGGATCGTGTGCGATTCATCATCCAAATTTTCAATAGCCACGACATTTTAATCCCGTGTAGTAAATTTTCAGTAGCCGTGGCATTTCCTCAAACACCTCCCGCCCTCCACACACACCCCAAAAACTCCTTGCGTGTGCGCACACACACACAAACACACCCACCACCACAACCCCCCCCCCCTCGCTTGAAACCCTAGCAAGGTCGCCGCCGCTACAAGACCTCCATTCTCAACATCTGTCGGTTTTCCCATGCAGCTTACCCACCGATCTCCACACCCTAGCCGCCCTGAGTTTCTTAGATGATGCCTACAAAACGCCCCCTTTCCCATAGATCCCCATCCCGATCCACATCCCCCACTCCAGAGCGTCGGAGCATAAGCCCGGCTATGCTTTCGAGGTGGCCGCCGAGGAAGCTGACGACCATTACTGGCCGTAGGCTCTCAATCATTAGGCTAGAGTATGCGGGTATGTCGTGGATGCCGGCTATGACATCGAGGTCGTCGACAGCAATGGCCTGATGCGGGCTATGTCATAGGTTAAGTGGCCCACCCCCAACCCCTCGGGTTCAACCACCGTCAATCTCATCCATGGCTCCGTTGCGGATCTCCTCTGGCTCGCTATCAAGAATTTGCCATCCTACATCGCCATCGAGCCCCTTTTGTCATTTCTGGAGGACACGCTCTGCGATGCTAGCTTGGTGTCACAACTGCCAATTCAGAACTCATCGACGGCGACCACGAGGAGGGCACCCTCTCCTGGTCTTCCAAGGGGAAAGAGCCCATCTGCGACATCAGGGATTGCACCATACAGCCATGCTCTTCCAAGGGGAAGGAGCCCATCTACAAAAACATGGAACTCACCCAAAGTTTGTGCTCTTCACATGAGAACGAGCCCATCTGTGACAAGTAAGGAAACCCATGATTTGTTTTGTCATGCCTCTTCACACGGGGGAATCCATGATTTGTTTTGTCGAGTCACTTTTGTAGTGTAGTGAGAATATGTCTAGTTTTAATTTCTATATTTGGTTGTTTGCAGTATGCCTTGTTTATTTTAGTTGTTTACAATGTGATGCTCTATATGTGCAACTATTTACTATGCAGTACAATTTCATCAATGCCAGTTAACATACCGATAGGAATGCATATATTTGCTTGTTGTTAAGCCTGTTATAGCTAGCACATGCCTCTTTTAAAGTTTTTTGGTTGTTCGGTTGTTTGTAGTTAGCATATGTCCAGTTTTAAATGCTATCCTTGGTTGTTCGTAGTATGCCTTGTTTATTCCAGTTATTCACAGCGTGATGTCCTATATGTGCAAGTATGAATTGTGCAGTTCAATTCCATCAATACCACTTTCAATAATACCACTATGAATGACTACATTTTGTTGTTGTTAAGCATGTTGTTGTTAACACGCCTTTCGATTTTTATCTAACAATAAATAGTGTACTTAGACCGGCATAATACCAGTTTCAATGACTATATTTGCTTGTTGTTAAATGTTAGGCCTGTTGCAGTTAATGCACCTTTTCCACTTCTTGTTTTGCTTAACTAGTGTGCTTAAACCTGCACACTGAAGCTACCGTTTGGAGATAATATTGTCTGCCATGGACATATTTGGTTGATGTTTAGCCTCTTGTGCTAAACATGCCTCTCGATGTACTTGCACAGGACAATTTTGGGAATGACTGTTGTATTCCATCGAGGTTAGTTTCATCCCATGGCTTATATCGAGGTTAGTGTACTTGTTGTTACTGTTTTGCTAGGATGAATCTGTTATTTCGTGATGCCATGTAAACCTGCTGCTACTAATCATTCTATGCATAATCTGGAGATGATCACTAAACATGTTTTGATATACATGTCATGGTCTATCCATTCATGCCCCTGGTTGAATTTATAGCTTGCTGTAGCTTGTTGTAATCTTGCTCCAAATTTGCTAAATAATGTTGCTGTCAGCCTGTTAACATTAAGTTAAGTTGTTACCATGTGTTTTCCTAGTGTTCCATGCACCCTATGAACTTGATCTTGCCATGATTAACTTCACAAATATGCCTTCTTACTGCTGGTTGCCTTGCCATGCCATGTATTGCTCTGTAGTGAGTGGTTCAAGCTCACCAACATGCCTACTTATTGTTGTTCCTGCCATGTATGAATCTGTCATATAACTTGCCATGTTTACATGGGTGCCATCGTATCTTCTGATCCTTTTTGGCTCTTGGTCAGTAAGGGTCTTTTGATCTATGTATATAGTAGATTCATTACATGCCTTTGTTTGCCATGATAAGTTCCTGTAACATGTTGTTTGATAGCTCTAAACATGGCAACCTGATGTTATTTCTGCTAAAGTCTGAACTGTTATTATTTGCAATCTTACCATGTCTTTTTGAGCATGTTCTAGTCTTTTCTGGAGATAGCTCAGTGTTCATGTTTTGTCATGCTTTACCTGTACTTCATGTCCATGTCTTTTGTTATTATGTTGGGGTGCTGTAGCATATTGTTTTGATGCTTGCAATATGACTAGTTGCTGTTTTGAACAGATTGTTGCTATAACTTGTATATGGTGTGTGTGTTGAACCGTTGCTCCGTTTTGAGTGTGTTCTATATAATACTTGCTTGTTTTTGCATGTAGCTTCATATTATCATGTTGCATCCATGTTTTGAGGTGTTTGCTTGATGTTTGGGTGCATTTTGTATCAATGCCATGTTTAATTTGTTTTGCTCATATCTTCTAGGCCGTAGCTCCGAATTAAATGAACTTTATATGTAACTTGACTAGAATCTCGTGTAGATCATCTTGGTGCATCTTAACTTGCTGTTTAACAACTTGAACATAAGGTTTATTCAGATCTGGACCAACTTCGAAATTTGCATATGAGGACTTACCGGAATTGTTATACGTTGTTCCCGGCCTCATTTAAACTTGCGTTGATGTGTTGCTCTTCTTTGCATCATCCCATGCCATGAGTAGCTTCATATAGCTTTGTCATGCATCATGCTTGTTGTGCATCATGCCTTGTTCATGTGTGGTGTGTTTACCATGTTGTGTGCTTCTTCTTGTTAGTTCCTGTTTCGTTGCGATCGTGAGGATTCGTTCGTCTACGGTTGGTTCGGCTTCATCCGTTCGTCTTCTTCATGGACTCGTTCTTCTTCCTTGCAGGATTTCAGGCAAGATGACCGATACCCTGGATCTCACTACTATCATTGCTATGCTAGTTGCTTCGTTCTATCGCTATGCCGCGTTACCTATCATTTGCTCATCAAGCCACCCTATATTGCCATGAACCTCTAACCTTTGACACCATTCCTATGCAAACCACTGTTTGGCTATGTTACCGATTTGCTCAGCCCCTCTTATAGCGTTGCTAGTTGTAGGTGAAGTTTGAAGATTGCTCCATGGTGGACAGGGTTTTTGTTGGGATATCACAATATCTCTTATATTATTAATGCATCTATATATTTGGTAAAGGGTGGAAGGCTCGGCCTTATGCCTGGTGTTTTGTTCCACTCTTGCCGCCCTAGTTTCCGTCATACCGGTGTTATATTCCCGGATTTTGCGTTCCTTACGCGGTCGGGTGATTTATGGGACCCCCTTGACAGTTCGCTTTGAATAAAACTCCTCCAGCAAGGCCCAACATTGACTTTTACCATTTGCCTCACCACCACCTACATTTCCCTTGGGAGTAATTAACCCAAGGGTCATCTTTATTACAGCCCCCCTCCCCCCGGACCAGTGCTTGTCTAAGCGTTGGTCCAAACTAGAGCACCGTGCGGGACCATTTCCTTGGCAACTTGGATTCATCGGTTCCTGTACGCTTCGCTTATCCGGTGTTGCCCTGAGAACGAGATATGTGCAGCTCCTATCAGGATTGTCGGCGCATCGGGCGGCTTTGCTGGTCTTGTTTTACGATTGTCGAAATGTCTTGTAAACCGGGATTCCGAGACTGATCGGGTCTTCCTGGGAGAAGGTCTATTCCTTCGTTGATCGCGAGAGCTTATCATGGGCTAAGTTGGGACACCCCTGCAGGGTATAATCTTTCGAAAGCCGTGCCTGCGGTTATTGGCAGATGGGAATTTGTTAATGTCCGGTTGTAGATAACTTAACACCAGGTCCGAATTAAAACGCATCAACCGCGTGTGTAGCCGTGATGGTCTCTTCTCGGCGGAGTCCGGGAAGTGAACACGGTTTCTGGGTTATGTTTGACGTAAGTAGGTGTTCAGGATCACCTCTTGATCATTACTAGTTGACGACCGTTCCGCTTGTTCTCTTCTCGCTCTTATTTGCGTTGGTTAGCCACCATATCATGCTTAGTCGCTGCTGCAGCCTCACCACTTTACCCCTTCCTTTCCCTTTAAGCTTTGCTAGTCTTGATACCCATGGTAATGGGATTGCTGAGTCCTCGTGGCTCACAGATTACTACAACAATAGTTGCAGGTACAGGTTATGCGATGATCATGATGCGAGAGCGATGCTTGCTTGCATTGAGTTCGTCTGCTTCTTCGATCAGGGGATAGGTTCCAGGTCGGCAGCCTGGGCTAGCAGGGTGGATATTGTTTGAGTTGCTGTTTATGATTCATCCGTAGTCGGATGTTGTTCTTATATGTTGTATTGTTGTATTCGTGTGACATTGTATGTATTGGATGTATCCCCACTATTATGTATTGTTGATGTAATGATATCCACCTTGCAAAAGCGTTCCAATATGCGGGTCTATCGTTGGTGGGACCTTCGAGTTCCTTTTGGATAGGGTCGCATATTGGGCGTGACACTTTGGGTCCATAGTTATTAGTTATATGCCTTCTTCTCTCTGTTTGATTCTCAATACCATCTTCTCCTCGATGTTCTTGGAGATCTATTTGATGTAATATTCTTTTGCGGTGTGTTTGCCAAGATCCGATGAATTGTGGATTTATGATCAAGTTTATCTATGAATATTATTTGGTTCTTCTCTAATTCTTATATGCATGATTTGATACCTTTGCAAGTCTCTTCGAATTATCGGTTTAGTTTGGCCTACTAGATTGATCTTTCTTGCAATGGGAGAATTGCTTAGCTTTGGGTTCAATCTTGTGGTGTCCTTTCCCAGTGACAGTAGGGGCAGCAAGGCACGTATTGTATTATTGCCATCGAGGATAACAAGAAGGGATTTTCATCGTATTGCTTGAGTTAATTCCTCTACATCATGTCATCTTGCTTAACGCGTTACTCCGTTCTTATGAACTTAATACTCTAGATGCATGCTGGATAGCGGACGATGTGTGGAGTAATAGTAGTAGATGTAGGCAGGAGTCGGTCTACATGACACGGACGTGATGCCTATGTTCATGATCATAGCCTTAGATATCATCATAACTATAAGTCGGGGATATACCCCACGGTGTAACCCGGCGGATGTATGACCCACCTGGACATTGTGACTCACTTGTGACCCGGCAGGCGGATCAGACGGACGACAAGACCCAAGGCCCAGTAGGCCGGTCTGTATGATGGTGGGCCGGCTTAAGAGGAAAGGCATAAGGAATATTTTCCTATAAAGGAAGCAAGAATAGGACTCCACTTGTAATAGAGTAATCCTAATCCTATTAGGACTAGTCATGTAACTCGCCCCTTCTTATATATAAGGAGGGGCAGGGCACCCCAAGGGGGATAGGTAATCTCTAAGGTTAGACACAATTAGGAGAGCCAGTTTATACGCTGACTCCATCATGAGCATACTGAGACCTAGCCACAAACAACATGTAGGGCTATTACCGGATGATGTTCCCCGGGGCCCGAAGCTGTCTAAATCCTTGTCTTGTGTGTTGATCCGCCTCACGCCTCTCATCCCGATCAATACCTCTCAAGCTACTACATAGATGCCTTGGCCTCACGACTAAGTCCTCACACTAGGACATCTGACGTGAAAATTCCACGACAGTTGGCGCCCACCGTGGGGCATGCGCATAGTGGTGTAGAGTTCTTGGAGGGATCTTTCCAGGGGTCGAGAAGTTCATAATTTTCCAGATGAGGAAGAGCCGGTTGGAGAGGATGTAAATCAGCTTCGAGTTCATCGGTTCTGATTCATAGTTTGTGAGATTTAAGGTTCAAGAAAATCGAGGTTGTGAGATGTTTGCTGCTGCAAGTCGCTAAATCAATAGGAGCCATCAACCTGAAACCAGATCGATTTCCCTTTGTGTAAACTAGTCATCACCAAGACCGTTTGGGCAAACCTGCAAGTCTAGAGGCCATCAATCAAAGCTACTGTTTACTCTAGGTGGAGATCAAATACATGCCAACTACTCCCGTCAAGATCAATCGATTAGTATTATTATTCATCGGGAGGCCACGCTAGCGTTCGGATCCACAAGCGCGCAGCCAAACGCAAAAGTCAAAACTCAACACGACTCGGGTGGTTTGTTCAGACCGGCCACGACCTAGAGAAGGACCCATGCATGAACACGGACTTGGACGATTCTGCAGTGCCAACCTCGCCCTGAGTCGCCGTATGCTGCATAAGGATAAGGCAAGACCATGAAGAAAATTTCGAGGCAGAGCGATTTGTCAATCAACCAGGTCGTTCTACACTAGTACTACCAATCCTTGAAGCAGTACACACAGGAGTAGCAGAGTATGATTCGAGGTCTAGTGCAATTTGTTCCCTGCTTCTAGTTCAGTTTTATTGTTATCGATTACCACCGAAAACTATGCTAGAGGAGATTGCACTACTAGGGAAAACCTTATACACAGAATCTTACCAGTAGCGCTGTACAAATTCATACGCTACTGCTACTTAGTAGCAGCGCGCGTAAATAAACCGCGCTACTGCTATGACTTTAGTAGTAGCGCGTACTAGCAAAAAGCGTTGCTGCTATGTTTGAACTGGGCGCACATGGCTAGCCCAACCTAGCAATAACGCGTATACTGGCCAAGCGCTACTGCTACTCTCCTTAGCTGTAGCGCGCTTACGTGTAAGGCGCTACTGCTAACGGAAATAAAATAAAGTGAAATACAAGTAGAAAAGTAAATGAAAATGAAAGAAATAGAAAAAGGAGAAAGGAAAAAAATAAAATGTAAAGAAAAATAAAAGAAAAAAGGGGAAAAGGGAGAAAGGAATAGCAGTAGCGGGTTTTAGGAAACGCGCTCTAGCTAACTTAGCTATAGCGCATTTTCGGAAACGCGCTACTGTTACGTTTCACTTAAACAGAGGTTCCCCCCCCCTGCCCCCCAGCCACCACACTTCTTCCCCAAATCCCTCGCCCTCGCCGCCGTCTCCCCAATTCGCCGTCGCCCCACTTCGCTGCCGTCTCCTGCCGGCGTGGACGCCTGCAACCTCGCCGTCTCCCCCCGAGGCCGCCGTCATCCTCACCGCCGCCGCCCGAGGCCGCCCTCAGCCTCACCGCCGCTGCCCGAGGCCGCCCTCGACGTCACCGCCGGCGCCCTCCACATCACCGCCGCCCGAGCCCGCCCAGGACCGCTATTGCCCGTGCCCGAGCCCACCCTCTCCGCCCCTGCCTCCGTCACCGAGCACCTCCCCGCCACCGTCTCTCCCCTCTCTGTAAGTCCCCCACCCCTCCCCCCGACTCCTCTCTCTCTGCATTTTAGAGAAAAAGTTAGTAGAGCAAAAGTTTGTTTATAGCAAAAAAATTAGTTTAGAGCAAAGGATGTTAAGTAGTAGATGTTAGAGAAAAAATTAGTTTAGAGCAAAAAATTTGGTTTACAACAAAAGTTAGTTAGGGCAGTAGGGTTTAATTAGGGTAGATGCTGCTTGTATAGTATATAGTGATTCTAGTAGATGTTAATTAGGTTAGGGCAATAGTGGTACTAGTAGATGTTAATTAGATGTTTTTTAGTTAGGGCACTAGAGTTTTGCTAGGTTAATTAGGTTAGTAGTGCTGCTAGTAGTAGTGGTACAGTAGGTTAATTAGGTGATGTTAAATGAATAACCTAAATGAATGAAATTAGTAGTTAACTGGATTTTTTTTCCTTTCATCATTATAGAGCACTAAAGTTAACTGAATTTTGTTCTATTAGTAGTTAAATGAATTTTCTTCTACACTTTGTTTTTGAATTAGCTTGTGAAATTTGGACATGTGGTTGCTCGTGTATATTTGTACATGTGTTGCGGTGTCGAAGAGGGATATTTGAACACTGTTTCCAGGGAATGATGCTGAGTGGCCTATGTTTTGCCGGAATGTTGATTCATTTCTGTTCCGACAAAGTTTAGGTTCTTGATTTGTCCACTTTTTAGCAAAGGTCATGCCGAAATTTTCCGTGAATTTCGGCATGACTTGTGCTACAAACTAGGACATATCGAGTGCCCGGGATTTGCCGCACCAGGAAGGAGTCAACATTCCTGCAAAACAATAGGCCTTTCTTATGTCATTATTCATTTTATTAGGTCTAGAATTAATTGACTAGATTTAATCATAGGAAATATGGTGAGCAACGATGAAGGACAGGGTTCTGGTGATTGCGACGACGTCTACTGGGTGGTAGACGAATTTTTTAGCCTTACCGATGATCAACCGATGTTGTTGCTGGGCCCACCGGTGGCATCGGGGACTGAGACCGACACGCCGACCGGTGCTGAGACTGAGACCGGCGTTGAGACTGAGACCGGCATCGAGACCGGCGCTAAGACTGAGACCGGTGCTGCCTCGGGGAGCGGAGCCGGTGTAGAACCGAAAGCAAAGAGGCAACGGCTTCCTAACAAACTCAGGACTACTAGACTGGTGGTCACGGAGGTGGACGACGGCAATTTTGAGCCAAAGGCGCCCGAGGAAGCGCGCGCGTGCTATGGCAATCAAATAGGCTGCATCGTACGGACAACTTCCACCATCAACGATGAGAAACTACAGAAGATAGAAAATATGAGGAGCTCCCTCCTAAAGAAGTTTCACCAGATATTCTTGTTCCCGGGCTGGAATGAGAAGGATTATGAAGATCCAGATGAGGACCCGGCAATGAAGAAGAAAAACAAACATGCCATGACCAAGTTTAGCGACGCGTTGGCCGCCTGGAAACTCGAGTGAAAGCAAGGATCATCGACAAGAAGGAACCCTACTCCGAGATTGTAAAGGATAATCCACAATCACGGAAGAGCAGTTTCAAATATTCAAGGAGGCTTGCGAGGCCGAAGCTGCCAAAAAAAGTCTAAGTACATGAAGGGGCTTCAAGAGAGGAACATTGGGAGCCACCACCTCGGAAGCCGTGGTTACGGCAGAAAGAGGTCCAAATGGGCCAAGGAGGACGCGGAAGCCGCGAGTCTAGGCATCCTAGACCCCTTGGCGGATTTCACCGTCCCGCAGGAGCGTGACGTCCTGAGGCCCCATCACCATTGGGACCCAGTGAAGAAGGTTTACGAGACAACATCGGTCATTACGGAGTTCATGAGACTGCTGGTAATTTTAGTTTCTGATCAATTCGACTGCACACGTTAGTCATATTTGTAAATGATCCTTGTGCCTTTTGTAGAGAGAGCAGCACTAGACTGTGACCGAATCTGAGGCATTGGCGAGGCCCAAGTGGGACACGCCATTCAAGCAGGCATTAAACATATTGAAACGACAATCGGTGGATACTCGACCGTCGTATGGACGCGTGCACGGTGTTGGAGACGACGCCACGTGGAAGAAGTACTACCGTGAGACCACGGAGGAGAGAACGGAAAGACGGAGGTTAACTGAAGAAAACATCGACAAGAAGGTTGAGATTGCGGTTGAGAAGAAATCATCTCAAACAGTCGCAACAGTGGTAGCTGCCGCAAAACAGGTGGTTGCAGATTTTTCTACTTCCTTGGTGACGGGCGTTTTCACTTGGACAAGGCAAAATCCAGAAAAAAATGCAGAGGACTTTCCCCTTGCTGACTTCTTGGGAGCACCTGCTACCGCACCGGCTCCCGCACCTGCTCCCGCACCTGCTCCCGCACCGGCTCCCGCATCGGACGTGCTCGGTGGTGCCTCATCTTTGGCTGAGCTCGATGCCCTCACAGTATCTGTCACACCGGCCCCCTTCAATATAAATGTATAATCTCCCGTTTTCGTTGCCTTTCGGATGTCTCACATCGCAGACTTTTCTTTGCAGGCCGACGAAACCCCGTGCACCGTATTGTACACCATCGGCGACCAGAAGGTGGACGTGGGGAAGGCGACGATAATGGAGCCTAAGGAACCATTGTTCCACAGCCGGCCGATCCCCCTGAACGTCTTCAAGGTTTCCGTGGCCAGTGTCAAACCGGGCCACGAGAATTTGCCTCCTCTAATACTAGTGGGGGATGACGACGAGACCCCGCAGCGGCTTGGTGATTGTTGCAATGGGTGGGTCCTGTTGTGGCCAAAGAGTCTGCTTCGTCTGGAGGCGGCCGGGAGCACACCCACGAGCACGCAGCCTCAGCAAGGTATGAACATCAACACCCCACCTACCCAATTAGCGTCTGGTGTCGGGTTCGGTGATAGCGGACAGGGTAAGGAGGAGGCTCCATTAGCGCTGATGACGTCGCCATGGATGAGGATGAGGATGACGATGGCGCTGAACAGTATGTCTATACTGGCGCCTCCTCAGGGTTTGAGCGTCATGAGTCGATGCCTGAATTACCGTCTCAATGTATTATCGACGACCTTCCGGTAGTAAAGAAGTCTAGGAAGAGAGCGAGGAAAGGCAAAAAAGCTGATTCTATGATTTAGCTACCTCAGCAGCCTTGGCTTCAGTACCGTATAGATATCCCCGATGCGGATAAATGGCATATCCTCGGTCAACCAATCCTACCTGCAACAGCGCTACGGGCCAGATTCGGCAATATAAGGAGACTTCATGACGTTGTGCTGCGGGTAGAGAAAGGCCTCATCGCCTCGAAAGATCCAGGATACCCACTCTACGTGGTTAATGTTCCGCGGCAAATGTCGTACGTTGACAGCTTCCCCGCGGATAAGTTCTTCCTCCGATTCGATTACATATTCGACATGTTTCACGTGAAGAAGTTGGATTTTACGTTTGTCCGCCTTTATGCCTTGCACATGAACTACATCATCGGGGTTGAGCAGATATCTCATATCTGTGTCGCTGACCCGTACTACATGCACGAGGGCTTCTTGGGAGTCTGCGCAAAGCACGGTGAATACGCGAGGGATTACATCGTCAGTTTCATGCTCGCCAATAAGGACAAGGAGGCGATTCTTGTGCCTTATCATCCCGTGTAAGTCATCCGCGCTGCTATCCTTCCTTCGATTTCAATAATTCATTTGCACGGTGGAGGCTAATTAATTTGAGGTGTACTTATTTTGCGCAGCGGCGGGCGCGCTGTCCTCATCATCCTCTACCCCCGATTCTCCCACGCTCTTTACTTGGACTCATCAAAAAACATTCACAAAAAGGATTACACCCACATCAAAGATGTTCTCGACAGTGCTATGTTTTACTACCAAGCAAGGGGTGGAGAGGTTAGGGACAAGAAGAGAAGGGGTGGCAGGGTCGCCTTCAGCCATAAGACCGACTTCTGCTGCATCCAGCAACCGAACGATTCTCTTAATGATGGATTCTATGTCCTACACCACATGCTAGAGTACAGACGGGATCACCAGAACCTTCGCATGTCACCTAGATCTGGCGATGCCCATATTCTGGCGATGCCCATATTCTGGAGATATCGAGGATCATCGACTTCGAGCTGAGTTCTATAACATCCAGCGCGAACTTGCCCAAATCATCATGAAGGAGATCGTCGGAAAAACAGGGATGTTCTACGAAGGACAAATGTCGTGGGAAGACGTCCGAACATGGATAGCCTCTCAACGTCTCGACATGAAGCCTTTCACTAAGCTCGAGGACTATCTGCCTGACATGGATAGATGGCACGACATGGTGGAGTGATTGTCGATATATGACAATGTGTCCGTTTAGTCCATACTTTCTGTATGACAAAACTTTGAGTTATGCATGGTGAAACTTTATTTATGATGTAATTAAACCATCCTCCTCCTCGACTAGCGAAAATAACTCTAGTTAGGGCATTTTGGGTACGATGAACTTTGTTATTTATGCTTATGATATGTTGTTTCTATTTTTGCCATGTCTGTCTCTTTCTGTTGCTCAACTATATATGTTGCATATCATCGACTCATGTGACGATGCAGGTGCATAGATCATAGATGGTGAAGAAGTGCTACGCCAAGAGTATATATACGACAAGTGGCCGGAGTGTCAGGCCCAGGTGTACCGGTTTCCGGTTTCCGAGCGACATGCAGTAGTTAGTTTACGTTCACGCTAATGCGAGAGAGGGATACGAACTCATGTAGTCAAAGTGATAGCTCTTCTCGCGCATATCATTGTTTAGATAGATGACGATGTATTTGCAAGTAATCGAGACTTGTATCGCTATTTTCGGGATGATGACGAGAGACCACTTTGTGTTGGATGATGATTATGATGATGACATGATTTGATGAGACTAATTGTATGTATATGCTATGATTACATTTGTATGTGTATGATATGCTAAAGATTATTGTATAAATCCTATTCAAATACAAAACAAATACAAAACAAATATGCAGGGAAAAAACTAATAAAACTGGTAATAGCGAGGGGGGAAATTTAGCAGTAGCGCCGCCTTACTAGTAGCGCTTCCCTGTAAACAGCGCTGTAGATAATTTTGGCAGCGCCCTTTTCTAAAGAGCGCTACAACTATTCATGTATAGCAGTAGCGTGGGACAACAGGCGCTACTCCTATACTTAGCTGTAGCACCTTATTAGTAGCGCCGGTCCCTGCGCTACTGAGAGGCCCAAAACCCGCGCTGCTACTAGGCTTTTCCCTAGTAGTGTTGGCATCCACTCCCGCGCGAGACTAAGGAGGAATAAAAAAAGGAGATCATGTGATGAAGGATCCAATCTGGACTAATAGATAGAAATTCTAGTATTCAAAAGATCAACCAAGGAATCAAACTACCACACAGATCACAAGGTTAATGATGAAGTTTTTTCAAAGTTAATAGTGAAGTTTTTTCCTCTGCTCCACAATGAGTCGCCGCTCTGTGCAGCCATTTTCAGACCGGTCAGGCCAAAATTGAGCCTCCGTGGCCTGTCTCCATTGAGACCCGCCATCGAGCCTTCCTTCACTGTCACTTTGGTTCACTGACCCGCCTCGCCTCTACCGCTATGGTCTGCGCGTGGCCTTGTTTTATCTGGTCCGCGTTCATGTGGTGTGGAAGATATGTATACTATTACACAAAGTGCACCCGAAGGCAGACTGCAAAATAATAGTGTTGCGGATACATTACACAGTACTGCTAGTACTACATGGAGATTAAAAGCTACTTCCATTTCTTCATCTCATCAAGACAAATGAGTTTTTTTATAGATGGAATAAAAAAGCAATGAATAATTTCGACAGTCGTGAAGGCCACATGGGGTGCTACTCCTACATCAGCTATATGTACATGCAGGCAGTTTATTTTCTAACCAACTACGTCTGGCATTATCCACCATCAGTGTCCGTATTCATCCAATAAAAATACCAGGTGTTATTTCTCCTATGTATTTTATCAGTACCTGTTTTTATTCTTTGAAGAACAAATACTTTGGCTTTTGATCTTTTTTTTGTGGAGGAAATTTTTTTACTTCAAGAACAATGGTCGTGTTATGGATATATAGCTCGCGCCATCATGCGCTAGCATCTCACCGTGCTATAATGCTCAACAAATGTATGTGCAAGCCGGGGCCTTTGTGGCCTTGTCTACATCAACACGACGCGGCTGACTTGCCCGTCCGCGTGGCTTACCGCGCCTGCGATTGACTCGCCCGTCCGCACGGCTTATCACACCTGTGATTGACTCGCCCGTCTGCGCCGGCTTACAACGCCGCAGCTGACTCATCTGTCTGCTCCCTCGGCCGACTCGGCTATGATTGATTTCAGCTTCACCGTGGTGATCATCAACTCCGCGGTTGATAATTTCTGGCCTGACATATCAGGTGAAATCCATCCAGTATATTTTTATATATTACATATTGTTTTCTTTAAAAGAGCAATTACTCTGGCTTGCATGTTTTCCAATGCAGGACAAGTTGTCTACTACAAAAGGGATTATTATATCACTGAGCTGCTGAATGACTCGTACCGGTTTTTATCACGGTCAAGTATGAAGAATATCAAGACAACCCCTCGAGTCGTCTTGAGAGTCGGGGGCTACAATGACATGACTTAGCAGAATTGGCTGATTTCAGTGAATTCAAGAACTCCGGGTCATTGGAGGGAAGATAACCAGGTCCCAGAGGCTACTACCCTATTGGTGAAAATTTAAATGCTGTTAGAAAGTTTCCGGCTAAAAAAGAAGGATTCCGGTTCAAAATCTGGTTCAAGGGAAATCTGTCTCCCACAAAGCGCTGAGGCTCTTAATATCCGATTTAAAATACGGCTCAAATGAAATTTATCTCTTGCAAAGCTTTGAAGCTCTCAATATCCGGTTTAAGATCCCGGGTCAAGAGGAATTCATCTCTCGCAAGTTTGAGTTCTCGGGAAAATCAAAGGTTGCCAAAGAGAACTTGTTGCCATGATGCGCAGTTCAAACATGGGTATCCTGCCTATTGGCTTATCTTATTACAAATTACATGGGGGCTTGCTACCCAGGATAAAGGGACCAAAGAGAGTCTGTTGCAAAGCACAACTCAAACATAGGTACCCTTCTTCGATATCATTTGGGGGCGACCTGCTTAATAAGCAAAGCCTTGATTACTCTCTTGATCCGGCTTGTATGCCCTTAATAAAATGCTACTTGGGGGCTCTTTGTTCAATGGACGTCCCTTGTAATAGGCTTAAAAGCCAGGCTTGGAAGCCAGGTGTATTCACCTAAAAACGCAGGTTATCCTTCCTTTTTAAGTCTGTCACAACGCCCAGGTTGACTTGAATGACCCGTCGTACTTTTGACAGTCAATCTTATATAAGACCCTGAACTTGTCAAAGTTAAAACAACAATTGGTCATGTGAGGCCCAGCTTATAAGGTTTGCATGAAGGTTTAACTCAGTGGTTGTGCAGCCCTTTTAAAGCACTTGACATTTAGGCTTGGCGGCCTATGAAAGCCTTCTTTTTCTGCTTTATTATTTTCTATTTGAACATTTTTTGGAGTTTGTCTCTTTTCACATATCAATACATGGTTGAAAAACCAACTGGGGCCACGTTGCCTTATGATTCATGTATATATTTATCCGGAGTGTTATTAACCCGGCCTGGCTTTGGACTATAAGTCGTCGGGATACAATGATCATATGCTTAGAGCTTTCCGCTCAAGTTTTGGAATATCACCCCTTGATGCATGCGGTGTTATAAGCCGGCAGTATGAAGACATTCAACAGGGCGTTGTGCTTCTATTTATGGGCTATTGCCTTTACTACACGATTTATGATAAGTCGGTAGTATGAACTGATTTCACAGGCCATATAGCCTTGATTATATGACTCATCATTGAGCATCTTTGGGTTTGATAACCCGCCATGATGGCAGATTTTAAGTCGCGAGGACATTTCGCCTTAAGCAATCAAAATGAGGATATTTCATGACTCTGGGTTGATACTAGCCCCGGATTACAATTATCAAGGCAGCACCATGGTATTAATCTACAGGTGTGTCTTTCAATAATGGTAGGAATATTTTGGGTTTGGTAAACTGCCCTGGCTATGGATGTTAAGTCATCGATATACTTTGATTGCGCAATTGGAATTATGCATTATAAAATCTTTGTATTGCACCCTGGCTTTGGACGTTAAGTCGCCAGCATATTTTGGATTGCGCTATTGAAATCATGCGCTTATAAATCATTGGATTGTTATCTTCACTACATATGGTGATGTAAGCCGGTAGTATGAGCCAATTCTATAGGTATGTTTTCCTGGTTATATAAATATGCAAGGTTTGATAACCCGCCTTGACTTTTGACATTAAGTCACCAGTATGTTTGGGCTTGAATGGCCTTAATTCTAGTCTTTTCCATAATTGCATAAGACTATATAATGTTTGGGTTGTTTCCCGCCCTGGCTTTCGATGTTAAGTCACCAGGGCATATGTTGTTTAGACTCTGTGCAGGAGTTGCAGAGCTATGATTTATATAAGTGATTAACTTCAAGCCCATCATCAAAAGTTGAAATTGGTGTTTCAAAAGGGTTATCAATTATTGATTTTCACAAAGGCTATAAGCCGTCAGGTTACAAAGAATCCCCGGATTACAATGGATGTGTATTAAGTCGCCATCGGCTAAGAGCCGCCGGTTATTTAAACTCGGATTTACTTGTCAGCCGATAAGGTATTCAAATCTTGAATAGCCAACATGGCTGGATTTTTATTATGGTTATTAATGACCAGTATTATGATTGAGGTTTTCAAAGTCGCTTCAGTGTAATGGCTATTATTTCTTTATCAATAGATATGATTTATTCTGCAACAAAAGGAATAGTCTCGAGTCGCTACAGGCTTACGACCCGGCACTTGTGGGCTTCATTATTCAAGTTGAGATTATATGAAATATGCAAGTCCCATGTCACTGCTAGCATGCACCATGACACTTGGGGGCTAATGCAAGGTCATTTTTACTTGCCTTATTGAAGACCCGACTCATCACATCGTGATGAGCCGGCCCTTGGGGGCTACGAATTGCTCCTGTCAAAACTTGAAAGTACACAAGCCTTAATCTATTATACTGAAGGATATATTGCTCAGTTGGTAGAGCACGAGGCTCTTAACCTTATGGACGTGGGTTCGATCCCCATGGTGGGGGTGACATCATATGATGTTATTGTCAATGAAGTATATATAAAGTCCCCACTCAGTATTGTTTTGCTGAGCCGGCCCTTGGGGGATACACGTTGTTGTTCAAGTCTACATGATCATATCTACAAAGTCCCTGCTCATTATTGCATAATGACCTGGCCCTTGGGGGCTACACTGGTTGAAGTTTTATGAGCATAAGGCAATTACAAGTCCCAAGTTGCTGCAAGCATGACAAACCGGCACTTGGGGGCTACATATGTGGAACATTCAGTTTTGACTAGTGATTGAGATGAGCAGCTTGGATTTCTTCAAGGTTGCTAAATTTATATTGAAGCAAGTCTTAAGCTGTTACTACGCTCCCGTCTTAAGACTTGGGGGCTACAGGTGATATGAATATAATTGAGGAACATCTTCAAGTTCTCAGTTCTTTGAAACAAACCAGGTATCATATTCTCAGTTTTGGCTTGGATAGCTCAAGAAAGTCAATTACATAACATGACATCATTTGTTTATAACCCGACAATTTTGGCAATCATAAATCGGCAAAATCTCCATCTTTAAGTCGGCTGAATATGAGTTGAATATTTCAAGAGCCATATTTCTGTCAAGTCACAGCATTGAAGGCTGACTCAAATGGATTATTTCTTAATATATCTCTCTACAAGAGCCAAGGTCAGCAAATTGACTATGAAGCTGGCCTATTGACCTGGATTTTTCAGAAGAAGTGCCCGGATTTTTTGCATTAGCAAAGTTTGAACATATTTGCTAAAAGAGATTTGCTATGGTATCATGGATGCACATCCAGGCTTAAAATGACAAGGACTTAAGGATGATCAGGTGTCGGCTTAGGAAATTTTTTAACCCAGAGCACAACCTGTCAAATTTGCTCTTGTGTTTATTTGCAACATAAGTTTACCATGGATAAATCCAAGCTAAAATGGGGGCTAATGTCGGGGATATACCCCATAGTGTAACCCACCGGACGTATGACCCGCCTGGACATTGTGACTCACTAGTGACCGGGCAGGCGGGTCAGACGGACGACAAGACCCAAGGCCTTGTAGACCGGTCCATATGATGGTGGGCTGGCTTAAGAGGAATGTGTAACTGCATATTTCTCCCTAAGTAGTTTTGGTGATTGATGACAATGCTTTTGCGGACTAATATTGTGCTTTGAACATTTCAGATATCTCCTGTGTTGGCACAAGATGGTTCGATGCACCTCGGAGCCTAGTGAAGACAGTGTTTTTCTACGTTTCGTATTGGTGGATTTGAGTCGTAGGAAAGTTGTACTATTAAGAGGCGGCCCGCTTTGGAAAGGTTAGGGTGGAATCATCACGTACACGTCTGTTCCTTTGCACCACCTTTCCCCTTGCCTCTTTGGAGGACCGATCTGTTATCCGTGTCTTTGCAAAATGAACGACTCTAAGTGGTAGTGTGATGTGGCGTACGATAGTACTGCTCAACTGAGTAGTAGTACCATAGAGCCTCACGGTAGTACCGTCCGAGGATGCGGTAGTACCTCACCCCCTTGCGGTAGTACCGCTCCAAGGTTGCGCTAGTACCGTGACTTCTAGCCCAGTACTGCTACTCGCGCAGAAGTAGGGGCGGATGTAATTTTTTACATCCGCGCCCCACGTGGTAGTACCGCTCCATGGTTGCGGTAGTACCATGTCAGGTTTTTTAACCGATCTAAACTCAGTGGAAGTAGTCACGGATGTATTTTTATTCATTCGTGCCTTCCCAGCCTAGTCAAACCCTGCCTTGCGTTAGTACCACAAGGGCGCACAGTAGTATCACTTCGGCAGTTCTATCACAGCGTCAACACAAAAGGGCCTCCTCTGGTGTCTGTCGTGGGTGCGGTAGTACCGCACCGCCTTGCGGTAGTACCGCATGTCGCAGGCTGGTTAAGTGAATAACGGTTGTGTCGGATATCGGGTTCCGGCAAAACCCTTAAGGTTCGAACCCCGGGGTGCGCACGAAGATCTTCTCCCTACCAATCCACGCCCCAAAACCTCGCCGCGATTCTAAGATAGCACGATGAACAAAGCAAGAGACACGGGGTTTATACAGGTTCGGGACACCGTTGTGGTGTAATACCCTACTCCTGTATGTGGTGTGGTGGATTGCCTCTTGGGCTGATGATGAACAGTACAGAGGAAGAACAGCCTCGCGTGGGGTGTTCTTGTGGTGGTGTGTAGTTCTACTTGGGAAAGATTCGATCCCTTCCTACTGTGTTGCCTATCTCTATTTATAGAGGCCTTGGTCCTCTTCCCAAATATTGAGCGGGAAGGGAGCCAATGATACGTCTCCAATGTATCTACTTTTCCAAACACTTTACCCTTGTTTTGGACTCTAACTTGCATGATTTGAATGAAACTAACCCGGACTAACGCTGTTTTTAGCAGAACTGCCATGATGTTGTTTATTGTGCAGAAAAGAAAAGTTCTCGGAATGACCTGAAAATCCACGGAGATAAATTTTGGAAAATATAAAAAATACTGGCAAAATAATCAATGTTAGGGGGCCCACACACTGTCCATGAGGGTGGGGGCGTGCCCTCCCCCCTGGGCATGCCCCCTGTCTCGTGGGCCCCCTGACGCTCCACCGACCTCAAATCCAACTCCATATATTCCGTTTCACGGAGAAAAAAATCAGAGAGAAAGTTTCATCGCGTTTTACTATACAGAGCCGCCGCCAAGCCCTAATCTCTCTCGGGAGGGCTGATCTGGAGTCCGTTCGGGGCTCCGGAGAGGGGGATTCGTCGCTGTCGTCATCATCAACCATCCTCCATCACCAATTTCATGATGCTCACCGCCATGCGTGAGTAATTCCATCGTAGGCTTGCTGGAGGGTGATGGGTTGGATGAGATGTACCATGTAATCAAGTTAGTTTTGTCAGGGTTTGATCCCTAGTATCCACTATGTTCTGAGATTGATGTTGCTATGAGTTTGCTATGCTTAATGCTTGTCACTAGGGCCCGAGTGCCATGATTTTAGATCTTAACCTATTATGTTTTCATGAATATATGTGTGTTCTTGATCCTATCTTGCAAGTCTATAGTCACCTATTATGTGTTATGATCCGACAACCCCGAAGTGACAATAATCGGGATACTTCCCGGTGATGACCGTAGTTTGAGGAGTTCATGTATTCACTATGTGCTAATTCTTTGTTCCGGCGCTCTATTAAAAGGAGGCCTTAATATCCCTTAGTTTCCACTAGGACCGCGCTGCACGGGAGGGTAGGACAAAAGATAGAATGCAAGTTCTTTTCCATAAGCACGTATGACTATATTCGAAATACATGCCTACATTACATTGATGAACTGGAGCTAGTTCTGTGTCACCCTATGTTATAGCTATTACATGAGGAATCGCATCCGACGTAATTATCCATCCTTGATCCAATGCCTACGAGCTTTTCACATCTTGTGTTTCACTTATTTACTTTTCCGTTGCTACTGTTACAACTACTACAAAACTGTTATCTTTACTTTTGCCACTATTACCATTACTATCATACTACTTTGCTACTAAATACTTTGCTACAGATACTAAGTTATCCAGGTGTGGTTGAATTGACAACTCAACTGCTAATACTTAAGAATATTCTTTGGCTCCCCTTGTGTCGAATCAATAAATTTGGGTTGAATACTCTACACTCGAAAGCTGTTGCGATCCCCTACACTTGTGGGTTATCAAGACTAATTTCTGGCGCCATTGCCAGGGAGCATATCTCCATTCTTTGAGTCACTTTGGATTTATATCTGTTGATCACTATGAGGAACTTGAAAGACGAAAGAACAAAGATTTTGCCCTCAAGTACGAGGGGAGGTAAGGAACTGCCATCTAGCTCTGCACTAGATTCTCCTTCTGTTATTAGTAAGCTTGCGACACCTAAACCTGCTACTGCTATGAATTCTGATATGTTGCATGTTATTGATGATGCCACTTCTGCTAAGTATGATACTTATGATGAAATTACTTCTGTGCGTGACACTACTTTGCCATTAGGTGAATTTCTTGATGAACAACTTGCTAGGGTTAGAGAGAATGAAATTATTGAATATGCTATTATTGATGATAGTGATGATGAAAGTTCTCCCCCTGATTATGAATTACCTGTTGTTCCTGAGGGTTATGTTTTGGATGAGGAAGCTGCTAGAGCTATCTTTGCTTGCAAAGATATATATGATCTTAAGAAATTATTAGCTAAATGGAAGCAGCAATCTCTTAATGCTAGAATGAAACCTGACCCCGCTTTTGCTACTTCACCTATCTGTGTTACTGATAAGGATTATGAATTCTCTGTTGATCCTGAAATAATTACTTTAGTAGAGTCTGATCCTTTTTATGGCCTTGAATCTGAAACTGTTGTGGCACATCTTACCAAGTTGAATGATATAGCCACCCTGTTTACTAATGATGAGAAGTCTCGCTATTATTATATCCTTAAGATATTTCCGTTCTCATTAAAGGGTGATGCTAAGACTTGGTTTAATTCTCTTGATCCTGGTTGTGTGCGTAGTCCCCAGGATATGATTTATTAGTTCTCTGCTAAATATTTCCCTGCTCATAAGAAACAAGCTGCCTTGAGGGAAATATATAATTTTGTGCAAATCAAGGAAGAGAGTCTCCCACAAGCTTGGGGGAGGCTTCTCCGATTACTTAATGCTTTGCCTGATCATCCTCTTAAGAAAACTGAAATACTTGATATCTTTTATAATGGACTAACCGATGCTTCCAAGGACTACTTGGATAGTTGTGCTGGTTGTGTTTTCAGGGAAAGAACAGTCGACCAAGCTGAATTATTACTGAATAATATGTTGACTAATGATAATAATTGGACTCTCCCTGAGCCTATTCCTGAGGCAATTCCTGAACCAATTGAGCCAACTCCTGAGCCTATTCCTAAACCCACTCCTAAGAAGAGAGGTGTTCTATTTCTCAGTCCTGAAGATATGCAAGAGGCATAGAAATCAATGAATGAAAAAGGTATTAAAGCTGAAGATGTTAAGAATTTACCTCCTACTGAAGAAATACATGGTATTAATACACCGCCTGTTGAAGAACCACATTGTCTTGATAACCCGATACAGGTAGTAAAGGTAAATTCTCTCTATAGATATGATAAAGTTGAAATTCCGTCTACTAAATTTCATAGCCCATGCTTAGATGAATTTGATGACTTTATGGCTAGACAAGAAAGTTTTAATGCTTATGTTGGTAGGGAATTAAAGAATAATGCTTTCGAGATAGGACGCTTGAGTGATTATATGGCTAGAGTTAAAGGTGAACTTAAAATCATTAGAAAATATGCTTCTATGGTTGCTACTCAGGCTGAGCAAGTACTTAAAGCTCAAAATGATTTGCTTGATGAATTAAATAATAAACATGATTTTGCTGTTAGAGTGGCTACTAGAACTGGTAGAATGACTCAGGTACCTTTGTATCCTGAAGGCCACCCTAAGAGAATCGAGCAAGATTCTCAGAGAAATAATTTAGAGGCACCTAGTTCTTCCAAAAAGAAGAAAAAGAAAAACGATAGGATTTTGCATGCTTCTAGTGAACCTGATGTAGACACACCTGAGAATCCCAATGGTATTTCTATTTCTGATGTTGAAACACAATCAGGTGATGAACATGAACCTAGTGATAATGTTAATGATAATGTTCATGTAGATGCTCAACCTAGCAAAAATAATGATGTAGAGATTGAACCTGCTGTTGATCTTGATAACCCACAATCAAAGAATCAACATTATGATAAGAGAGACTTTGTTGCTAGGAAGCACGGTAGAGAAAGAGAACCATGGGTTCAGAAACCCATGCCCTTTCCTCCTAAACCATCCAAGACAAAGGATGATGAGGATTTTGAGCACTTTGCTGAACTGATTAGACCTATCTTCTTACATATGCGCATAACTGATATGCTCAAAGTAAATCCTTGTGCTAAGTATATGAAGGATATCATTACAAATAAAAGGAAGATACCGGAAGCTGAAATTTCCACCATGCTTGGTAATTACACTTTTAAGAGTGGAATACCAAAGAAACTTGGAGATCCAGGGTGTCACATCCCTAGTTCTGGCCTGTCCTATGCTTGCTTCCATCTGTGCATCATGTTTAAATTTTTGAAACTTGAACTGAGGAAATTTGGAAGCCTCAAAAACTTAAATAAAAGAGGGGCAAAGAACCCTGGAAAATGCATTCAATGTTTTCAAAATGGCCTTAAATAATGTTGGTTATATTTTGGCAAGGGTTTTGCACCAAACCAAAAATAATGAACATTTTTGAGGAATATTTTGAGCACTGAATTTAAATCACTACTTTATTTGCATTTGGAACTATATTCATAATTTGTATAGAATATATTTCCAAATACCCTGAAACATTTTATGTGCTTTTGGAAAAGTCCATTAAGCAGCATAAATATTTTCAGAGGAGTTTTGGCATTGTTTGAATTATTTTTTTAAATTCAAAACAGTGGCAAAACAGATTAAATAAAAGAAAACAGAACTGAAATAAAAAAATAAAAGAGCAGAAAACCTACCTGTTGCTCACCTGTCCAGCCCAGCCGGCCCAGCTTCCCCAGCGGCCCAGCCCGCCACCGCTACCCCGCTGTCGCCTTCCTCCTCTGCCAGGACAACGGGCACGCGCCCGGCGCGCGCGGCCACGCGCCCCGGCCACCTCCTGCTTCCCGGCCACCTCCTGCTTCCCCCCGGTCTCCCTAGCGACGCCACGAGGACGCCTCGTGCCCCCTCGCCCCTCTTCCTCCCTCGCTGCTCCCTCTCTCTTCCCCGAACACTCGCCCCCTCCTCTGTTCCCCTCACCGAACGCGCCCGCCGCCGCCGACGAGAACCACCGCGGCCATGGTCTCTCCCTCGTTCCCCTGAACAGCCCAGAGGCTCCGCCTCGACCCCCTCTTCCCCTCCACTGAGCCACGAGGTCCCGGACGCGCTGCAACGCCGCCACCATCGCCGTTCCCCTCGTCGGCCACCGGAGATCGCTGCCGTCAATTCTCCGTCGCAGAAGCGTCCCCGAGCCACTGAGCCACCCTGCTGCCTCCCCGTGAGCTCCTCTTCTCTTCCCCTCACTCCCCGCACCTGTTTTCGTCCCCTAGCTCCTTCTTCCACCACGGCCGAAGCTCGCCGCCGCCGTGCCTCGTCGCCGTCGTGGCCAGAGCCACTGGAGCTCCCACCTGAGTGCACCATCGTGCTCAGAACGTCTCCACAAGCCCGTAGCACGCCCCAGCTCGCCTTCCTGTGCCCCCTAGCTCTCGCTCGCGTCTCGCCCGAACTCCAGCCGCCGCCGCGAGCTCGCTTCCGACGAGCTCGGTCCACCCCAGCTGCTCCCGCTTGCCCCGTTAGATGCGCCACTCCTCCAGCTCCCCGTAGAGCCAAACCCCGTCGCAAACCACCGTCTGTAGCACCGTCCCGAGCAACTCCGGCGAGGTCCCGCCGTCGCCGTGGTCGCCGGCGTCACTTGGTGACGTGGCACGTCATTAGCCACTAATGACCCAGCCAAACCAACCCTAGTGCCACTGACATGTGGGCCCTAGTGCCCTAATCTTTAATTAAACTAAACTAAACCCCCCCTGTTTAACCCGTGTCACTGACGTGTGGACCCCACACGTCAGGTTTGACCTGGACCCGCCCTATTGACCTGATGACGTCAGGGTGAGGTCATGCTGACGCCATATTCCTTTTCTGGAATTTAGTTTATTTTATAATAATCAGGAAATTCCAGAAAATGCCTAAAACTTCTAAAAATCATAGAAAATTAACCGTAACTCCAAATTAAATAAATTATATATGAAAAATTATCAGAAAAATTCAAGGAATCCATCTGTACCATTTTCATGCATGTTAGAACAACTTATAGCTGCTGTTTAGCACAAATCAATTAAATGGCATTTGAATAATCACATATGGAGTTTGAATTTGAATCTTGTGTTCAAACCAACTTCATTTAATCTGTTGCTAGTTGCATTAGCTCAAAACACATTCATTTTGCCATGTCATGATCATGCATCATATTGTGCATTGCATTGATTGTGTTCCCTTCTATGTTGCCGGTAATTGTCCCCTCTCGATAGACGTGATATCGATGATGTGATCGTTGACACTGATGAAGACTCAATGCTATCTTCAGAAGTGCCAGGCAAGCAAAACCCCCTTGTTCATTCCGATAAAATCCCACTCTCTCGCTCCTGCTCTCTTTTACTGCATTAGGACAACAACGACATATTTGATACTTGCTGCGGTAGCTGAACCCTTTATCCTTTGCATGACCTGTCATTGCCACAGTAAATAGATGAAACCCACTAGCATGAGTAGGAGTTGTTTGAGCCCTGATGTGCCTACTCATTCATGCTTGTTTGTCATGTCTGCTACTGCTTAGAGTTGAGTCAGGTCTGATTCATCGGGGATGAATCAGAGGCGTGTGAACATGTCCTACTATGGGTGAACTAAGTGTGTGAACACGATTTAGTAAAGGTAGCGGTGAGAGGCCATGTAGGAGTACATGGTGGGTTGTCTCATTGCAGCCGTCCTCAGGAACTGAGTTCTGTGTTTGTGATCCATGATCAGTTACTACCACACATTGGGCTCCGGGCGCTCCAAGCTCTCTCGACTTATTAATCAACTTGATCTCTGTCCAGGAGTTGCAACTAGTTTCTGGTGTTTGTAGGTAGTGTTAGTAGTCTACCAAGTGGCACCCGGTACAGGTGGGCCTGGGACAGACTAGGCACAGTGGCCCGGTGTACCAAGTGGCACCCGGTTGGTGGGCTTGGGAACCCTGCACACATCGTTTGGGGCCGTAAGCGACACCCCGGCCGGATCTCCTTGCGGATGGAACCCGAATAGGCGATAAACCTGGACTAGAGACTTGTTCGGTTAGTCAGGTCGTGGCCGACTCCCTCGCCCGGCTTCCGCTTGAAGGTTGCCGAGGTACAAGACGTGTACAGGGTGGTAAGTGGCAAAAGCGTGTGTGAAGAAGTACACCCCTGCAGGGTTATCATTATCTATTCGAATAGCCGGATTCCTCGGATATGGAAACTTGGACCCCTTGCATAGTTCATAGACAAGTGAAAGTGGATACTCTAAAATATGCAAGATAAGCGTGAGTGCTATGGATGGCGTTCTCGTAGGGAGACGGGAGCGGATCCATAATGGTGTATTGATATGGTGAATATGTGGACTCGTGTGCACCACCTCAAAAGAGTTACTTGCAGTCGTAGTTCAGGATAGCCACCGAGTCAAAGCTGGCTTGCTGCAGTTAAACTCCACCACCCCCTTGTTGATAATGATGCATATGTAGATAGATCTGATGTAAGTCTTGCTGGGTACATTTGTACTCACGTTTGCCTATTTTATGTTTTTGCAGAGAGACTTCAGTCTCACTAGTAGTTCCACGTGGACTTCGACGTTTAGCTTGTTACCTCAGCTACGATCTTGTGCCCTCGGCAGGATCTGGTGGATAGTCAGGCTTCTCAGCCTTTTTCATTTATAGTTGTCTGTACTCAGACATGTTAAGCTTCCGCATGTGCCTTGACTTGTATGCTCTGATTGTTGGGTCATGAGGCCCATGTTTGTAATATCTCGCTCCTCGGAGCCTATTGAATAATTACTTGAGTTGTAGAGTCATGTTGTGATGCCATGTTGTATCTGCACATATCGAGCATATTGTGTGTATGTTGTTGAAATGCTTGGTATGTGTGGGATCTGACTATCTAGTTGTTTATCCTTAGTAGCCTCTCTTACCGGGAAATGTCTCCTAGTGTTTCCACTGAGCCATGGTAGCTTGCTACTGCTCCGGAACACTAAGGCTGGCCGGCATGTGTCCTTCTTCGTTCCTGTGTCTGTCCCTTCGGGGAAATGTCACACGATGAATACCGGAGTCCTATTAGCCCGCTACAGCCCGGTTCACCGGAGTCCTGCTAGCCCAGTGCTACAGCCTGGATTTACTCGCTGATGACCGACACGTTCGATGTTGGGTCATGGATGCCTGTCCCTGTAAGTTTGTGCCACTTTGGGTTTATGACTAGCCAGGTCAGCCCGGGCTCCTTACCATATGGATGCTAGCGACACTATCATATACGTGTGCCAAAAGACGCAAACGGTCCCGGGCAAAGGTAAGACGACACCCGTGGGAATACCGTGCGTGAGGCCGCAAAGTGATATGGGGTGTTACATGCTAGATCGATGTGGCATTGAGTCGGGGTCCTGACACAGGGGTACCAACTATACCATGCTCCATTAAAAGAAATTATGTTAAAACTGCTTTATGTGATCTTGGAGCTGGTGTTAGTGTTATGCCTCTCTCTTTATATCGTAGACTTGAATTGAATAAGTTGACACCTACTGAAATATCTTTGCAAATGGCTGATAAATCAACGCCATACCTGTCGGTATTTGTGAGGATGTGCCTGTTGTGGTTGCAAATGACACTATCTTAATGGACTTTCTTATTCTTGATATTCCCGAGGACGATAGTATGTCGATTATCCTTGGTAGACCGTTTTTGAATACTGCAGGGGCTGTTATTTATTGCAACAAAGGCAATGTCACTTTTCATGTTAATGGTAATGAGCATATGGTACACTTTCCAAGGAAACAATCTCAAGTTCATAGCATCAATTCTATTGGAAAAGTTCCAACTATCATTATTGGAGGTTTTGAATTTCCTCTTCCTACTGTCAAGAAAAAGTATGATATTCTTATTATTGGGGATGTTCATATCCCCGTTGAGGTAACCTAGTGTTATTCGAAATTTCTTCGGTTCCATGTTATTCGGAATGAGCTTGTTAACAAGACTTGATCAACCTTGTTAGTGGATTCATTTTGATGATCATGAGATGGATGAAACTAGAAGGCACAACCTTCTGCGCCCTCTTTTTACTTTCTGGTATTTAGAATAAATAAAGCAAAAATAGTATTATCTGTCTGTTTTCTGAATTATCCGTGCAATAAAAAAATATCCCGAAAATAAAAGTGCTCCAAATGCCCTGCAAATTTAGTATGATTTTTTATGGATTATTTGAGGATTTTAGGCATTGAAAACATTGCAAGAGGGCAAGCACCTGGCCACGAGGGTGGAGGGCGCGCCCACACCCCCTGGGCGCGCCCCCTGTCCCGTGGGCCCAGAGTGGACCCCTCCACTTATTCCTGCACCCACACACTCCATCTTCTTCCCAAAAAAATCCTCATCCAGCTCAAGCACGAGTTCTAGCTCATTTTGCTGCGATTTTCGATCTCCTTGCTCAAAGCACCATTCACAAAACTGCTTTGGGAGATTGTTGCTTGATATGTGACTCCTCCATTGGTCCAAATAGTTTTTGTTCTAGTGCTTTATTCATTGCAATTTTTTGCTGCATAGGTGACCCTGTTCTTGAGCTTGCATGTCAAATTTATGAGGTCCCAAGCAATTCTAATGCATGACATAGGTTCTAGGCACTGGTAGGAGTATTTGATACCAATCTTGTTTAGTTTTATTCACTTTTATTTTGAAGTTACTAAAATTTCAGAAATTTTTCAGAAAGAAATATGTCTAGGAGAATGTACCAAGGTGGTTCCTCAATAAAGAAAGGACACAGGCTTGCTATGTGTGAGCAAAACGATGAATTACCGAGGGACATAGAAGTACAAGCTTGTGAGTGGCCATCTGACGATTTTATGTTCAAAGTAGGATTTAAGAATGAATTTGACGCATATGTGCGTAATGCCGATCTTGAGGACTTCTTACAAGATAAGTGTCCTCAGTACTATCAATTGACTGATTCATTTGTGAGAAGGTTTAAATATAAATCTTCACGTAATTCTCAGAGTGTCCTGTTTGATATTTATGATAGATCTTACACCAGGACTTAGAGGATTTTACAACTGCTTCCAAACTCCCGCAGTGGGGCAATGTTAATGATCCCCACAAATCTGAATTTAGAGACTTTCTTGCTAGTATTACTATGGGAGAATCTAGGGATATAGCACAAGCTACCATAGGGAGCATTCATTTTCCTGCTATACATTATTTTGCTCTCTTCATTGGTAGATGCATTAACGGTAAAGATGAAGCATGTCATATGTGTGTCCCTGATCTTTGTGTCCTCAAGAGCGTTGTGTTAGGTTATAAAGATTACAACTTGGGGGCAATAGTTGCACGTAGGTTGCATAATAATGGTAGGGCTGGAGATTTATTTGGAGGAATTTATGCGACCCTTGTGGCTAATTATCTTGGTATAGCCCCACGAGAGGGGGATATGGTGTTGCCTCCTGCTTAATTAGATTATGACGCTATGGTCAAACATCATTTTCTTCGGAGGAATGAACAATTCCTCCAGTATCGACTAATCTTTGACAGACATAGCTCTGTCCATGTTACTCTTCCAGCTCCTTTCCTTTTTGATTACCAGGCAAAAGGAAGATATGTTGTTACCAGAGAGGAAGCAGCTGAACACGAGGGGAGAGAGGAGGCGGCTCGCCGCATGCCGCAGCTCAGGAGGCATTTGTTGCTGCATCTCAGTATGACACTAGTTACAACTATGGATATCAGCCAGGCTACCCTTGGCCATAGACCAACTTAGGCCAAAATCCTAAGCTTTTGGGAGTACGTATTTCTCACTGACTTTACATTCATGTTCACACACTATTCTAGTTGTCGGTGCTCATACTCTTTCATTGTATTATCTATGCTCGTTTAATTTTATTTTTCTAGCTTTCTTCTTGTGTGTTTGATAAACTTTAAGAAAAAACCAAAAAAATAGTTAGTTTAATTTCCCTGCTTGTATTAGTAATTAAAATGAAAACCCAAAAAGATTTCTCGTTCTTCTTCTTACTTGTTGGGAGCTTTCCCGTGTAAATACTTTTATTTTCTTTTCTTTCCTTTGGGGGTCGAGAGTAGAAGACCATATTGAAAATGTTTAGTGGCTCTCATATGCATGATTGTTGATTTAACTTGGAGCCCATAGTACTCTGTCTTCTCTCTCGAGTTGAATGCTTGCAGATTCCAGCTTAGTCCAATGCACGTGCACTATTATTATTATACACATCAATCGTGCAAGTGAAAGGCAATAATGACGATATATGATGGACTTATTGAGATGAGAAAAGCTGGTATGAAATCGACCTCTCTTGTTTTTGTAAATATGATGAGTTCATCGTTCCTGATTCAGCTTATTATGAAGTAAACATATTTGCAATGACATTTAGAGATTATAGTTGCTTGTGCCATGCTTGATTAGCTAAGAGTTATAATGGTTTACCTTGCGTGCCAACATGCTATTAAAATGATTGTCATGTGGTATGATGGGATGGTATCCTCCTTTGAATGAATTGAGTGACTCGACTTGGCACATGTTCACCCATGTAGTTGAAACAAATCAACATAGCCTTCATGATATTTATGTTCATGGTAGATTATATCCTACTCATGCTTGTACTCGGTGTGAATTAATTTTAATGCATGTTCATGACTGTTGTCGCTCTCTCAGTTGGTCGCTTCCCAGTCTTTTGCTAGCCTTCACCTGTACTAAGCGGGAATACTGCTTGTGCATCCAAACTCCTTAAACCCCAAAGTTGTTCCTTATGAGTCCAGCATACCTTCCTACATGTGGTATCTACCTGCCATTCCAAGGAAATTTGTATGTGCCAAACTCAAAACCTTCAAATGAAATTCTGTTTTGTATGCTCGAGCAGCTCATGTTTCAACTAGGGCTGCCTATATCTTCCATGCTAGGTGGGTTATTCTCAAGAGGAGTGGACTCCGCTCCTCATTCACAAGAAAGGGCAGGTAACCGGGATGCCCGGTCCCATGATCCAAAAAGATCAAAGAAAATCAATATAATTAAACAAAACTCCCCCAGGGCTATTCTTAGTTGGAGGCACTCGTTGTTTCAAGCAAGCCATGGATTGATGCTTGTTGGTGGTGGGGGAGTATAAACTTTTACCATTCTGTTTGGGAACTGCCTATAATGCATGTAGTATGGAACATAAAGCCATCTCATAGTTGTTGCGTTGACAGTGAAAGTATACCGCTCAACATGTTATTCCTCTCTATTTTAAAATCGAGCTCTGGCACCTCTACAAATCCCTGCTTCCCTCTGCGAAGGGCCTATCTATTTATTTTTATGTTAAGTCATCATCCTTCTTATTAAAAAGCACCCGCTGGAGAGCACACTGTCATTTGCATTCATTACTATTGGTTTATATTGGGTATGACTTGACTGGATCTCTTTTACCATGAATTACAATGTTTAGTCTGTCCTTGATCTTTAAAGGTGCTCTGCATTTAGGTTTTGTGGTCTCAGAAAGGGCTAGCGAGATACCATTTTGTTATATCATATTATGATTGTTTTGAGAAAGTGTTGTCATCCGAGTTTTATCCTTATGGCTCGCTAGCAGATTATGCCATTGATATGAGTAGTTGTGAGACCTAAGTTTTATTGTGAGTATGGTTAGTTCATAATATTTGCTGAAAACTTTAATGCTGGCCTTTACATATTTACAACAACAAGAGCAAATAGAGTTTGTAAAAGTTTTTCTTTATCACTTTCAGTCTATCAACTGAATTGTTTGAGGACATGCAAAGGTTTAAGCTTGGGGGAGTTGATACGTCTCCAACGTATCTACTTTTCCAAACACTTTTGCCCTTGTTTTGGACTCTAACTTGCATGATTTGAATGAAACTAACCCGGAATGACGATGTTTTCAGCAGAACTGCCATGATGTTGTTTATTGTGCAGAAAACAAAAGTTCTCGGAATGACCTGAAAATCCACGGAGATAAGTTTTGGAAAATATAAAAAATACTAGCAAAAGAATCAAGGTCAGGGGGCCCACACCCTGTCCACGAGGGTGGGGGCGCGCCCTCCCACCCTGGGCGCGCCCCCTATCTCGTGGGCCCCCTGACGCTCCACCGACCTCAACTCCAACTCCATATATTTCCTTTTGCGAAGAAAAAAATCAGAGAGAAAGCTTCACCACGTTTTACGATACGGAGCCGCCACCAAGCCCTAATCTCTCTCGGGAGGGCTGATCTGGAGTCCGTTTGGGGCTCCGGAGAGGGGGATTCGTCGTTGTCGTCATCATCAACCATCCTCCATCCCCAATTTGATGGTGCTCACCGCCGTGCGTGAGTAATTCCATCGTAGGCTTGCTAGACGGTGATGGGTTGGATGAGATTTACCATGTAATCAAGTTAGTTTTGTTAGGGTTTGATCCCTAGTATCCACTATGTTCTGAGATTGATGTTGCTATGAGTTTGCTATGCTTAATTCTTGTCACTAGGGCCCGAGTGCCATGATTTCAGATCTGAACCTATTATGTTTTCATGAATATATGTGTGTTCTTGATCCTATCTTGCAAGTCTATAGTCACCTATTATGTGTTATGATCCGACAACCCCGAAGTGACAATAATCGGGATACTTCTCGGTGATGACCGTAGTTTGAGGAGTTCATGTATTCACTATGTGCTAATGCTTTGTTCCGGTTCTCTATTAAAAGGAGGCCTTAATATCCCTTAGTTTCCACTAGGACTGCGCTGCCACGGGAGGGTAGGACAAAAGATGTCATGCAAGTTCTTTTCCATAAGCACGTATGACTATTTCGAAATACATGCCTACATTACATTGATGAACTGGAGCTAGTTCTGTGTCACCCTATGTTATAGCTATTACATGAGGAATCACATCCGACATAATTATCCATCACTGATCCAATGCCTACGAGCTTTTCACATCTTGCGTTTCGCTTATTTACTTTTCCGTTGCTACTGTTACAATTACTACAAAACTATTATCTTTACTTTTGCCACTGTTACCAATACTATCATACTACTTTGCTACTAAATACTTTCCTGCAGATACTAAGTTATCCAGGTGTGGTTGAATTGACAACTCAATTGCTAATACTTAAGAATATTCTTTGGCTCCCCTTGTGTCGAATCAATAAATTTGGGTTGAATACTCTACCCTCGAAAGCTGTTGCGATCCCCTACACTTGTGGGTTATCAGCCAACAACGGCCATTTTGTAAGCACTACAAAAAAATACACTTCCGTGATGATACGTTTTTGTCACAGTAGGTCGCGTTTTTTGTCATGCATGTACATCCATGACAAATTTATGACAGAATCAAGATATTCATACATGTGTTGTCGTAGAAGTGTTCCATGACATTACCAAAATTATCATCACGGAAGTGTCCACTTCCATGACGATAAATCGCGTGTCACAGAAGTGCTTTCGTCAAGGGTGCTCGACATGTGGCATCCACCATAACGGAACGCCGTTAAGCTATCGGGTCGGGTTTTGGATCCGGTAACCCGTTAATAGCCCCGACCAATGGGGATTTTCCACGTGTAAAATCATCATTGGCTGGAGGAAACACGTGTCTGCTCATCGTTGGGACAGATGTCATCCACTCATTGGACGGAAGGCGCCTATGATACGTCCACACGTGGCATGGCCCAACTGAGGCCCATTCCTGTGAAAAGGCCGGCATGTTTGACTTGGTTAAAATGTGGCGGGCCGGCCCATGGAAAGCCTGTTAACGGCATGTTCGCATATAGCCCATTTACAGCCCGCTAACCCAAGGCCCGTTACGCCCTATCCGAATTAGGCCCAGTAGAGTCATCTGGGCCACCCAATATGATTCCAGCCCATTTTCACTTCTGGCCCATGTATGGCCCATGACGTCTTTTGGCCTATATGAGGCCCTATGTAACTCTTGGCCTATTAACGGCCCATGGTGAAACTGGCCCGTAATGAACAGTGTATCACTTTACACCCATTAACGGCCCGTGGTGAAACTGGCCTGTAATGAACAGTGTATCAGTTTATACCCATTAACGGCCCGTTATTCCGTTGGGCCGTTTCCATCCCATGTTATCTTTCGGCCTTCTCGGAGCCCATTTATTCTTGGGCTCATTTCCAGCATTCGTTTAATTATGGCCCGTTACTGTCATTTTCTGCTTGTGGGCCAAATTCAGCCCGTGGTTACAGTCGGCCCGTTTGTGGTCCGTTAATACGTTGGGCCGTTTTCATAGCGTCATGAAATATGGCCTATTAATGATGGCCCGTTATGGTCGGCTCTGTTGGAAATATGCCCTAGAGGCAATAATAAAAGTATTATTATATTTCATTGTTCATGATAATTGTCTTTTATTCATGCTATAACTGTATTATCCGGAAATCGTAATACACGTGTGAATACATAGACCTCAATATGTCCCTAGTGAGCCTCTAGTTGACAAGCTCGTTGTGATCAACAGATAGTCATGATTTCCTGGCTATGGACATTGGATGTCGTTGATAACGGGATCACATCATTAGGAGAATGATGTGATGGACAAGACCCAATCCTAAGCATAGCACAAAGGTCGTTTAGTTCGTTTGCTAGAGCTTTGCCAATGTCAAGTATCTCTTCCTTAGACCATGAGATCGTGTAACTCCCGGATACCGTAGGAGTGCCTTGGGTGTATCAAACGTCACAACGTAACTGGGTGACTATAAAGGTGCATTACAGGTATCTCCGAAAGTAGCTGTTGGGTTGACACAGATCGAGACTGGGATTTGTCACTCCGTATGACGGAGAGGTATCTCTGGGCCCACTCGGTAATGCATCATCATAATGAGCTCAAGGTGACCAAAGTGTTGGCCACGAGATCATGCATTACGGTACGAGTAAAGTGACTTGCCGGTAACGAGACTGAACAAGGTATTGGGATACCGACGATCGAGTCTCGGGCAAGTAACGTACCGATTGACAAAGGGAATTGTATACAGGGTTTGATCAAATCCTCGACATCGTGGTTCATCCGATGACAACATCGAGAAGCATGTGGGAGCCAACATGGGTATCCAGATCCCGCTGTTGGTTATTGACCGGAGAACGTCTCGGTCATGTCTACATGTCTCCCGAACCCGTAGGGTCTACACACTTAAGGTTCGATGACGCTAGGGTTATAAAGGAAGTTTGTATGTGGTAACCGAATGTGTTTCGGAGTCCCGGATGAGATCCCGGACGTCACGAGGAGTTCCGGAATGGTCCGGAGGTAAAGGTTTATATATGGGAAGTCCTATTTTGGCCACCGGAAAATGTTCGGGATTTTTCGGTATTGTACCGGGAAGGTTCTAGAAGGTTCCGGAGTGGGGCCCACCTGCATGGGGGGACCCACATGAACGTGAGTAGTGGGGGAAGGCCCCACACCCCTGGTCAAGGCGCACCAAGATCCCCCCTTAGAAGGAATAAGATCATATCCCGAAGGGATAAGATCAAGATCCCTAAAAAGGGGGGATAACAATCGGTGGGGAAGGAAATGATGGGATTTCTTTCCTCCCACCTTGGCCAACGCCCCAATGGACTTGGAGGGCAAGAAACCAGCCCCTCCACCCCTATATGTAGTGGGGAGGCGCATGGGAGCTTAACACAAGCCAAGGCGCAGCCCCTCCCCTCCCCAACACCTCTCCTCCTCCGTATATGCTTGGCGAAGCCCTGTCGGAGTACTACTGCACCAACTACACCACGCCGTCGTGCTGCCGTTGGAGCAATCTTCCTCAACCTCTCCTTCCCCCTTGCTGGATCAAGAAGGAGGAGACGTCTCCCGTCCCGTACGTGTGTTGAACGCGGAGGTGCTGTCCGTTCAGCACTAGGACATCGGTGATCCGAATCACGTTCGAGTATGACTCCATCATCACCATCCCCTTGGCTAGCTTCCGCTCGTGATCTACAAGTGGTATGTAGATGCAAACTCTCTCCCTTGACTCTTGCTTAGATGAACTCATAGATGGATCTTGGTGAAACCGTAGGAAAATTTTTAATTTTCTGCAACGTTCCCCAACAGTGGCATCATGAGCTAGGTCTATGCGTAGTTCTCTTTGCACGAGTAGAACACAATTTTGTTGTGGGCGTGGATTTTGTCATCTTACTTGCCTCTACTAGTCTTTTCTTGCTTCGGCGGTATTGTGGGATGAAGCGGCCCGGACCAACCTTACACGTACGCTTACGTGAGACCGGTTCCACCGACTGACATGCACTAGTTGCATAAGGTGGCTGGCGGGTGTCTATCTCTCCCACTTTAGTTGGAGCGGATTCGATGAAAAGGGCCCTTATGAAGGGTAAATAGAAGTTGACAAAATCACGTTGTGGTTATTCGTAGGTAAGAAAACGTACTTGCTAGAACCCAATTGCAGCCACGTAAAAGATGCAACAACAATTAGAGGACGTCTAACTTGTTTTTGCAGCGATTGATCATGTGATGTGATATGGCCAGAAGTTGTGATGAATGATGAATTGTGATGTATGAGATCACGTTCTTTGTAATAGGATTCACGACTTGCATGTCGATGAGTATGACAACCGGCAGGAGCCATAGGAATTGTCTTTATTTTTTTGTATGACCTGCGTGTCATTGAAGAACGCCATGTAACTCACTTTACTTTATTGCTAAACGCGTTAGCCATAGAAGTAGAAGTAGTCGTTGGCGTGACAACTTCATGAAGACACGATGATGGAGATCATGATGATGGAGATCATGGTGTCAAGCCGGTGACAAGATGATCATGGAGCCCCGAAGATGAAGATCAATGGAGCTATATGATATTGGCCATATCATGTCACAACTATATAATTGCATGTGATGTTTATTATGTTTATGCATCTTGTTTACTTAGGACGACGGTAGTAAATAAGATGATCCCTTACAAAAATTTCAAGAAGTGTTCTCCCCTAACTGTGCACCGTTGCTACAGTTCGTCGCTTCTAAGCACCACGTGATGATCGGGTGTGATGGATTCTTACGTTCACATACAACGGGTGTAAGACAGTTTTACACAGCGAAAACACTTAGGGTTAACTTGACGAGCCTAGCATGTGCAGACATGGCCTCGGAACACGGAGACCGAAAGGTCGAACACGAGTCGTATAGAAGATACGATCAACATGAGAATGTTCACCGACGATGACTAGTCCGTCTCACGTGATGATCGGACACGGCCTAGTCGACTCGGATCGTGTAACACTTAGATGACTAAAGGGATGTCTAATCTGAGTGGGAGTTCATAATTTGATTAGAACTTAATTATCATGAACTTAGTCTAAAACCTTTGCAAATATGTCTTGTAGATCAAATGGCCAACGCTCATGTCAACATGAACTTCAACGCGTTCCTAGAGAAAACCAAGCTGAAAGATGATGGCAGCAACTATACGGACTGGGTCCGGAACCTGAGGATCATCCTCATAGCTGCCAGGAAACAATATGTCCTAGAAGGACCGCTAGGTGACGCTCCCGTCCCAGAGAACCAAGACATTATGAATGCTTGGCAAACTCGCGCTGATGATTACTCCCTCGTTCAGTGCGGCATGCTTTACAGCTTAGAACCGGGGCTCCAAAAGCGTTTTGAGCATCACAGAGCATATGAGATGTTCGAAGAGCTGAAACTAGTTTTCCAAGCTCATGCCCGGGTCGAGAGATATGATGTCTCCGACAAGTTCTACAGTTGTAAGATGGTGGAAAATAGTTCTGTCAGTGAGCACATCCTGAAGATGTCTGGGTTGCACAACCGTATGACCCAACTGAACATTAACCTCCCAGATGAGGCGGTCATTGACAGAATCCTCCAGTCGCTCCCACCAAGCTACAAGAGCTTTGTGATGAACTACAACATGCAGGGGATGCAAAAGACCATTCCTGAAGTGTTCTCGATGCTGAAGTCAGCAGAGGCTGAAATCAAGAAAGAACATCAAGTGTTGATGGTCAATAAGACCACTAAGTTCAAGAAGGGCAAGGGTAAGAAGAACTTCAAGAAGGACGGCAAGGAGGTTGCCGCGCCTGGTAAGCCAGTTACCGGGAAGAAGTCAAAGAATGGACCTAAGCCTGAGACTGAGTGCTTTTATTGCAAGGGGAAGGGTCACTGGAAGCGGAACTGCCCCAAATACTTAGCAGATAAGAAGGCCGGCAAAACCAAAGGTATATTTGATATACATGTAATTGATGTGTACCTTACCAGTACTCGTAGTAACTCCTGGGTATTTGATACCGGTGCCGTTGCTCATATTTGTAACTCACAGCAGGAGCTGCGGAATAAACGGAGACTGGCGAAGGACGAGGTGACGATGCGCGTCGGGAATGGTTCCAGAGTCGATGTGATCGCCGTCGGCACGCTGCCTCTACATTTACCTACGGGATTAGTTTTGAACCTTAATAATTGTTATTTAGTGCCAAGTTTGAGCATGAACATTGTATCTGGATCTCGTTTAATACGCGATGGCTACTCATTTAAGTCTGAGAATAATGGTTGTTCGATTTATATGAGAGATATGTTTTATGGTCATGCTCCGATGGTGAATGGTTTATTCGTAATGAATCTCGAGCGTAATATTACACATGTTCATAGTGTAGATGCCAAAAGATGTAAAGTTGATAACGATAGTCCCACATACTTGTGGCACTACCGCCTTGGTCATATTGGTGTCAAGCGCATGAAGAAGCTCCATGCCGATGGACTTTTAGAGTCTCTTGATTATGAATCGTTTGACACGTGCGAACCATGCCTCATGGGCAAGATGACCAAGACTCCGTTCTCCGGAACAATGGAGCGAGCAACCAACTTATTAGAAATCATACATACCGATGTGTGCGGTCCAATGAGCGTTGAGGTTCGCGGAGGATATCGTTATGTTCTCACTCTCACTGATGACTTAAGTAGATATGGGTATGTCTACTTAATGAAACACAAGTCTGAGACCTTTGAAAAGTTCAAGGAATTTCAGAATGAGGTGGAGAATCAACGTGACCGACAGATAAAGTGCCTACGATCAGATCGTGGAGGAGAATATTTAAGTCACGAATTTGGCACACACTTAAGGAAATGTGGAATCGTTTCACAACTCACGCCGCCTAGAACACCTCAGCGAAACGGTGTGTCCAAACGTCGTAATCGCACTCTATTGGATATGGTGCGGTCTATGATGTCTCTTACTGATTTACTGCTATCATTTTGGGGATACGCTCTAGAGACAGCTACATTCACTTTAAATAGGGCACCGTCTAAATCTGTTGAGACGACACCGTATGAATTATGGTTTGGGAAGAAACCTAAGCTATCGTTTCTAAAAGTTTGGGGATGCGATGCTTATGTCAAGAAACTTCAACCTGAAAAGCTCGAACCCAAGTCGGAAAAATGCGTCTTCATAGGATACCCTAAGGAAACTGCCAGGTATACCTTCTACTTAAGATCCGAGGGCAAAATCTTTGTTGCCAAGAACGGATGCTTTCTGGAAAAAGAGTTTCTCTCGAAAGAAGTAAGTGGGAGGAAAGTAGAACTCGATGAAGTACTACCTCTCGAACGGGAAAGTGGTGCAGCTCAGGAAAATGTTCCTGTGATGCCCACACCAACTGAAGAGGAAACCAATGATGATGATCAAGGTACTTCGGATCAAGTTGCTACTGAACTTCGTAGGTCCACAAGGACACGTTCTGCACCAGAGTGGTACGGCAACCCCGTCCTGGAAATCATGTTTTTAGACAACGGTGAACCTTTGAACTATGAAGAAGCGATGGCGGGCCCAGATTCCAACAAATGGCTTGAAGCCATGAAATCCGAGATAGAATCCATTTATGAAAACAAAGTATGGACTTTGACAGACTTGCCCGATGATCGGCGAGCGATAGAAAACAAATGGATCTTTAAGAAGAAGACAGACGCGGATGGTAATGTCACCATCTATAAAGCTCGACTTGTCGCTAAGGGTTATCGACAGGTTCAAGGGATTGACTATGACGAGACATTCTCTCCCGTAGCGAAGCTAAAGTCCGTCCGAATCATGTTAGCAATTGCCGCATACTATGATTATGAGATATGGCAGATGGACGTCAAAACAGCATTCCTTAACGGGCATCTTAAGGAAGAACTGTATATGATGCAGCCGGAAGGTTTTGTCGATCCTAAGAATGCTAACAAAGTATGCAAGCTCCAGCGATCCATTTATGGGCTGGTGCAAGAATCTCGGAGTTGGAATATTCGCTTTGATGAGATGATCAAAGCGTTTGGGTTTATGCAGACTTATGGAGAAGCCTGCGTTTACAAGAAAGTGAGTGGGAGCTCTGTAGCATTTCTCATATTATATGTAGATGACATACTCTTGAAGGGAAATAATATAGAATTTCTGGACAGCATTAAGGCCTACTTGAATAAGTGTTTTTCAATGAAGGACCTTGGAGAAGCTACTTACATATTAGGCATCAAGATCTATAGAGATAGATCGAGACGCCTCATAGGTCTTTCACAAAGCACATACCTTGATAAGATTTTGAAGAGGTTCAAAATGGATCAGTCCAAGAAGGGGTTCTTGCCTATGTTACAAGCTGTGAGATTGAGCTCGGCTCAGTCACGGACCACGGCAAAAGATAAAGAAGAGATGAGTGTCATCCCCTATGCTTCAGCCATAGGATCTATTATGTATGCCATGCTGTGTACCAGACCTGATGTAAACCTTACCGTGAGTTTGGTAGCTAGATACCAAAGTAATCCCGGCAAGGAACACTGGACAGCAGTCAAGAATATCCTGAAGTACCTGAAAAGGACAAAGGACATGTTTCTCGTTTATGGAGGAGACGAAGAGCTTGTCGTAAAGGGTTACGTCGACGCTAGCTTCGACTCAGATCCGGATGACTCTAAGTCACAAACCGGATATGTGTATATGTTGAATGGTGGAGCAGTAAGCTGGTGCAGCTGCAAGCAGAGCGTCGTGGCGGGATCTACGTGTGAAGCGGAGTACATGGCAGCCTCGGAGGCAGCGCATGAAGCGATTTGGGTGAAGGAGTTCATCACCGACCTAGGAGTCATACCCAATGCGTCGGGGCCAATCAAACTCTTCTGTGACAACACTGGAGCTATTGCCCTTGCCAAGGAGCCCGGGTTTCACAAGAAGACCAGGCACATCAAGCGTCGTTTCAACTCCATCCGTGAAAATGTTCAAGATGGAGACATAGAAATTTGCAAAGTACATACGGATCTGAATGTCGCAGATCCGTTGACTAAACCTCTCTCGCGAGCTAAACATGATCAACACCAGAACTCTATGGGTGTTCGATTCATCACAATGTAACTAGATTGGTGACTCTAGTGCAAGTGGGAGACTGTTGGAAATATGCCCTAGAGGCAATAATAAAAGTATTATTATATTTCATTGTTCATGATAATTGTCTTTTATTCATGCTATAACTGTATTATCCGGAAATCGTAATACACGTGTGAATACATAGACCTCAATATGTCCCTAGTGAGCCTCTAGTTGACTAGCTCGTTGTGATCAACAGATAGTCATGATTTCCTGGCTATGGACATTGGATGTCATTGATAACGGGATCACATCATTAGGAGAATGATGTGATGGACAAGACCCAATCCTAAGCATAGCACAAAGGTCGTTTAGTTCGTTTGCTAGAGATTTGCCAATGTCAAGTATCTCTTCCTTAGACCATGAGATCGTGTAACTCCCGGATACCGTAGGACTGCCTTGGGTGTATCAAGCGTCACAACGTAACTGGGTGACTATAAAGGTGCATTACAGGTATCTCCGAAAGTAGCTGTTGGGTTGACACGGATCGAGACTGGGATTTGTCACTCCGTATGACGGAGAGGTATCTCTGGGCCCACTCGGTAATGCATCATCATAATGAGCTCAAGGTGACCAAAGTGTTGGCCACGAGATCATGCATTACGGTACGAGTAAAGTGACTTGCCAGTAACGAGACTGAACAAGGTATTGGGATACCGACGATCGAGTCTCGGGCAAGTAACGTACCGATTGACAAAGGGAATTGTATACAGGGTTTGATCGAATCCTCGACATCGTGGTTCATCCGGTGACAACATCGAGAAGCATGTGGGAGCCAACATGGGTATCCAGATCCCGCTGTTGGTTATTGACCGGAGAACGTCTCGGTCATGTCTACATGTCTCCCGAACCCGTAGGGTCTACACACTTAAGGTTCGATGACGCTAGGGTTATAAAGGAAGTTTGAATGTTGTTACCGAATGTTGTTCGGAGTCCCGGATGAGATCCCGGACGTCACGAGGAGTTCCGGAATGGTCCGGAGGTAAAGATTTATATATGGGAAGTCCTATTTTGGCCACCAGAAAATGTTCGTGATTTTTCGGTATTGTACCGGGAAGGTTCTAGAAGGTTCCAGAGTGGGGCCCACCTGCATGGGGGGACCCACATGAACGTGAGTAGTGGGGGAAAGGCCCCACACCCCTGGTCAAGGCGCACCAAGATCCCCCCTTAGAAGGAATAAGATCATATCCCGATGGGATAAGATCAAGATCCCTAAAAAGGGGGGATAACAATCGGTGGGGAAGGAAATGATGGGATTTCTTTCCTCCCACCTTGGCCAACGCCCCAATGGACTTGGAGGGCAAGAAACCAGCCCCTCCACCCCTATATATAGTGGGGAGGCGCATGGGAGCTTAACACAAGCCAAGGCGCAGCCCCTCCCCTCCCCAACACCTCTCCTCCTCCGTATATGCTTGGCGAAGCCCTGTCGGAGTACTGCTGCACCAACTACACCACGCCGTCGTGCTGCCGTTGGAGCAATCTTCCTCAACCTCTCCTTCCCCCTTGCTGGATCAAGAAGGAGGAGACGTCTCCCGTCCCGTACGTGTGTTGAACGCGGAGGTGCTGTCCGTTCAGCACTTGGACATCGGCGATCCGAATCACGTTCGAGTACGACTCCATCATCACCATCCCCTTGGCTAGCTTCCGCTCGTGATCTACAAGTGGTATGTATATGCAAACTCTCTCCCTTGACTCGTTGCTTAGATGAACTCATAGATGGATCTTGGTGAAACCGTAGGAAAAATTTTAATTTTCTGCAACGTTCCCCAACAGGCTCATGAATGGACGATTCCAACTCTAGCCCGTTTATGGCCATAATGTGGCCTGTTATTGGCCCATGTTATCATACTGCCCGTATAAGGCCCATTGATGATACGGCCTGTAGAAAGCCCATTGTTTCTACGGCCCTTAGAAGGCCCATTGTTACTATGGCCCGTAGAAGGCCCACTGTTTCTATGGCCCGTAGGAGGCCCAGTGTCACTACAGTAAATATTAGGCCATGGTTATTGTAGCCTAGTTTTAAAAAATAGGTTATTGCAGCCACTAGCAAACCGCGGAAAAAGAACTGCAATGACTACAAGCAAACAAATAAACAAGACAATAAGGAAATAAATAAGCAAGCAACTTACGCTAGGCTATCACGGCTATCACATATTACATCCATTGGGCATCAAAGTTCGCCACCTATGCAAATAAACGCGCCGACAAAAGAATATACAAAACTAAGAGCACTTCAGAAGGCACTAGGCCTGGCCACGAAGGGCCCCCCAAACAGCTGAAGAAGCTGAGTAGACCTCAGTTGTGTCAACGATGGATGCATCAACACTAGATTTAAGGCTTGATGGTGCAAATGGCAGTCCTTTGACATCTTCATTGCATCTTTGACATCAAGTCGAAGCTGAGCTGAAGCAAGCCTTTCTGCTTTAAGTTGAGATAGAAGAAGTCGAACTGATTGAGGCAGCGACTGCACAGAGGTTGTCTCACACCTGCTGGTGAGTAGCTTCAACTCACTATCTTCATCAAGACAGGACCTTGGGGTCATCTCGCTGTCCACAAGATGGTTTGGCTCACTATCTTCCCTAAAGTTCTGCCTGGCATAAGAGATATGACTCTGAAAGAGAAACAAGGAGACATGTAACAGGTTTCACAATTATATAAGCAAATAAATGGATCTGTTCTGCATAAGGAACATGTTTTTACAACTACAATTTGAAACTGGTAGTTGTTGCAAAAATCCAATCAGATGTAAACAGCAAAGCAAACAGCAGTGGAGGAAATGATGCCTATCCAAATCTATACTAGAACAAAGTTTGAAGGCTTGAGAAGGATGAACTTACATTACATGTTAACACGGGCTGGAGAAATCCCTTCTCCATGTTGATGGAAGGATAATTCAATAAATTCCCCAAAGAAAATTCTTTATAAGCGTTGCCATTATTCTAAATTTTGCAAAGAGTAAATATAGATCAAATAATATTGGAAGAAACAGAGGATAATGAAGCTCAGGTGCAGACTGATGATACATAATCAAATAGCAATTAATTAAGTACAGCGTTACAAGGCAAAAGGGAGAGAGGTACTGACGAGAGCAATGCAGAGCCCATTATTATTTTGAGATCGTATGATCCTTTGAGCAAGGACATTCATCTGAAATTAGTTTTCATACAAGAGAGAAGGTAAGACACAAGCAGAAATTTAGGAGTTCAAATTTTGAATTGATATCATAGACAGTACCTGATGGTGGGCTCCCAGTAGTTCTAATAGGGGTTTGGCCACTGGAGTAGGGGTAAAGTGTGGTACAGTTGGTCCTGTGTTTTCTGTGGCTGCTGATCTATCTGATTTAACAGGTATCGCTACCTTCTCCAAATACCTAGTTTGTACTGCTTCAGGATCTGCACTCACCCTCTTCCTCTTGGACATCTATTACGAAAGAACAACATTTGACTGGAAAAACATAGTGTGACGACACATGGAATAGGTACAGAAAGTGGATAGGTATGGCATATAATCATATATGATGCTTAAACTAAGAAGATGGTGTAACAAAGTAGAAGTAATGCAAGAGGTCAGATGCAAAATATGTGCGACCAATACAACTTTGCAAAGCTAGAGCAAGCACCTTGATGGGTGAATAAGATAGGCCATCCTCCACCATGCCAAGTTTGTTAGCCAGTGGATTGTTCCGCAATATTCCTCTTCTGCGCCCATTCTCATATTCATTTTGATAATGTTCAATATCTGACATGCATGAAAACATAAAAACAAGTGAGATTTTCTTTGTAATGCAGAAGTGATCCTAATCCAATACTGCCTCCCTGTAAACCCCTTTGTGCTATCTCTGTAATTCTTTTAAAAGATGCCATGCATGCTGTAATTTGTTGTGTGCATTAATATAATGTGGCCTACTACTCAAAATATGAGAGCTCCAGAAGTGCTGACACTTCGCAGATGATAGCTTCAACATATAGTAAAGAAGAACAAGTCGACCTGACCTGACAGATTCAAAATATACTAAGGGAGAACAACTCGACCTGACCAGTCGACCGCAAGAGAAGAGTATCATCTTAAAGAAGAGCAGAAGAACAAGCAGATTGAAGATATTACAAGTCTTTCAATACAATGTCGGTTGGCCACCCATGATGAAGCAGAGCGCACAGAGAAATACTATTCTTTCCGTTCTCTCCATATGTGGCTCACATGCATTTCGAAACTAAAGTAGGAACATTTAGCTCACCAATTAAACATCTCTCAGTTTTACTAATATCAGCAATAATATCATATATGAATTTGTACAACTAAGCTTGTTTAGCTCGATGGGTGGAGCAGTGCTATTACGACACGAACCATGTAGGCTGATTGTGGTTATCATAAAATGGGGAAAACATAAGCATGATGAGTACAGTGTTGACTGTGGCAGTGGGATGGCAGATCTGAAGCTGCAAACCGCGCAAAGGGTAGTTAGCAACCGATGTTTTCTTTGAAATATGAACTAAGATTTGGTATGGAAAGAAAGTACGGTCAACAAGTGACAAAGAAATGCAATTATGTTGTCTCTCTATATGTCGCGACATGCATTTGGAAACTCAAGTGGGACCTTTAGCTAACCAATTAAATGTGTCGGTTAACTAATATCAGTATCATATCACAATCATATTTGAACAACTAAGCTTTCGAATTCTGAGTGTTGTGTTATTTAGCTTGAAGGGTGGAGTAATGCCAGTATGACAGAAAGCACCTACGCAGATCATAGTAGAGTAGATAAAAGGGGAAAACCCTAAGCATCAAGAGAAAAATCAGGAAAGTGAAACTAGCTGGACCAGTGGGTGGTGCACATGCTTTTCGAAACGAATATAGGAACATTAGGTGACCAATTAAACGTTCTCTATTTTAGTGATATGAGCATCATATCAGATTCGTATTTCAACACGTAAGCTTTGGGTTGAGGTCTTGAGGAGCAGTGCTAGCACGACACAAAGCACCTACGATGATGGTAGTGAATATAAAGAGGGGAAGCCATAAGCTTTACGAGTATAGTGCCCGTGCCATGGCGGATCTGAAGGTGCAAACCGAACAAAGCTACTTTGCAAACAATGTTTGCTTTCAACTAGCCACTACGATTTGGTACGGACAAGAAAAGTACACTAAACAAATTACAATCTATTTTCCAGGTGAGATCAATAACTTAAGCAGATATGGAAGAGTACCACCTCTCTTGCGACGCCGTGTAGACCTATGCTGATACATTGAGGGTGCTACGGGTGCGATGGCTGTCCGCGGCGGGGAAGAAGACTTTAGACGGCAGACGGCTGGGTCGCGGGATATATCTTGTTGCCGTGGACGAGGCGGTCGTAGGAGCGGAAACAGCAAGGTGGACGACGGCACCGATGAAGCGAGAGGAGGCGATGAAAGGATCCTTGTCCAGTGCCATGGATGAGAGACATCCATCTCTTGTAGTGGTCGACGGGGTAGGGGTAGCGGCTCCGGCAAGGTGGAGGATGGGGTGGCGGACGGAGGAGGCTGGCCGCAGTGCGGAGGTTGTCGTGCCGCCGATGGTGTATGAATGGGGAAATTGAGGGGAGGGGGATCTCAAACTTTGGGACGCGCTTCTCTGAAATGGGGGGAAAGTTACGAACTTATCCCCCATTTAAATTTCGGACATCGCGTCGGTTGGGGATAGGACGGTAATCTCGCATCTCCCAAATATTTGCCGGTAACTATTTCGGGCGAGGAGAGGGTGTTTTTCCGCCCACGGTTGGCGCCCATGGTGTATGAACGGGGCTGACAGGTAGGGAGGTTGTGTCACGTCTGATGGAAGTTACACATCTGCCCCTATTTAAAATATTAGCCTACATCAATTTCGGACGAGGAGAGTTTGTTTTGCCGCCCACCGTGTATGAATGGGGAAATGGACGAAGAGACACATGTCTTTCGGACGAGCTTGAATCAAATGTGTTTTGCCGCCCACGTTTGGCGCCCACCGTGTCTGAATGGGCTCAGTGGCCGTCGTGTCATGTCTGATTGAAGTTACTAGTCTACGCCTATCAATAGCAGTGTAAATTTGGTAGATAAGGATGTACTCAGTGTCAGGGGTAGACAGTAATTTCCATCTCGCAAACACTTGCTTCGGGCAGCCCACAAATTATAGTGGGTGTTTAGCCCCTTCGTTCAAAACTTGGGAGAATTAGCATTCACGTTTGCCCTGGGACCTGGCAAACTAAACTCAAATCCAATTTGTATTCGATTACGAATATCCACAGATAATTATATGTTTTGTTATTTATTTCTTCAACACCACAACAAAGATTTATTCCACCTTTATATATGATTATGATTTAGAAATGCCATTGAGGGAGTCCTGGACTAGGGGGTGTCCGGATAGCCGAACTATCATCATCGGCCGGACTCCAAGACTATGAAGATACAAGATTGAAGACTTCGTCCCGTGTCCGGATGGGACTTTCCTTGGCGTGGAAGGCAAGCTTGGCAATACGGATATGTAGATATCCTACCATTGTAACCGACTCCATGTAACCCTATCCCTCTCCGGTGTCTATATAAACCGGAGGGTTTTAGTCCATAGGACAACAACAATTACAACAATCATACCATAGACTAGCTTCTAGGGTTTAGCCTCCTTGATCTCGTGGTAGATCCACTCTTGTATTACCCATATCATCAATATCAATCAAGAAGGAGTAGGGTTTTACGTCCATCGAGAGGGCCCGAACCTGGGTAAAAACATCGTGTCCCTTGTCTCCTGTTACCATCCGCCTAGACGCACAGTTCGGGACCCCCTACCCGAGATCCGCCGGTTTTGACACCGACATTGGTGCTTTCATTGAGAGTTCCTCTGTGCCGTCGCATATAGGCCCGATGGCTCCTTCGATCATCACCAACGACGCAGTCCAGGGTGAGACTTTTCTCCCCGGACAGATCTTCGTATTCGGCGGCTTTGCACTGCGGGACAATTCGCTTGGCCATCTGGAGTAGATCGAAAGCTATGCCCCTGGCCGTCAGGTCAGATTTGGAAGTCTAAACTTCACGGCTGACATCCGCGGAGACTTGATCGTCGATGGATTCGAGCCACAGCCGAGCGCGCTGCCCTGTCTCGATGGGCATGATTTAGCTCTGCTGCCGGACAGTGCCCTGGAGGCCGCACACGAGTCCGCTCCGACCCTTAACTCGGAGCCGACTGCGCAGATCGAGGATGAGTGGTTAGACACCGCCTCGGGGGCTGCAACCTCTACGGCGATGGAGCCGAATACTGACCTTGTCCCCTGTAAAGCTCGTGACTCCGAGGTGCCGGACTCCTCGCCGGACTCTGAACCTCCTGCGCCCCTACCAATCGAATCTGATTGGGAGCCGATCATGGAGTTCACCGCTGCAGACATCTTTCAGCACTCGCCTTTCGGCGACATTCTGAATTCGCTAAAGTATCTCTCACTATCAGGAGAGCCCTTGCCGGATCACGGTCAGGACGGTTGGGATGCGGATGATGAAGAAATTCAAAGCCCACCCACCACCCACTTTGTAGCCACTGTCGACGATCTAACCGACATACTAGACTACGACTCCGAAGACATCGACGGTATAGACGACGATGCCGGAGACGACCAAAAACCAGCGCCTACGGGGCACTGGAAAGCCACCTCGTCATACGACATATACATGGTGGATACCCCAAAGGACGGGAATGGCGATGGAACAGCGGAGGAGGATCCTTTCAAGAAACAGCCTAAAACGCCGGCGTGAGCGGCGCCGCTCTAAATCCCGCCACAACAAGAATGGAGATTCCAGCACCGGAGACAATAACACTCCGGACAACTCCGAAGATAACCCCCTCCAGCAAGATTCAGCACAGGAGGGCGGAGAAGCCAGCCCTCATGAGAGAGCGACAGACGAAGAGGTAGAGGATGATAATTACATACCTCCCTCCGGAGACGAGGCAAGCCTCGACGACGACGAATTCGTCGTACCTGAGGATCCCGTCGAACAAGAGCGTTTTAAACGCAGGCTTATGGCCACGGCAAATAGCCTCAAGAAAAAGCAGCAACAGCTTAGAGCTGATCAAGATTTGCTAGCCGACAGATGGACTGAAGTCCTTGCGGCCGAAGAGCATGAACTCGAACGCCCCTCCAAAAGATACCCCAAACGCAAGCTGCTCCCCCAATTAGAGGAGGAGGCATATGAACCTGCATCACCAGCGCACAATACGGCTAACCGACCACCTCGTGGCCGCGACAGAGAGGCCTCTAGGTCCTCCACTAGAACTATACCCCGGCATCGCTCGAAAAGTACGAAGCCACGGGGGAATGCGCCGGACTTGCAAGACATATTTGAGGAGAAGGCAAGACAATCAAGATCGATCTACGGATCGCGTGGGCGCCCCACGATGCGCAACGATGACCGTCGCGGCGGATACAGCAACTCCGTCCGGGCCGAACACAGTACACAAAGCTCGCTTGAGCTACGTCGTGATATAGCCCAATATAGAAGCGCCGCACACCCACTATGCTTCATAGATGAAGTAATGGATCATCAAATCCCCGAAGGGTTTAAAGCCGTGAATATTGAATCCTATGATGGCACAACAGACCCCGCGGTTTGGATCGAAGACTATCTCCTTCATATCCACATGGCCCGCGGCGATGATCTTCATGCCATCAAATACCTCCCACTCAAGCTTAAAGGACCAGCTCGGCATTGGCTTAACAGCTTGCCAGCAGAATCAATTGGGTGTTGGGAGGACCTGGAAGCCACATTCCTTGAAAACTTCCAGGGCACATATGTGCGACCACCAGATGCCGATGACCTAAGCCACATAATTCAGCAGCCAGACGACTCGGCCAGACAATTCTGGACACGGTTCTTAACAAAGAAAAATCAAATCATCGACTGTCCGGATGCAGAGGCCCTCGCAGCCTTCAAACATAACATCCGCGACGAGTGGCTTGCCCGGCACCTAGGACTGGAAAAGCCGAAATCCATGGCAGCCCTCACATCACTCATGACCCGCTTCTGCGCGGGAGAGGACAACTGGTTAGCCCGCAGTAACAACCTCAGCAAAAATTCTGGCAGTCCGGATACCAAGGACCACAATGGCAGGTCGCGTCGCAACAAGAACAAACGCCGTGTTAACGGCGATAACACTGAGGATACGACAGTCAACGCCGGATTCATAGGCTCCAAACCCGGTCAGCGGAAGAAGCCATGCAAAAGAACTACTCCGGGTCCATCCAATTTGGACCGAATACTCGACCGCTCTTGCCAGATACACGGCACCCCCGAAAAGCCAGCTAATCACACCAACAGGGATTGTTGGGTATTCAAGCACGCAGACAAGTTAATTGCCGAAAACAATGACAAGGGGCTACATAGCGATGACGAGGAAGAGACCCGACCGCCGAACAATAGAGGACAGAAGGGTTTTCCCCCACAAGTGCAGACGGTAAACATGATATACGCAACCCACATACCCAAGAGGGAGCGGAAGCGTGCACCCAGGGACGTATATGCGATGGAGCCAGTCGCCCCGAAGTTCAACCCATGGTCCTCCTGCCCGATCACTTTTGATCGAAGGGACCACCCCACCAGTATCCGCCATGGCGGATTCGCCGCATTGGTTTTAGACCCAATCGTCGATGGATTTCACCTCACCAGAGTCCTGATGGACGGCGGCAGCAGCCTGAACCTGCTTTATCAGGATACAGTGCGCAAGATGGGCATAGTCCCCTCAAGGATTAAACCTACAAAGACGACCTTTGAAGGCGTCATACCAGGTGTAGAGGCCAATTGTACAGGCTCAGTCACACTGGAAGTGGTCTTCGGATCCCCGGATAACTTCCGAAGCGAGGAGTTAATCTTTGACATAGTCCCGTTCCGCAGCGGCTATCGCGCTCTGCTCGGACGGGCCGCGTTTGCAAATTTCAACGTGCTTCCGCATTACGCATACCTCCAGCTCAAGATGCCAGGCCCTCGAGGAGTCATCACGGTCAACGGAAACACTGAACGCTCCCTCTGAACGGATGAACACACAGCGGCTCTCGCGGCAGAAGTACAGAGCAGCCTTTTAAGGCAATTTTCGAGTCCGGCCGTTAAGCGACCGGACACGGCCAAACGCGCCCGGAGTAACCTACAACAAGACCACCTGGCACGTTCCGAGCACGCGTAGCAATGCGGCCCCAACTCCAGCTCTTGCAAAATTGCAAAACTAGTCCTTCGCGTACATCATTACGCTCTGGAGATACCATGGGCATAGGGGGAGGGGCACGATCACCACAAGCCCAGAGTGCGGCTTAACCGCACCAGGGGCTCCCAAGTGTGTCACTCTTTTTCTTTTTTATTTTTTCATACCCACGGGACTCCGTTCACTAGAGGCCCTGTCCGGCAGCAGACCTGCCGAACTCATGATGCAACAGCCAGGGGAGGAGAAAGGCTACGACGAGTATCCAGGTGGTCTCCATTACGAGCATTAAATCCATTTTATACACCATTCCGCAGCGTACCCCAGGAGGGGGACATGTTTAATAGTCCTACCCCTTGCTTACCGCACTATTTGTATCGTTTTGCATTCATGGCAGTATTCGTTGAATAAACAATGCATCGCTTTTTGCTTATAATTGCATTTCTTTCTTATATATATGTCCATTTATGACATGTTGCATCCGTACACTCTGGTACGGCTAAACACACCATGGGCTTAATTTCCCACATTATGGTGTGATAAGTCCGAACACTTTCACAAGTGCGGCACCCCGAACATATAGCATTATATGCATCGGCTCCGAATCATGTCTTGGGTCAACAGTTGGGTTTGCCCGGCTCCCATGTTTTGGTACCTTACGTTCAGTTGTATCGGCTAAGGTAGCACTGGGAGAACCACTGCGATTGCGCCCCGGTTGAACTGGGCGAGCGCCTCAGTGGAGAAAGCTAAAACTGACCGTCATGATAAGGCGAGAGCTGGTCGCTGTTCGAGAGGTCTTTTCGAGTCCCTAAAGACTTATGCCGCTTAGAGCGAGGAACCGGCTTTGTCCGGCCCAGGCGTGGATAGCGCCCCGAACTTGGTCCTCTGTACACTAGGGGCTTCGCCGAAATTTAAAATTATAGAATTCTATGGCTAAGTGAGAGTGTTCAAGCATTATAAGTCCGGTTGCCTCGTTCGTTGTGTTGAGCGCCTCCCTAGATGGACTCAAAAATGGGAACAAGAGCACTCAAGTTTATCCCGAACACCCCAGCACTTGTGGCATGGGGGCTGAAGCCGACGACTTGCCATCTCTCAGATTTGATAAACGGCCGCACAGAAGGTAATATTTTAAATTAACAAGCATTGCTTAGTGCATATGAACAAAGTTTTCAGCGCACAGGATAACACATTGCGAGTCTACCCAAATATTACATCTTTGGAGCACTCACCCGCAATCATGCGGGCACCCTTCAGGACACTCTTATAATACATTTCGGGCGTGCGATATTCCTTGCCCGCCGGCGGCGCGTCCGTCAGAAGCTTCTTAGCGTCAATCCTGCCCTAGTGCACTTTTGCATGGGCAAGGGCCCGACGGGCACCTTCAATGCAGGAGGAGTGCTTGACGACTTCAACCTAGGGACGCGCGTCCACCAGCCGCCGCACCAGGCCGAAGTAGCTCCCAGGCATGGCCTCCTTGGGCCACAGCCGAACTATGAGGCCCTTCATGGCCTGTTCGGCCACCTTGTGGAGCTCGACCAGCTGCTTCAGCTGGTCGCTAAGGGGCACCGGATGTCCAGCCTCAGCATACTAAGACCAGAAGACCTTCTCCGTCAAGCTCCCCTCCTCGGCCCGATAGAATGTGGCAGCATCGGACATGCTGCGGGGCAGATTTGCGAACGCTCCTAGAGAGCTCCGAATGCGGGTAAGTAATAGGTAATTCACATTTACATGCTTACTTTGCATGAAAAATGCCTTACCCGCCGCTATCTTCTTTAACGCCTTAATTTCCTAGAGGGCCTTATGGGCTTCGGCCTTAGCGGCTTTGGCACTCTCAAGAGCCGATGCAAGCTCAGACTCTCGAGTCTTTGAGTCGCGCTCCAAGCTCTCATGTTTTTCCACGACAGCCTAGAGCTCTTGCTGCACCTCCGCCACCCGCGCCTCCTACTTCTCTCGCTCGGCTTGTTCTGCGGCCGCATTGCGTTCCGCCGTGGACACTGCCCCCTTCAGGGTGGCCACCTCGTTCGTGGCCCCTGGAGTACCCACGTTATCCTTGTTATTTCTCTTGCAACCAAAATCCTTTTCTGTAAGGTACAAATTTAATATGGTGTTACTCACCTTCCTTGTCCTCGAGCTGCTTCTTGGCACGGCCGAGCTCATTCTCGGACCGCTCGAGGTTCTGCTTCAAAGCATCGACCTCCGCAGTCAGTGCGGCAGAGGTCAGCAGCGCAGCCTGCAATCCCATATTGACATATTTTTTAGAACTCCTGCGTATATCTTTTTTAGATCCTCAGTCCGGCTTTTCTTTCCGAACACCGAACCGAGCATCAGGGGCTACTGTCTATGCGGTATTATATTACATATCTTAAAATTCTTACCTCAAAGCCTGTTAGAAGGCTGCTGCAGGCTTCGGTCAGCCCGCTCTTAGCGAGCTGAACCTTCTGAATCACCGCACTCATGACAGTGCGGTGTTCTTCTTCGATGGAAGTGCCGTTGAGCACCTCCAACAAGTTATCCGGCGCCTCCGGTTGGACGGAGGCTGCCGGTGTCACCGTCTTGCCCTTCTTACGAAGGGGCCGCCTGCCGGACTCCTGAACCATTGCAGGTTCCGGTGCAGAGTCCGGCGCGAAGTCCGGGAGGTTGCCTTGCGGCACCTCTGGAGCCTCCTCCTCCTGGTGGGTCCCCTCCTGGGATCCCACCTCGGCGTCGTCAGCGTCACAAGGGGTGGAGGCGGTCGGAAGGGAATCCATATCCGACGTACCCAAGGACCCGCTCGACGAAGCGGGAAGATCGTCCTTGGCCGGACTACAGGTTTTATACGGCATTAGAAAGACACCGCATGGCACAAAGAAAAATTACAAATCATCTAGGAATCCGGATACTTACGATCTTGCTAGGGGCTTGGCCCTTGAGGTCCACTCCTCGTCGCCGTCGTCGGCGTTGGCGGAGCAGTCCGGAGGAAGGGTCCTTCCCTTCTTGGACCCTTCGGCCTCCCTCATTGGGGAGGCCTTCCTCTTCTTCTCTCCCCCCGCTGGGGGATAGGCCTCTTTCTCCTCCTCCTCGGGGGAGGAGTCCGCCTCGGAGTCATTGGACGATGAGTCCGATACCACCTGACGTCGGGAACTCCTTCGGGTTCCCATGGCCTTCTTCTTGGCCTTCTTCTCCGGCACTACGTACAGTGCCGGGACCAGCAGCCCTGTTAAACGGGCATTCGCTGGGTCTTCTGGAAGGGGATCCGGATAGTTAACCTATCCGAACGTCTTCTACCAGTCCTGGTAAAGGCATTGGGAGTTTAGATCCCGCATAGAGTCAAACTATGAAAAACGAATGTCCTGTAAAGGATAGCGTAGCTTACCTCACCAGCTGGACGCTGCGAGCTGAATCCGCGATCTTCGGTAGCGGATGCGGGAGCTTCGGTGCCCTTGAACAGCACCCTCCAGTCCTCTTTGTACGTAGTGTCGAAGAGGCCGCTTAAGGTCTGGTGCTGTGCTGGATTAAACTCCCACAAATTGAAGTCCCGTTGCTGGCAGGGGAGAATCTGGCGGACGAGCATAACCTGGATCACGTTGACAAGCTTAAGCTTCTTGTTCACCAGGGTCTGGAGACAGGACTGGAGTCCGGTAAGCTCCTCCGAACTACCCCAAAGGAAGCCCTTCTCTTTCCAGGAGGTGAGCTGCATGGGGATGCCAGATCTGAATTCGGGGGCCGCTGCCCATTTAGGGTTACGTGGCTCGGTGATGTAGAACCACCCCGATTGCCACCCTTTGATGGACTCCACGAAGGTGCCCTCGAGCCAGGTGACGTTGGGCATTTTGCCCACCATGGCGCCTTCGCACTCCGCTTGGCTGCCCTTCACAACCTTCGGCTTGACATTGAAGGTCTTTAGCCACAAGCCGAAGTGGGGCTGGATGCAGAGGAAGGCCTCACACACGATGATAAACGCCGAGATATTGAGGATGAAATTGGGAGCCAGATCGTGGAAGTCCAGGCTGTAGTAATACATGAGCCCCTGGACGAAGGGGTGGAGTGGGAAGCCCGGTCCACGGAGGAAGTGGGGAAGGAATACGACCCTCTCATGGGGCCTGGGGGTGGGGATGAGCTGCCCCTCGTCGGGCAGCCGGTGCGCAATGTCGCTGGACAAGTATCCGGCGCTGCGCAGCTTCTCGATGTGCCCCTCCGTAATAGAGGAGGCCATCCACTTGCCTCCCGCTCCGGACATGGCTGGAGAAGGTTGAGGTGAGATGTGCGGGCTTGGGCGCTGGAGCTCGAGTGCGCGGAGATGGATAAGCAAAGGAGGAAGAAGGCGTAGGTAAAAGAGGTGGATCCTTATCCCCTTATATATGGGCGGACGAAAACTGTGCGTCCCCACCGGCCTGGTAAAACTCGCTTATCTCCCAAGAGCCACAATCAATGGCGCGGTTGGGTTACCCGCGTCCGTATTGATGGGAATCCCGGAATAAGGGGAACACGATCTCTTCTTCGACAAGATGTGCCAAGTAAAGGCTTCGTAGTGGTGTGACGTCACGCCACAAAATACGTCAGCAGATTGAAGTTGTGTGCATATTATTCTCTCTACTGTGGTATGTGGAATTTATTTTACAAAGCCGGACACTATCCTGGCGTTCACAATCTTCTATGAATTATTCGGAGGAGGAACCCGCCTTGCAATGCCGAAGACAATATGCGCGCCGGACTCATCATCATTGAAGCCTGGTTCAGGGGCTACTGAGGGAGTGCTGGACTAGGGGGTGTCCGGATAGCCGAACTATCATCATCGGCCGGACTCCAAGACTATGAAGATACAAGATTGAAGACTTCGTCCCGTGTCCAGATGGGACTTTCCTTGGCGTGGAAGGCAAGCTTGGCAATACGGATATGTAGATCTCCTACCATTGTAACCGACTCCGTGTAACCCTAGCCCTCTCCGTTGTCTATATAAACCGGAGGGTTTTAGTCCATAGGACAACAACAATTACAACAATCATACCATAGGCTAGCTTCTAGGGTTTAGCCTCCGTGATCTCGTGGTAGATCCACTCTTGTACTACCCATATCATCAATATCAATCAAGCAGGAGTAGGGTTTTACCTCCATCGAGAGGGCCCGAACCTGGGTAAAAACATTGTGTCCCTTGTCTCCTGTTACCATCCGCCTAGACGCACAGTTTGGGACCCCCTACCCAAGATCCGCCGGTTTTGACACCGACAGCCGTGATATTCAAATTCAGTAGGTTGGATACACTTTGATTCAAACAGTTATTTCATCCAATACAATATGCTCACACGAAAAACAGTTCACCTTATGTCAATCATACAAGTACTGATGATCACCTTGCCTAAAAAATTCGGATCATTACAACACATGGACAACATGGAATTCCGGACAACATAGGGGGTCTTGCAACATAATCCATTCAGAGACATGACACAACATGCAAGTACAATAATCTAATGACAATTCCAACTGGTATCTAAAGAAGAACTGGGATTACCTTGGGCTTCAGATAGCAGAAATAGCAGGACCTCCTCCGTCTTCAAATGCAACATTCTTACTTCCTCCAATTCTTGGGTTGCTTGCATAATGCGTGCCGCTAATTCCGTAATTTCCAGCCTCAAGATAAAGATTACCTCATTCATGGCAGCCACACCATCTCTTTCTGCCTCTAGTAGAGCCTCAAGCACTATAATACCTGTGCTCAGACTGCTCTCCGGCGGTGTTGCCTCTGAACTGCTACCATCTGGTAACATGGATGGCGCACTACTTCCAAAAATAGATTCTGGGGTTGTACATTGTGTCCTAGTGTGAACGGCATCCTGAAAGGTTTCCGCTGGACATAAGTAAGAGATAGTTATCGTATGATCCAGGCAGTAAGCTTACATGGTAAATGACAAACGAATTATTGCCGAGCATGGCAAACTATATTTGAATGGTTCGAAGCAGCATCAGGCGAAAAGATATTAAAATGGTAAGATGAAACTAGGGATGTAAGTGGAAAATAAACAACATCCGCCAGTCCCATCTAGTTAGTTTTTGCTACCTCCCTAGTTCATTTTCCTCAAAAAATAAAAACTCTTTTGAACTATCATACCACTAGTGGACTTTAATCGGGATTAAACGGGGCCCAGTTGACATCCCTAGTTGAAAGGGAGTGTACTACCGCTATATTTAAGTTGCCAAGGCATCTAAGCAGTTGAAATAATCTGAGAAAGCACTTAACAGTGTGGCCTCATATAAACTATGAAGACAGTCTTGTGATGAAGTTGAGAGGAAAAGTTAAGGACTCAAATGAAATAGGCATGCATTTCTTTACGATAGTACAACAGGCACTGCTGCCATATTGGCCAACTCAGGTATAGCGTAACAACAAACAAGCATTAGAATCAAGCAATACAGCAAAGCAGACAACTGAACTATTTTTAATTCGGTAGGATTACGCGTTGAGGGCACAAGCCAAGAAAGCAGCCCACTCGCATTACATTTCACATGTACTAAAACACATTGGCTTACCATATGTTGCTGTGAAGCCTAGCTGCTGTTGCAATGTTATTTGAAAATATCATCAGCATCTCGTGGTTGAAAATCTAGTTGTTGTAGTTTGTTCTGCACCATCTATTTAGGTAAAATTAATTTTAATCGCATGCACTGGTCCGAATTGATCATCAATGGTTCATCTAAACTAATGAAAGAAGGGTGTGTGCATACACGACAATATATCTGCTTCCCCAAAAGAACAAATATTTTGCTTGATGGGGTTGGCAGCTCCATAATTAATAGAAGCATCAAATTAGTCATGCAACTTGGGAAGATCAAGAACACACAAACAAGTAATGAACAGAGGCTCGGAGTAGTGATGTAATAGCTAGCATCAGAAAATGTAGGGTAAAACAAACAAAAAGCAGCGGAACCACATGCTAGTTTGCTGATGTGTAATTAAGCATAGAGAACATTAACCAGTCTGATGGAACCAACAGGTGGCATCAGAACAAAACTAAAGCATATTAACTACATGTGCACTGGTATGTAATTTAGCACATGTAACATGTTCACTGCCAGAAGTATGGCCCTACAGGTGCAAGGAGAATAACGTGTCTCATGAAAAACTGAATGATGCCCTGAAGAAATTCAAAGGTGCGGTGCTTATGCTAGGAAAGTGAACGTAGGCGCCGGCCATTGGATGATAGTACCTGATTCTCGGCGGCGTATGGGTATCGTTGTCATACTTGATAGCTAAGGATCGTCGATGGTGCTCGTGTTGCGGTTGAGTTTGGGTCGGCTGTCGCCATCGCTGAAGCGGCTCCGGTGCTACGGTTGCGGCGCCTGTCGACATACAAGAAAGCTCATCTGTGGTAAGTGAACAGTTGCACGATAAAGAGAAAAACCGAAGGAGTACAAATCGAAATAACCTGATGAGGCTGCAGCGTCAGTAAAGCAGGGCCGGTGGAGTTGAATATGATATCATGGCCAAAATTATAAGTATTCTGCTCTCGTACGGCTGACTATGATATCATGGCCGACAATTTGTTTGTTTTGCATGCAAAAAAATGTGCAAGTTTTGAAAATCAATGTCTCCAACTCGAAACTTAGATTGTCCATTCAATTCAAATATGGATCATTGAGCTACTACAAGCAAATACCATCATACGGTCCAATTCAAATGAAATTCCAAATGTGTTTATCCTAAATATGATGACAAAAGCAAAAATGTGTATGTGTATGAATAAAGTGAATGATTATAAAGTTTGAACATGCCTGTATCTGTATATCTCTAGGTTTGATATATGAATTTGAAATCACGAAATTCCCTCTCGCACCCTCTCTTCCTCTCTCTCTCTCTCTCTCTC
>NC_041389.1:166186710-166218250 GCF_002162155.2 Triticum dicoccoides
GCACCCGTGCTATCTCACTACTACACATGTCACACCATTCCCCCTTCCCTTATACTAGGTTTACATAATCAGTGGTGTCTCCACTCCACACACACTCTCTCCATGTCACTCACAAACGCGTGCACAAACACACACAGACACGCACAAACACCCATTTATATGGATCCTCATCTCTCCCCATGTCCGCATGTGTATCTCACACACTCACTCTCTAATTATCTATATGTCTCTCCACGTTACACAACACAAAGCCCCATGTGCATGTCTCTCTCTATCCTCCACACACATAGACACAAAGAATCTGTTATCATTGCCTCGGTCTCTAACATATCACACACGCACACTGTCTCTCTCTCTCTCGCGCGCGCGCGAACACATTCAACAAGGGTTTCCCTGTGAATAACTTACCGTCTACTCATCAACAGTCGTGGCAGTACGGCAAACACGAGACATGAAAAAGAATAAATCTACACGTGCTTAGACCACCTAGTACGACTACTAGGACTAGAGCAAGCCAAAAACCGCGCCGCCGTCACCCCCTCCTTGTTGGCGACGGGAAAATCTTTGTTTTACATAGTCGAGAAGTCATTGTGCTAAGGCCCCACATGCCGAGGCTTTTAATAGAATGTAGATGATAGTTTACGGAAGCAAGTATCGATAATACGTTTGTATCTCCATACTTATATTTCTTCTTTTCTAAAAAACCGAGTTGGTGATGATGGTACGTGTGCCATCTTGCAATATAGACCGTCCGATCTATATCTGACGGATGGAAATTAAACTAAAAGATACACGCACCCCTCTTCACATTTGCAAACAAGGCCTTCCCTCGTTCATCCTTATCTCCAACAAACCTCATTGTTGAGAAATTAAGAAAGGAAGCCTCTGGAACAAACTGGCCTAGTGGCCGCTGCTAGCGGCGTCAATCCCCATGCCTCCGCTCAGTCTGACCACCAACCACCACCACACCCAACTCCTCTTCATCTTATCTCATATTTCTCAAGGTATCGTTAGTTTTTACACATGGGATTACTCCCGCAAGGGTCAATCACAACAAGTGTTTTTATAAAAAAAATGCATCTTGATGTTTCGTTAATGCACGGATCTTGCTATACTCCTACACAAGACTAAGTTGGTGATGCTGGTGTGTCTGCCATCCGTCGTTTCTGACCATTAGATCTACATCTAACGATTGTGAGGTAAGTTGTTGCCTTTTCTCACCAACATCCCACTTGTCTACCAATTTGCAGAAAAACCCATAATTAGTATCTTAAAACCAACCACATCCCTCCCTGACCTCACCAAAACAGCCCAAGGAATATATTATAATTAAAACATAATATATCTCTAGTGACATATGTATATCAAAATTAGGGTGTTTTGTACCGAGTTTGTGAATAAGTATTATTCAAATTTTGATTCGTTGCAACGCACATGAACATTGCGCTAGTATTTCCAACCATGTATTTTTTTCTAGTATTCCATAGTTTCAAGTTTTCCATCAAGATATTAGTTACTCATGGTTGATATTTACTTTCAATCATGTACACATATGCACTATGTAACTAGCCTTGCTTATTGACTTCCAAAGCTTAACTTTCACTCCTACTTACAATATGTAGAGTATTTAACAAAAAACTACCACTTTCAACCAGCCCTAGGAAGAATCTATTGTACAAAAAATAGCAAAAACATACCCAAAATTTCTTAATCCACGCCAAAAACTACTACCTAGTACTCCTACCGATTAGGTTCGTTTAAACCCATTTATGACTGGGTTGGCCCACACGTCCGTGCTGACGAGGCAGCTTAAACCAACACATTTTGTTTGACCGTTGACACGAGGGACCCACATCTGACCTTCTATCCTGTTATTCCCCCTCAAATCATTATTTTTCCTAAACATTACTTCAAACAGTACTGATGTGTGTTCGTCGATGGTGCCGGTGATGAGCAAGTTGGCCGCCGCTCCGCCGGATGGGCCGGACGCCGCGCTGGCTTCCGCACGGGTTGGCAGGCTGGCCCGAGCGTGACTCACGAGAGAGCAAGCTGCCGCACTGGCCTTCACTCGAGCCAGATGGCTGGCCTGAGCGCGGCGCGCGCGAGCAAGCAGCTGGACGGAGCTATCTTGGCTAGCTAGTGGCCGCGAGCGCCGAACGGAGCTGGCATCCGGGCTGCCGCAACATGGGCTCCGCACCGCCGGCGGTTTTGACCTTGCCTTCTGCCGACGACGGTAGCTGCGTCCCATGGCCGAGGATGACTAGGTGGACGGGCCGGAGGTAGGAGGTCACTCGAGGATTTTGGTTGGTTAGAGCATGTACAATGGTTGATAAGGTAGTCTTATCTTAAGTCTTCCATGTATGCAAGTGGTATTAGTTTCTTGGCATTTTAGTGGTTTCTTGCATTATTAGGGGTTTCTTGTAAGGAACAATGTATGTACTACTAGCGACAAAAGGCGATTCTAGGTTGCGTTGTACTCCAACGAGTACTAATAGTGGTCGCAGGAGTGTATACCTCATTTTGTGGGTTCGATCCCGGCCGAACGCATGGCAGCCTTTTTAAAAAAAATAGTACTACTACACTTTGCTGCGAGCCAATATTTTACACGGGTAGTTTGAGTTTTGTAGTCAAACGGACGTGCGGCACCACAATCTGGGTGCACTGGACAGCCTAGCCACATGAACGGGTTTTCCTTCCCAGCATCCCGTGGCTCGCGTGCTCGTCCTAGCCGCACCTCGCTTGCAGCTTCCTCATCAGCTAGTAGCATATTTAAACTAGCGCCTCCCAATTAAGCCCGAGGAGCCGGAAAAGCCTGGCGGGGCATTGGGAACTGTGCAATATGGCTCTGTACTCTATGTAAAGTGTTGTACTACTAGTACTCTGTAGCTTGTGGCTTTGCACGCATGGACTTCACTCCATTATCGTCTCTACTATAAAAGAAATTCCTCTTGACGTGTTTTTTTTGAAACGGAGGCAAAAGCTTTGTTGCATCTCATTCATAAAGAAGGAACTACTAACAAAGTTCGACGAGATCCATTACACCTCCACAATGGAAGCGAAAAGCCTAGTCTCGCTGTATCAAATAACTCAAATGTTCTGCCCCCGCAGACTGCAGTAACCATTGCTGATAAACAGGCTGCTAGTGTGTGCGTGAGAGGAGTGGCTGAGTAGGCCAGCTACTCCTACGTGAGAGGAGCGGCTGAATATAGCACCGAGAATACCCACTAGACCACTACGCAGGTGTACTTCCCCTGCATTGATAGTACAGCTATGGTTCTAGAGAATAGTAGTACCCTCCACTTCCAGCTGTAGCTCCTTGGCCCTGAGATTCAAGAGTTCAAAACTGGTGCACTATACTAGACTAGACTAGAAGTACAGTACATCGCACTAATACTCGTAGTTGAGAAAAGTAGTACTGGTATTGCTACAGTACGAGTGCGTACTCCTCCGTCACATAATGTAAGACGTTTTTTGACACTAGTTGGCGTGTACAAAAAATGGCAAAAACATACCCAAAATTTCTTAATCCACGCCAAAAACTACTACCTAGTGCCAAAAATTTCTTACTAGTGCTATTATTTACAGTATAATGCAATCCCATAGCGTTCCATAATGCTAGTACGAGTAGTAAATAATAGCCTCACCCCTTCCCTGAGGAACGATCTACAGTTGGAAGGGATGAGGCCCTGCGGTTACTACGCTCTTATCTCCTCCTCGCCAGTTCCCCTCCCCCCGAAGAGAAGGCAGTTCGTCGCTGCTCCCATGGATTCGCCAGGTGGTTCTCCTCCTCGTCGGGGCTGGGAGACCTTGGACGGCGATCCTCTGGGAGAAATCGCACACCGCTCCGACATCCTCACCGCCGCAAGACTCGGTGCTTCCTGCACAAACTTTTTCAAGACGCTACTTAAATAGGTTTGGGAAAAGGCCATGCTTGTTGGTCTTCCATGCGTCCTCGAGGAGAAGGTTCTTCTATGGGACAATCCTTCGAACAGTCCACCGCTCCCTGGCCATGGTTGCACGTTGACTTCGCTAGAGTTGCCGATGTTGAGAGGTAGTCGGATTTTGTCCGATGAGCAGGTCAGTAATGGAGTTTGATCATGTAGTACTTAGTTATTCCATTTCCATCCCGTAATTTCTCCGCTGCCCACCGTCTTATATATAGGTCTGGGTCGGTGCCAACGAAGATTGGCTTGCATACCTCCGGCCGGATACCACCATCATTTTGCACAACATCCACAGCAGTGCGGCCGTTCCGATAGACCCCTTCTCCACCATTGAGATCGGCCCTCCGGACTGGCTGGGCTTGAATACGTATGATGATGCCTACATGAGATTGAAGAAGATAGCAATTGCGGACCCGCCGACAAAGCGACGCAGCTACAACGATTACTATCTCATCGTGGTGTTCGACATAAGGATTGCCATCAATGCATGACGCAGTAACGACGGAGGCTGGCGCATGTTGGCGGCGTCAGATTTGTACCCCTACACGTTCGAAGACGACATGCGCCATCTAGGCCGCATCTTCGCGGTGACAAGCCAGGGGACTTGTTTCATCTGGTTGCCATCCTACGGTATGGGAGATTACAAACGGGAATGCACAAACCATCATTTGCATCCCTAACGGTACTCCATTATTTTGCAGGGACCAGTCATCCCCCGATCAAAATAAGATCGCCGATCCTGGATGTGCATTTGCATCCGCGATTCGGTCTAACCTGGAACCTTGTAGCTGACTTTGGCATATTGGGATCAACTATCTTAGCAGTCGTTACCCATGGTACCAGTGATGTTCAACATGGTCACACAATCTACCACGATCGGACCATCACCATCTACCCAGGTATTCCATTTTTTAACCCTCTCGCCTTCTCTTTCATTGTTGTACTAGTAGTATACTTAGTACTACTAGTAGGAGTACTTTTTACCTTGGAGGACGCGTATAGCTAGCTGGGCCCTTAAAGACTTGAACCCACTAGCTGCCACCATTTTTGTTTTTCCATGTCTTACTATCTCATCCATGTAGCCAAGAGTGGCTATATATAATAAGTCGTTTATTTTACTTCCTCTATACCGGAGTAGTACTATTTGCTGCACAGTATTACTGACTGCCATATTTGAGCACAACATTATGATGCATGGACCTTGACTATGTACGTCACCATGTGTCCAGATCTGGGATGCCGCGTGTACCAGATGAACGGCGCCGAGTTCGACCCCCGTGATGCTACATGGGTGCCGAGGAACACTCTTGGAGAGTACTCGCTTTTCATCTGGGACAGCTACCCCATTGTGAAGCGGATGCCACCTTCCGTGCATGACACGAAAGGCCTTCCGTTCATGAAGCATGGTTGTGTCTTCATTGCGCACTGCCGAATGAACGACATGCTGGGACACGCTATCCCTGATTTATGCTGCTTCAGCTTGGATGAGTCTCCATCATGTGGAACCGTACTAGAAAGCTGCGACAATGATTCCCGTTGCCCACCGCTACGGATCATGCCATCCATGAAGAACACCTGGGACTAGAACCTGGAGGAGGACATGCATGTAGCCCATCTATAACGTGTAAGTGGAGTACGGTAATTGTGAACGGTAGCGTTGTGAATATATGTAGACTAGTCGTGCACAAATTTATCACATGAATTGGAGATGAACTTGTGTGGCATACTGGCATTTGTCCTTTAGAATTTCTTACTAGTAAATGTGTTATGTGTACGTGCAACTTGTGTGGTTGTTGCACGGGCTCCAACACGCTCTTTGAGAAAAAAAGGTGGCACAACTTTGGATATACGTGACGTGGCGGCATCATACAGTAGCATCGTTCGCTATAGTTGTAGTACACTCCTACTAGGATGACAACTCCTATAAAACCTTGCGCTTGGCTCTTTGCCTCTTCGGGAGGTTCAACAGTTCGTACTCGTGTAAACCTTGCACTTGCCTCTTCGCCTCTTCGGAAGGTCCAACAATGATGATACTACGGTACAATATGCTTCTGGCAATCTGACACCGATTGAACTCTTGCACGTCCACTGCGAGGGTGAGGGCGAGGGCGAGGGAGAGGAAGAGGGAGAGGGGGCTGTAGTCAAAACCCTCTCCTCGTCCTCCGAACCACCGCGCGCGTGGGTGAGGGAGAGGCGTAGTAAGCAAGCTTCTTCTCATTCGGTGAGTTGATGGGACACATCAAAGCAGTACTAGTACTAGTAGTAGTCCATACTGCGCCCTTTCCGATTAATATGGCTTAATTTGAAACGAGAAAAATACATTGGCGGTCAACGTATGTAACAATACGCTCTTTACGGTCACTATATATAGTTTTGCATCGATTATACGATCACTAGCTCATCGTAGAGCACCGTATTGCACCCTACTGACCGGCCACATAGTTCTACGTGGCACTTTGTTGACTGGTTAAATTGTCACCTGGTTTCTGGGTCCCACCTGTCAGTTGGCGGAGCAAAGAAATCAGTTAAACAAAACTTTACGCAGGCGCCACACGAGTCCAACCCTTGCGCCCGAACCGCCCTGGCTGTGTATGTGAGTGGATGCACGTGTCCTCCCTCGGCCTTCCAACAAAGAGTGTACATCGGCTATAAAACAAAGAGTGTAGTAGTACATGATGTACATCTACACTTCCAATGCATTTAGCCTTTAATCTAAATCGATATTGATTGACTAATGCACCAACTTGTGCTGTAGGTATAGGCTACATGTCTATCCTTAATTACAGCATGCAACGGCCTTCATTTAATCTTCTTATCTCAATGGTTGCATGAACACATAAGTCTGCTGCTTTTGGGCGTTAATTATACCCTGGTCAATGTGTAAGTCTCTAAATGTACAGTCTTTCACGGACGTAGGGAGTAGGTTGAGCACTTGAGCGTGAGCGTGTGTGTTGCGTCGTGTGCTGTGTGCCTCATGGGTGCGTGAGTGTTGCGTGCGTCCATGTGGAGTACGTGTGAGTGTTGCATGTTGCATGCATGCATGCATGCATGGGGCTTACTCCCTCCCATTGACATGTTCATATTTCAAGCTTCCTTTGTTCCCTCCATATGGTGATACTCCCTCTGTTCCCAAATACAGAGTATTTGTCTTTCTATAGATTTCAACAAGTGACTAGGTACGGAGCAAAATGAGTGAAGTGAGCGTAGAGGCATAGGGATACTATAGAAAGGAAATCCTCGCGATCCATTATTCCCCATCTCGGTCAGAGAGAACTATTCAACTAGTCTTCGCGTTGAAGTGACAATACACGCTGCAGCAGATGGGACACATAATTAATAAGCTGAACCAGCGTGTTGGTGTTACTAAATCAGCCTTACCCAGTACTGCCATCATGTTTGCCAGCAGAGCACGCTTCCGCAAATACGCCTACGCACCTGTGTCCTCCATTATCTGACATATGGGCCCTCTTGTGGTAGAGCCACATGTCATCGGTGTAACTATTTACACTCCGGAGGACGGTGCCTATATCCTGGTAGTAGTACTAGTAGAATTGAGATTTAATGCACTTTCTTCCCCGTCTTCCACTCTTCTTCCTCCTCTCTTCTTCTTCCTCCTCTCTTCCGCATCGTCGGCCGCACACCATTTACCCCCGCTCACTGCTCGCCCGCCTGCGCCATCTTCCTTGGTAGCTCGCGCGTACCATATCCCCCCGCTCACTGCTCGGCCACACGAGGAGAAGCTTCTTCGCTCGCCCGCCCGAATCCACTTCCCCGCTGGCTCGCAGGAACCAAAAACCCCAATGGCAGAACCGACTGACATATAGAGCCGCGATTGGAATTCCCTCCCCGATGTTCTCTTGGAGCAGATCTGTAGTCGTATGGACCTACTCAGCACCGTCCATCTGGCCGCATGCTCGGTGTCTTTGTACCGTCTACTCGTCTGCAACCGGCCGACTCTTTTCAAGACACCCTGCTTGCTGATGCCCGATCCTCGCAGGTGGCCCATACACTGACTTGACGATCCTACGGAGATTTCCGTGGTGCCCCTCGACATGCTACCACTACCCGTCTACCTGTCCTTCATGCGCGGCCACTACAGGGCGGGCATGAAGGCCAACTGGATCATCCTCATCCACCACACTGGTAGTCCGTGGCGTCTCATGGATATCTACACCCAGCGAGAGATCACCCTTCCATCATTGGATACCGCCGACATCGAGCCTCGCGGCCCGCCGGACACTCCTGCCTACAACGCACGAGACGCGTTAAGCTTTTGGCTCGACCTCTGTTTGCAGAAAGTTGTAATCTGCAAAGTGCCCACACCATCAGAAGACTACATGGATTACAAGCTCATTGCCTTGTTCAACATGGGATTAGTCTATCTGGAATCTGGTCGCCATACATGGTTATGGCTCATCATCAATCCTGTTGAGGCAACATTTCTGTTTGATGCTATAGTGCACAATGGCATCGTTTACGCGGTCGACGCACAGATTGGCTTCATATACTGGTGGAATCTATCGTCGTGTAATTGTTCTATCTCATCTCATCTTTACCTTATGAATACGACTGCCTATTCATTTGTTACAAATTTAGAATGCATAGCATGTCTATAACCACATCATTTCTATATGTTCCTCTCATTTCCTAGATTTTTATGACCACACATGTTATTGTTATAATTGATATGAGAACAATTGGCATCTAATGATTGTTAGAATGCATATTATGAGCATAACATCATGATTGCCATATGTTACTCTTGTTTACTAGATTTTTATAACAACGCATGTTATTGCTTAGAGTTGATATGAGAATAGTAGTAGTAAGTGCTATGGTAGAATATGAGTAGGCGTTGTCATAGCTGTTTTCCTCTCATTGTTACATGATGTTTGAACCATGACATGTTGCTAGAATATGAAAGCCATTGGCTTATTTTTTTTAACTTGGGGTATGATTATGACCACGGCATTGCAATTCTCTATCTATGATATGTGTCACTTTTATAATAATCTTAATTCCACACATACTCTGAACATGATTGTTTATTTTTGTCCTTTTGGTCTCCAATTTGAATTGTTGCAGCAGACGCAAATGCGCTGGCCTTCATGATTCCAGGACCTGGAATCATACCAGCCGATGGGTGCTGGTTTATCGTTCGTTCAGTTGACGGCGGTCATTTGATGCTCATTCGCACATACCAAATTGACCAAACCATTACATCAAACCACATGCAGTACAATGCGTGGGGCGTTCGTGACATTGATGGCTATGGCTGCTTCGTGTTTGAGAAAGATCCTAGCTCCGTTGGGCCAGGCGTATTCAACTGGAGGCGGGTTTATAGCCTCGGCAACCACTCCTTGTTCCTCGGGCTCAATTATCCGATCATCCAACCAATCATCGATCATATCACCGGCGATGATTACTGTGCTATGCAACTTCCATTCGCGAGGGGGGGGCTGTGTTTACACATCATACCATGGGTTTCATGAATCACCATATCCAGAGATTCGTCGACACAGCTTGTTGCTAGGTAATCTTCAGTGTGTGAAAGGCATCAAGCTTCCATGCGATGAATGGCTTGTGCAAACCCGACATGCGGCGATGTGGTTCATGCCAACAGCAAATATGCACAACTTGATTCGTGCTGATATCTAGACTGAGCCATGTATTCGGCTGCTGTAGCACGACCCTCTTTTGTTGGATATTATATACTGTTGTTAGTTTGAAGCACTCCTCTGGTTTGAAGGATAGATACCTTCCTAGGATCAAGTGCATCCTAACTCACCTGCGTAGGATGTACTAATAATGATGATGGAGATGCTATGCAGAAGCCATATATATACATATATATCAGTTAGGCTTCAAGTGCGTACTTGTTAGTTAAACCTATGTATAAATTGTGACACTAAATACGACTAGTAAGTAGTACAGTAGCAGTACTAGTATACATCGGTCAAATTATTCATCATGTCTACACATTGAATTGACGTGACAACACGCTGCGCGTGAGGTGACATAAGAATCCCGGCGGCGTGTTCTGGTATTCCGGACTTCAGATTTGGAGTACCACTTATCTGTCGAAATATTTTTTTTCAAACGGAGGCAAAAGATTTGCCTCATCCATTAAATAAGAGGAGAATAGAGTTTAGAGTTTTTACAAGCGCCCTTGCAAAACGGCATGGCAATTACTCTCGTACAACTGTCGAAGAAGCGTGAGTTTTTACTCTATCAAAATCTTTCATCATTCACTTAAAACAATCAATTGGTCATACATTTAGTACCATATAACTGGAATTACCGATGCAAGTCGAAGAAGGATTGGCCAGTGCTGCCGGCTAGCATCAAGTTCGATCCCACAGATCAAGAGCTGATCGAGCACCTTGAGGCCAAATTGAGTGTTGACAGCGCGAGATTTCAGTCTCTCATCGATTTGTTCATACCAACCATCGACAGCGAGCACCAATCTGAGAAACTTCCAGGTAAGACACCAATCGGTCGTCTACTTGCACAAACATATTCCTTTGTTTATAGCTCTATTTTTCTTTTTAGACGCAGACCTGGTGAAACAATTACAATTTGACAGTTAATAAAAAGTGAAACAAGTGACTGCAACATGCCAAAGATGTTATGAAAATGCCAACTAGGTACACTAAAACCTGTATTCCACAATACTGCAGGTATCACACTGAGTGGCCTAAGGAAGCATTTCTTGCAGTGCAATTCCAGGGCGTTCAAAAGGGGCATGTGGACGCGTCGCAAGATACAGTCGAAATGCGGCATGCACGCGATGTGGCACAAGACCGTCAATACCTTGCCTGTGATGGTCAACGGCCGGCAGACGGGGAGCAAAAAAGGTTCTGGTGCTGCACACCAACAAGAACTTCAACCAGCAGAGGACCAACTGGGTGATGCACCAGTACCACCTCGGGGACCTGGAGCAAGAGAAGGAACAGGAGCTGGTCCTCTGCAAGATTTTCTACCAGACGAACACTAGGGCTAGGAGTAGTTTGGTATTGGTAGTTGTACTACCTTGTCGTCCGCAAGTTGGTATTGTTGTTAACGATCTTTTGGTATGAACTTGCATTTGCTTCCAACCATCATGCCGAGGGTCGATGTGGATATAAAGCTGAATCATTTGTTTCGAAACGAATTCTCAGGCACCTGATTTTTATTTGATGGGTAGCATAAGCACCCGCCGTTCGAATTCCCAGTTCTGCAGTTTTTTTGAAATAAGTGCATGCACTTATTATCACGATAAAAAAACAATATCTGTGCTGCGTCCTAGTTATCAGTCTGTGCTTGCAGAATTCTCTCGTTTATTGAGCACGTATATTGTTTTTTCAGGTCGAGCAAGTTTCAACTGGGTTATAGACTGACCAGGGCTGGTTTTGTTTTTAACAGGCCCAGCCCATGACGACAATGAGGCACAAAGATCCAGCAGGTATCTACTGGCCTCTGGCCCGCCAGCGTTAGTTATATTTTGTCTTACAACATCCGCAGGCAGTTTTTTTACTGAATCAAACACACAGCCCAGTTCTATTTTCCTCTTGAAACGCATGTCCTACATCCGTTTTCTAATCTCTACCTATAGTTTTACTAGTTCATATACACGTATCATTATATTGAAAACACATAAAATTCCCTTTTCATATTTACATCCTTATTTTTGTTGTTTTTTTCCACCCAGCGCTGATTTTTTTACCACTGGTTTGCCCTTAAACCAACTCAATTGTCCCACGTCTTCTTTGCTTACAAAAACAAAATGATTTTTTTGGCAAATCAATAAGTTCTTAAAAAATGTTTATCATTTCGGGATTACAACAGTTTGGACCCCACCGAAATATGCAAAATAAGGTTGAACTTTTTGACCGTGGTCCTGGGCAGAAAATGGGCTGTAATAAATTACTTAAGAATTAGCAAATTGGCAGCAAATTATAAAAAATAGCAAATGGGCTACAAATTGTAAAAAATAGCAAATGGGCTTTATGTTATCTGCCACAGATTTGGAGGCTGACTTGTGGGCCTACTAAGTTCATGCGTACACAAGGTGTCTTAAAAAGAAACTTAGTCAACAATCGACTCTACCAGCGTCAGACTGTTAGATGTCAATCTAACGACAATCGTGCTTCTTCAGTCTCTGATCTTCCTGCCCCAGCCGCCCAAACCAGCGTCGTCGGAACCGCCTGCTCCTGCCTCCCGTGGCCGGCAGTGCTGCCGGGCAGGCCTCACGGCCCCATCATACTCGCATCCCTGTCCTGTCTATCCCTCTACTCACCCACACCTCCTGTTATTTTCCGGCGACGGCAGCCGAACCAGTCAACCCTCGTACTCTCCACCGCATGGGCAGCCACTGCCGTGTCTTCGCCTGCTCCTTGTCGTTCCCTTCGTAGGCCTCGCCGTCGTCCACCGCCCTGGTGCTCTCGGCGCGGCGTGGTCAACGATGTCCATCCAACGGCCGTAGTGCTTCTTCAACCTCTGGTCTTCTTGCCCCAGCCACCGAAAGCAGCGCCGGTCGTGCCGCATGCTCCTGCCTCCCGTGGCCGGCTGTGCTGCCGCGGAGGCCTCACCGTCCCCATACTACTCCCACCGCTGGTCAGGCCATCCCTCTACTCACCCACTCCCCCTGTTATTCTGCGGCAATGGCAGCCTCACACCACAGCCGAACCAGTGAACCCTCGTACTCCTCTCCGCATGGGCATCCACTGTCGCGTCTTCCCCGGCTCCGCGTCGTCCCTTTCCTAGGCCTTGCCATCGTCCACCACGCTGGTGCTCTCGGCGCGGCATGGTCAATGTGGTCAACGACCGACTTCCATCGGAAGAGTACTGTACGTGGAGAGGCTGACAGCTGGGTCCACGGCAGCCGTAAGGAAGTGCCTCCTTATTGTGCGCAAAATAATTATTCCTCCACCTGACAGCAGGGACCCATCGGACGGGCCACCAGTATTTCGCGGAAAAAATGTTTCCCCCCTGACTGTTGTGACACACCAGACGGGCCACTGTATTTCACGAAAAAAACGTTTGCCCCTGACTCCTGGGACCCACCGGACAGACCACCGTATTTTGCGAAAAAAATGTTCCCCTCGCTGTCAGCTCGGACCCACCGGAAGTGCCTCCTTATTACGCACAGAAAAATGAATACTCCCCCTACTAGCTGGGACCCACCATGGTGGGAGGCTGACTTGTGGGCCTACTAAGTTGACGGGGACAGAGGGCTTTGTCAACTTAGTCAATATGAACGATTCTAGCTCCAGTGACCGTACGATGTCCATCCAACGCCGTCGTGCTTCTTCAATCTCTGCTCTTCCTGCTCCAGCCGCTCAAACAAGCACCGGTGGGACTGCCTGCTCCCTCCTCCCCGCGGCCGGCTGTGCTGCCGCGCAGGCCTCACCGCCCCACCGTACTCCCATCGCTGGACTAGCCATCCCTCTACTCACCCACACGGCCACACCTGCTGTTATTCTCCGGTGAGGGCAGACGAACCAGTAAACCCTCGTACAGTCATACTCCCCTCCGCGTGGGAAACAACTGCTGAGTCTTCACTGCCTCCGTGTCATTCCCTTCCTAGGCTTCGCCATCGTCCACCACCCTAGTGCTCTCGGCGCGGCGTCGTCAACGTGGTCAAGGAACGGCTTCCATCGGACATGGACTGTACCTGGAGAGGCTGACAGCTGGGTCCACGGCCGCAGCAAGGAAGTGCCTCCTTATTATGCGCAAAATAATTATTCCTCCACCTAACATCTGGGACCCACCGAAAGGGCCTCTGTATTTCGTGAAAAAACGTGCCCCCAGCTGACATGTCGGACCCACCAGCTATCTTCGCACGCAAGGAAGTGCCTCCTTATTACGCACAAAAAAATGAATACTCCCCCTGCCAGCTAGAACCCAGCATAGTGGGAGGCTGACTTGTGGGCCTACCAAGTTGATGGGATGGAGGGCTTTATCAACTTAGTCAATATGAACGATTCTAGCTCCTGTTACCGTACGATGTTCATCCAATGGCCGTAGTGCTTTTTCAACCTCTGGTCTTCTTGCTCCAGCCGCCCAAACCAGCGCCGGTCGTGCCGTGTGCTCCTGCCTCCCGTGGCCGGCTGTGATGCCGCGGAGGCCTCACCGCCCCCTACTACTCCCATCGCTGTCCAGGCCATCCCTCTACTCATCCACACCCCCTGTTATTCTGCGACGACAGCAGCCTCACACCACAGCCGAACCAGTGAATCCTCATACTCCTCTTCGCGTGGGCATCCACTGCTGCGTCTTCCCCGGCTCCGAGTCGTCCCCTTCCTAGGCATCGCCGTCGTCCACCGCCGTGGTGCTCTCGGCGCGGCATGGTCAACATGGTCAAGGAACGACTTCCATCGGACGTGGACTGTACGTGGAGAGGCTGACAGCTGGGTCCACGGCCGCCGCAAGGAAGTGCCTCCTTATTACGCGCAAAACAATTATTCCTCCACCTGACAGCAGGGACCCACCGGACAGGCCACCGTATTTCGCGAAAAAACAATTCGCCCCCTGACTGCTGGGACCCACCAGCTACATCTTCGCACGCAAGGAAGTGCATCCGGGCAAAAAAATGATTCGCCGCCTGACTATTGGTACCCAGCAGCTACATCTTCGCACGCAAGGAAGTGCTTGGTAGTCGGGACCCACCTGGTCGAAGCGTACGTAGCGTTGTCATTCTGGTCGCGAACGTGTACGTACATACTGGTCGATGTAGAGGCGCGCACATGTCGTAGATGTAGAGGCGCGCACGTGTCGTAGTAGAGGCACGCATGTAGCATGTACACGTACGTACAGCGGCGAGGGTGGAAGAAAGAAAATACGGCCAGATACGTACATATAGGCAGGGTCTCTAACGCCTATCACGCATACGTACATGGCTAGGTCAGAACGGAGAAACATCATCGTCGTCGTGTTCATGGGGAGCCAACTGGCTGGGTCGGAACGGAATGCGTGGTCGTGTTCATCGGGAGGGCTTGTACGGAATAGGCGATGGTAACGAGGCCTGGCATACTGCACAACGGAGGAAACGGCCTTGTTTTCGACCGACCACGTTCGAAACAGGGTCCTGTTGATCGGGAGAGGCCTGGCGTACCGCAAAACGGAGGAAACGGACCTCCTACGGTCGAAACGGGGGTCCTGTTGATCGGGAGGGGTGTGGCGTACCACAAAACGGACGAAACGGACTTGTGTTGGAGCGCTACGGTCGAAACGGGGTGGAGGGGTGTGGCGTACCGCAAAACGGGACTCCACGGGATACTGTTCATCTCCACCGTCGACCTCCTCCAGCCTCCACGGGCTACCGTCGACCTCCTCCAGCCTCCACGGGCTCCTGTTCATCCAGCCTCCACCGCGCGCTACTCCACCAGCTACTGTTCAACCACCCCTCCACGGGCACCCCTCCACCGTCTACTGTTCATCTAGCCCTCCACACCACGGGGTCCTGTTGAACCACCCCTCCACGGCCACCCCTCCACCGTCTACTGTTCATCTAGTCCTCCACACCACGGGTTCCTATTCATCCAGAGGCAACGCCACCGCTCACTGTTCATCCAAACCCCCCCGCAATGCTCACTGTTCATCCAATCGATCGGCTTCAGTTAGCAGCAGTAGCGAAGGAATCGCTCCATCGGGTTCAGTTAACAGCCATCGATCGATCCCTCGGGTTCAGTAATGCGTATCCTGCAGTGCAATCGCTCGGGTTCAGTTAGAGCCCAACGCCTCGCTCGGGTTCAGTTAGAGCCAACGCCTCGCACACACGCGCGTACGTATGAGAGAAACACGCATCGCTCCGCCCCTGACCTCCCATCGTAACCGGCAACTCCCCGAAATTTTCCTCCCCCTCGCTTCTACCATGGTTTTTTCTGTCATGGACGGCCCAAAGAATGTCATGCAGCTGCGTCTCCGGCCCGCCCAGGACGAAAAGCCCATTTCCTGTCATGATTTTTTGTCATAGAAGTAGGAGCCCACCACATCTATGATGATACCGGGTTTTGTCACAATTATCGTCATAGAAGTGTCATATGTATGACAGAAAAAAAATTCATTCGGCCCAAAATGTCACGGATGTGTCTTTTTTTTTGTAGTGAAGGGGACAACTAGTACAAGCTATCCTGACTAAAGGTGGTCTTCGACTGCCAAAGGCACTGGCGATGACGCCGTCTTGGGCTCCATGGTGACCTCTGTCCTGCCGTCCTGCTGATCTTGGTCTCGTTGCACTGAATGGAAACCTTTGCTTGATGCCTCGGTACTCCGCACCTGCGCTTGCCCCCTTTGCACCAAAGAGGAAACGAAGACATTGCACAGGCTGGCGCCCGCCTGGCGCCCACCTGGTCTTGACCGTCATGGCTTGCATCATGAGCACCTCGCGAGGTACCCCTTGCCTTGATCTCTCTGCCTCCTCGCGAGCCTGCCTGGTGAGGCCGCCCCTAAGGAAGCCTTGTGTCGTCCGCCCCGCGAGGCTTGGCCCCTCGTGAAGGTCTTGAACTTGGGTCGATGAAGACGGGCTGTACTGGGCCACTGGTTGAGCCATGCTGCAGGCCGCAGGCAGGCAAGTCTGGGGACCCCCGTTCCCAGAACGCCGACAGTAGCCCCCAGGCCCAAGGCGCGCTCGGACTTGGCTTAGCAGCGAAGCCAAAGGGAAAGTGCGGAGCACCAGAGGCCCTAATAGCCTGCGGCCTTGGTTGATACGTGGCGACTGATTGGACGTGGGCGTCTCTTCCCCATGCTCCCCCAATATCCGCCTGGCTAGGCGGACATGAAGCTTTACATAGTTATTTCCTCTTTGCTGCCCGCGTGCTTCCTGTTCCCCTTTCTTCCTTGAGCCTCCGTTTCCGCTTCCAATTCGACCTGAGCTCTGCCCCCTCCATCGCCATGGCGCCAACTAATAAAGAGAAGGGGAAGAATCCCGTGTTCTCATCCAGTTCATCTCCGGCAATCGAGCCCGCCGTCTGCCGGTCGCTGGTGCTCAATCTGGAAGCCTTGGACAAGGTCCGCTCCGCGCTCGCCACTAGCTTCAAGGAGTGCAGAAAGATGATGGTTTGGCCTGCGTCACAGGCCTCCGTCGACAGGATCGTCACGGAGGTTCGATTCTTCGCTGACGCCCTGTGGGCTAGCCTGGTTCCTCCTTTCTCTGTCTTTTTCAATGCGGTGCTTTCCCATTATCAGATCCATATGATGCATCTTGACACTTAATCCGTTACCCTTCTTGCTGTTTCGCCTTCGTCTGTGAAGCCATGGTGGGCATTCCTCCTTCCATTGCCCTATTGCCTCACTTCTTCTACTTGCGCCTGACCGACCCCATGCAGTTCTCGGGGTGCGTGAGCTTCCAGGCCGTGGCAGAGACGGCCGCCTCGGGGATTGATTTTAGCCTTCCACCTTCCATGAGTGGGTTCCGGACGTGGTGGCTGTATGTGGATGTCGGAGTGCCTAGCCCCCTCCTCTCGCATCCGACATTGCCTGCTATCCCCAATCTGGGATGTGGCCACGAGAGGCTCGCAAGCCCCCGGCTCTCCTTCATCTGGCACCGACTGGGAGGTTGAGAGAGCTCGGGGTGACTGTGCCCCGGGTGGCGAAGGAGTTCCTCCAGTGTCGTGTTGCTCCTCTCCAGCGCCACTCCCGACCAATGTGGGCCCTGACTGGATATCAGGACCGCATGAGGCTCCAGGAGATAGAGCTGGCGCTCGAAACACTAAAGAAGGTGCTGGAGGTCTTGACTGGCGACCCCTCACCGGGCAATATCTGGCACGAGGGCAGCCTCCTGTATCTCTGCTCGGGCGGGGCCGAGTTTGCGAGGCAGATGCCTCACTTCGACGAATGAGGGTTGTGCGCGGCCGGCCTCGTGGGGCCTCGCGAGAATCCCATCGCCGTGGCTCCCTTCCCCGTCGCTAACACCGATCTTGCCCCAGGAGCTGGTGCAAGGAGGAAAGCATCGCTTGAAGCTGGAGGCTCTGGTGTCATGATGCCGATGTCACACGGGGCTCCCGAGGCGTCATCCTCCAGAGCTTATGAAGCCCGCCCTGAGGCGGTTGTTAATGTGGAGACGCAACCTGCGACGCCTGAGGCTGGAGCCCCCGAGGCCTTGGCAGGTCATCAGGAAGCGGTGCCTGATCGCTCCTCCTAGCTTGGCTCCCCTGAGGTTGGCTGCCTGAGCGCTTCTTCACCATGCCTCGCGCCGGCCCACATGTTGAGTGCCTACGTCAGTTCCGCATAGATTTTGACGCCCTCCGCCAGAGGTAGGAGTCTTCGAGTGGCAGCGAGCACCCCTGCCGACCGTTGAAGCATAGGAAGTACTTTGCCATAGATGAGTAAGTACCTCATTCTTATAATTCCTCAATCGATGGTCCATTTCCTGACTGTGGCCCTTCAGGATCCCTCCTGCCAAGCCTGCATAGTCTGCCAAGAAGAAACTTTCTCTGGCCTCGCCTCCATCGCTGGCCTTGAGCGTCCCGAGCTTGCGTGCTGCCCCTGACGCGTGTTCGGCCGGAGAAGTAAGCCGGCCCGCAGGGTGCCTCGAGCATGTGCCCCTACCGCCTTTCCTTCGCGACCTCGCCCGGGGTGTGACCAGCCTGCCCCAGGCTGCTCCTTTGATCGTGGACGGCGAATGGTTGATGTCGGTCCTTGGCTCTTCTTCTAGGGATGGATCTGTGCTGGTGTGGGTCCCTTGCGGAGCCCGTCCGGCGATCGTGGGGGCGCCAGCCCCCATCCCCTGCCAAGAGGGGGCGAACAGCCTCAGGGGCCTCCGCCAACGCCGGCGGCGGAGGACGGTATTTACGACGTGCTCAGGCGAGCGAGGGATCGCAGCGTCGTTCGCCAAGACTTCTTCTGGAGAGCGACAGACGCGATGGGCCAGCTCGGTGGAGAGCTCGCGGACGCGGACGCGTGTCTTGAACCTGAAGGCCTGCGGCTGGTTGAGGAGCGGCGCAAGATGAAGGTGGCAGTCAACCTTGCGCGTCATCAGTGGGAGCTTCACAACGCGAAGGCCAAAGCATCCCTTGCGGCCTCGCAAAAGGCCTGCTCGTGTGCTATTGAGGAGGCTCGGGAAGCAGACCAACGATGCAAGATCACGGACAAGCGCGCGTGGGAGCTCCAACCCTGGAGCAGCAGGTGGAGCTGCGTCAGGCCGCCCTTGCATCGCTGAAGGGGACGCCTATCGAGGAGGAGGAGCTCAAGAGGAACGAGGAAGTGCTGATGCTGGAGGCCGCCGTGCGCAATCTCGACCTTGAGCGGTTGGAGACGAGGGAGCGCCAGGTTACCCAGGCAGGGGACGATGTTGGCGCGCGGGAGGCTCGAATCCAAGAAGAGGTCGACCGCCGCGGGGCGGAAGTTCGCGCAGATCTTGTGCGCGAGTATGACCAGAGGATGGAGCTGATTGAAGTTGAGGCTACAGGAAAGACTGCCGCCCTCAAGCCCAAGCTGACTGAAGCGACGCAGCACGCGGAGGCCACCGCAGCCGCTCTGGTCTCTGCGCAGACTGAGTTGGCCTCCTCCCATGCCGATCTGCTTCTTCTTCAACGGTGGGTTGATGACTCTGAGTCCGTTGCGCGGCAGAACAGGGAAGAAATTCTCTAGCGGCGGACGCGGGAGCCTATGCATGGCCCCATTCTCCAAGTGCTCAGGGACAGGGCCAACACGGCCCTAGGCAATATCTGTGATGTGAATGCTTCGCACCCTCACGTGACCAATTATGCCGGACATCTCCAATTCTTCACTGACGTGGTGATGCATCTGGAGAATCGCTCCAAGAGAGCTCGCCAGCTTGTCGAGGAGAGGAGCCGCAGCCTACTCGGGTGCGCATTCTCTCGTCTCTTCAGCCATCTTTAGGATAGAGATCCCCACTTCGACTTTGACATCGTCATTGCTCCGGTGCCCGTGGCCATTCGAGGCGACCTGGCGCGGTGGGTAGAGGACAACATGGATGCACTTGTCAGAGCCCGCGCTTCTGATGATGACGGGGTGATAGTTGCCGCGGCTGAAGGTGATGTGGTGAATGGCAGCGAAGATGACGCCAATGACGGGGATGGTGGCGCCAAAGACAGCGACAGCGATGTCAGTGATGCCTCTGGAGGCGACCAAGAGGACGCCGTGAGCGATATGTCTGACTGATTCTGTGTCCCCTTGTTGTTTATCCTGCACACAAAAAGCTCGGGCGCGGCCCTAAAGGTTGTAAGAGCATTTTTGGGAGGGGAAGCCCCTCATGTAAGAAAGATTATTGCCCACATGTTTTAGGAGCGACGCCGAATGTGCGCTTGCATGATGTTTCAGGCCCTACGATGAGTTAGCTGCTGTGGTTTACCTTTAGCCCGGGCGAGCCTTGAGTAGGCTTGCGAGGCTGTGATTCTCCGAGGGTCCTCTGGGGGGACCTGCTGACCATGTGGTGAGAGCCTTGCGAGAGCGAGTGCTGGCCGCGGGACGGCATGCGCGCGTGCGCTGAGCCCAGCCCCGCCCGCGAGAGGCTCGCTAGCGGGAGGCAGCTGGTGCAAACTCCGGACCAGGACAGAAACCAGAACACAAGAGAACACACGAACGAGACAAGACACCCCTCCCCACACATATGCAAATGCAAATTCAACTTCAACTTAAATCCGAAGCAAGGAAGCTCGACCACAGAAAGGGAGGCAAAAAGCAAAAGGCCGCGTCCGGCACCTAGTCTAGTCTTCGACGTCTTCTCACCAGCTGTCACGCCCAATATGCGACCCTATCCAAAAGGAACTTGAAGGTCCCACCAAGGATAGACCCGCATATTGAAACGCTTTTGCAAGGTGGATATCATTACATCAACATTACATAATAGGTAGGGATACATACAAAAGGCATACAATGCCACACGAATACAACATCATCTTACAAGAGATCAACATCCGACTACGGATGGAACACAAACAGAAACTCAAACAACATCCACCCTGCTAGCCCAGGCTGCCGACCTGGAACCTATCCCCTGATCGAAGAAGAAGCAGAAGAAGAACTCCAAAACAAGCAAACATCGCTCTCGCGTCATGATCATCACATAAACCTGTACCTGTAACTGTTGTTGTAGTAATCTGTGAGCCATGACGACTCAGCAATCCCATTACCATGGGTATCAAGACTAGCAAAGCTTGATGGGAAAGGAAGGGGTAAAGTGGTGAGGTTGCAGCAGCGACTAAGCATATATGGTGGCTAACATACGCAAATAAGAGCGAGAAGAGAAGCAATGGAATGGTCGTGAAGCTAGCAATGATCAAGAGGTGATCCTGAACACCTACTTACGTCAAACATAACCCAGAAACCGTGTTCACTTCCCGGACTCCGCCGAGAAGAGACCATCACGGCTACACACGCGGTTGATGCATTTTAATTCGGATCTGGTGTCAAGTTATCTAAAACCAGACATTAACAAATTCCCATCTGCCACATAACCGCGGGCATGGCTTTCGAAAGTTTATACCCTGCAGGGGTGTCCCAACTTAGCCCATGATAAGCTCTCGCGGTCAATGAAGGATATACCTTCTCCCAGGAAGACCCGATCAGTCTCAGAATCCCGATTTACAAGACATTTCGACAATGGTAAAACAAGACCAGCAAAGCCGCCCGATGCGCCGACAATCTCGATAGGAGCTGCACATATCTCGTTCTCAGGGCAACACCGGATAAGTCAAGCTACGAGTAAAACCAGACCTCTAGTTGCCCCGAGGTGGCCCCGCAGGTTGCTCGGTTCGGACCAACACTTAGACAAGCACTGGCCCGGGGGGCTAAAATAAAGATGACCCTTGGGTTAATTACTCCCAAGGGAAAGATAGGTGGTGGTGAGGCAAATGGTAAAACCAAGGTTGGGCCTTGCTGGAGGAGTTTTATTCAAAGCGAACTGTCAAGGGGGTCCCATAAATCACCCGACCGCGTAAGGAACGCAAAATCCGGGAACATAATACCGGTATGACGGAAAACTAGGGCGGCAAGAGTGGAACAAAACACCAGGCATAAGGCCGAGCCTTCCACCCTTTACCAAATATATAGATGCATTAATAATATAAGAGATATTGTGATATCCCAACATAACCCTGTCCACCATGGAGCAATCTTCAACTTCACCTACAACTAGCAACGCTATAAGAGGGGCTGAGCAAAAGAGGTAACATAGCCAAACAACGGTTTGCTAGGAAGGGTGTCAAAGGTTAGAGGTTCATGGCAATTTGGGGAGGCTTGAAGAGCAAAAGATAGGTAGCGCAGCAAAGCGATAGAACGAAGCAACTAGCATAGCAATGATAGTAGTGAGATCCAGGGTAGCGGTCATCTTGCCTGAAAGCCCGCAAGGAAGAAGAACGAGTCCATGAAGAAGATGAAGCCACAATGACGAACCAAGCGTAGACGAACGAATCCTCATGATCGCAACGTAACGGGAACTATCGAGAAGAAGCACACAACAAGGTAAACACACCACATATAACCATGACATGATGCTCAACCAAGTATGATGCATGACAAGGCTACAAGAAGCTACTCATGGCAAGATATGATGCAAACAAGAAGGAACACCATATAACAATTCCGGTAAGTCCTCATATGCAAGTTTCAAAGTTGGTCCAGATCTGAATAAACCTTATGTTCAAGTTGTTAAACAGCAAGTTAAGATGCACCAAGATGATCTACACGAGATTCTAGTCAAGTAACATATAAAGTTCATTAGATTTGGAGCTACGGCCTAGAAGATATGAGCAAACCAAGTTAAACATGGCATTGATGCAAAATGCATACAAACATCAAGAAAACACTCCCAAACATGGATGCAACATGATAATATGAAACTACATGCAAAATCAAGCAAGTTTCATATAGAGCACACTCAAAACGGAGCAACGGTTCAACACATACACTCTATACAAGACATAACATCAATTTGTCCAAAACAGCAACTAGGCATATTGCAACCACCAAAACAACATGCTACAGTACCACAATATGAAAACAAGACGCATGGACATGAAGTACAGGTAAAGCATAACAAAACATGAACACTGAGCTATCTCCAGAAATCACTAGAACATGCTCAAAAGGACATGGCAAGATTGCAAATAATAACAGTTTCAGGCTTAGCAGAAATAACATCAGGTTGCAATATTTAGAGCTATCAAACAACATGTTACAGGAACTTATCATGGCAAACAAAGGCATGGCATGAATCTAGTAATTGCATAACAAAAGTCCCTTACTAACCATGAGCCAAAAGGGGACAGAAAATATGATGGCATCCATGTAAACATGGCAAAAGATATGACAGATTCAAACATGGCAGGAACAACGATAAGTAGGCATGTTGGTGAGCTTGAACCACTCACAACAGAGCAATACATGGCATGGCAAGGTGACCAACAGTAAGAAGACATGTTTATGAAGCTAAGCATGGCAAGAACATGTTCATAGGGTGCATGGATCACTAGCAACAATCATGGCAACATTGAACTTAATGTTAACAAGCTGACAGCAACATTATTTAGCAACTTTAAGGGCAAGATAACCACAAGTTACAGCAGGATAAAAATGCAACCAGGGGCATGAATGGATAGAGAAAGACATGTATAACAAATCATCCTTAGTGAACATCTCCAGATTATGCATCGAATGACTTGTAGCAGCAGGTTTATATAGCAACAAAATATAACAGAATCAGCCTAGCAAAACAGCAACAACAAGTACCCTACTTAACAAGCTCGATGCACTCAGTACAATACTCACAAAAATACATGGATGGCACCCCTGTAAAGATGGCATGTCATAGATCAAAACACATGTAGACATCAACCTCATAGGATGCACAAATCAAACATGGCAAAAATGACAAATGAACATGTTATAACAGTTTCAGCAGATTAACATCACATAGCACTATTACAACAATGATTCTGGCATCAAGATGAACTCAAATGAACATGATGCAATGGAATGAAATGAATTACTCATCGAGACGAACAATTTGACATATTACACACACGAAATGGAGTTGTATGCAGCAAGTTATGATAGGTCAAACATGGCACCAGAATACGCAAATATCTGGGACTTGGTCGAATTTTACCTCCGCGAAAGTCAACACGGGACGGGCTCGACCCGGGACGGAGGGATCCAGGGCGGGGACGGTGTGTTTGGCTCAGATCCCGGTGGATCTCATCCACCTTGCAGGTTTCGGGCCGGATCTCGCCGGATCCGGCCGGAGTTGTCGCCGGAGACCGCCGGAGTTGAGGAGGGAGATGGGGTGGCACGGGAGGCGAGGCCATGGTGAGGTACGGCGGCGGGGAGGCCGGATCGGAGGAGGCGGGGCGCGAGAGCGGCCAGGCAGTGGAGGGGCGTGGCGCTGGCCGGCGGGGACGCGCGGCGGCGCGGGGAGGCGCGGGCGGCGCCGGTCAGGGACGAAGGCGGAGGGCGCCGGGAGGCGTCGGGCGGCAGGGAGGCGGGTGGCGTGCCGCGGCGGCGGCGGCGCAGCGCGCCGGTGACGGGGAAGCGGCGGGCGATGCGGCCCGGGCGGTCCGGGAGCTCGGCGGCGCGGGATGGGCCCGACGCGGCCCGGTTCGTCCCGGGGCGGGCCGGATCTGGGCCCCGGGTGGCGCGGCGGTGCAGGGAGTAGAGAGAGGGCGGCGGCGTGGACGTGGCAGGCCGTGATTGGGCGCGGTGGCGGCGGTTGCGGAGGTGGCGGCCTCTGATTGGTCGGATGACGTGGCCGGTGGACACGTCCGGCGAAGTTGGACGTGTCCGGCGGCGCGGGGTTGAACGAGGCTAGGGTTAGACCGGGATTCATCCGCGAATTTCGGGGGGAGGCACATATTTATAGATAGAGGGAGCTAGGAGAGTCCAAATGAGGAGCGGTTTTCGCCCACACGATCGTGATCGAACGACCGAGAGCATGGTGGTGACTTAGATGGGTTTTGGGCCATTTTGGAGGGGTGTTGGGCTGCAAGACAAAAGAGGCTTTTACGGTTACCCGATTAACCGTTGGAGTATCAAACGACCTCCAAATGGCACGAAACTTGACAGGCGGTCTACCGGTGCTATACCAAGGCCGCTTGGCAAACCTCGGGCCATTCCGAGAAAGTTTAACACCCGCACAAGAGAAGGGGCAAAAAGGGGACGCCAGATGACATAGGAGTGCCGGATTGCAAAACGGACAACGGGGTAAATGCTCGGAGGCATGAAACGAACACGTATGCCAATGCGATGCACATGATGACATGATATGAAATGCAGATGATGACATGGCAAAGTGCCACACGCAAGCAAATGACAAGGCAAACGACGGCGAATCACTGGCGGACACCTGGCGCATCGAATCCGGGGCGTTACAACACTCCTCCACTAACAAGAAGGGAAAAAGGGAGAGGTGAAACAAGAACTCAAGAGAAGAATCAAAGAATCGAGAGCACTCGAGAAAAGAGAGGAACAACGAGAATGACAAGAATTGAAAGCTCACAGAATCAGATACACTATGAAACCACTTCAGTTAGAACAAGATAGGAAACGAATAAGATCAAAAGGATTTAGGCAGAACTCCGGCTGAAACATGGAGGAATAGAACACGAGCTTGAGAGGATGGAATGATACTTGATGAAGACATGACACAAAACCTCCGGAAGAATTGGAAGAGTTGAATGAAAAGAATGGAGAAGGAAATTGACAACTTGTGCCACAAATGGAATTGAAAGCGTCTTTAGAAGGAATGTTTAAACGGAAGTTGTTGAGGAATTCAACAACGAAAAGAATAAGCTTGTTGTGGACTTATGGATAACCTCTCAGAAATTATGAGGTGATAACCGACCACAAACGGAAAATGATTGGATAGCTGAGAAGAACGAAGAGATGCAAAACTCCACTTCAAAAGAATATGGAGAATTAATTGCATTTTGATATGCAAGAAGAAAGATACTGGAGCTCCTTCGAGAAGAATCTTGATGAACACTTGAAGAATGAACTAAATCATGAAGAGCCACCGTGCTGAACTCCGGTAACAAAAGGATGATGAGATAGAATGAAGGATGAAAGAATAAGATGAACGTTGCGATGATTTAGATGGAGGTTCCGACGAGATGGCCGAGGAAATTTGAACTCCGGAAAAGAAAAGATGAAACACTTCAAACTAGAATATATTCATCAAGAACAAACTCCGAAGGATGGGATTACTCACTTGGGTGAAATAAGAATAAAATTTATTGTATGCTTATCCTTCATCAAATTAAATTGATGAAAAGAAATGGATTTTGCATACTACTTACTCTTTTTGAAAAAGGATTAAGGGGAATATAGCACAAAACTTGAGAAAGTCTTCATGAACCACCGGTAGGATTCAAAAGAACGAATGGATTAAAATGATAATCAAGGAAAGAGAATCTTGAACGAACCACCGTAAAAATTTGGAAAAGATTGACGAAAGAGAATGAATCACCGGGAAGAATTAGAAGAACAAATATGCTAGAGGGGATTTAGATGCAAAAGAACAAAGAGATCGCGAACTGATTGAAGAATACTGGAACAAAGCACCGGAAAGATATTGAGACGAACGAAGGGGCACGGATATGGAATAATTGGAGAACGAATTTGAAAACTTAGAATGAAGAAATCTTCCAAAAAGATGGCCTCCGGATGATCGAGAGAGAAAGCAACTCCTGAAATGCTCCGGATGGATGAAAAGAATTTGCATGACTAGAAACAATTTGATAGCATAACATCGAGCTAGGACCGCGAATCTCTGGGGGAACGGACAAGATTTAAGAGAAATCTTCTTCGATCCTCAAATGATGACGAGAAACACCACCGAAATTATTGAGATACTCCGGGGAAATGAAAAGCGAAGGGGTTGAGGCAACCATCAAAATGATTTGAAATCGATCTTGGAAAAGGCATGTGACTGATGAAATTCATTCTTACATCACACTTGAAAATAATTTGAGAATAACCCCAGGAGAATTAGAAGAGTCAGGTAAGATCCTGGGAAAAGACCTGTGGGTTAGGGCCCACTAAAAGAAAAACATCGTTGGAAAGGGTTGTTGAACAGATAGATGATGCACCGGAACAACTAATATTTGAATGAGGTGACAACCTCGAATTAATTGGAACACAGACGAATCTACTGAGACGTCTTGAGCACTCCGGAAGGATAAACTGGCGAGAGACGAACGAGCAGGGAAAACACTTGAGCCAAGAGAAAGAATATGATCAACCCGAAAAACTTGAATTGAGTGCACCAGAAAAAGAAAGGGATGAAGAATGACGAATGAGACGAGGATTCACCGGTTGAAATAATTGAGGGAAGACTGAAGAGGCTCCGTACGAATGAAAGAGCTTCTCGAATAGATGCTCAGACACCGGGAAGAAAAGGGGTGGGAGGGCGGGAAGAAACACAGGCAACTGGAAGGGGAAAAACCGATGAATAACTTCAAGAGGAAACACCGATTGAAATCATTGAGGAAAAAAAGCAAAGACTTCGCACGAGTAGGATGGATACTCGATTACGGACTCCAGTTCCGAGAAGAAAAAGGGTGGGCGGGTGGGAAAAGAAAGCAACTGAGGATTGAACTCAAAGATGAAGAGGCTCGAGTCAACTTGACGAGAAATGCACCAGATGAAAAGAGCTAAGGACCAACGATCGGAGAACCAACTGCGTGAACCTAAAGAAAAATTTGAAGGGGAAGAGGAGTAATTCAAAACACCTACGTCAAGATTCCTTACCAGAGTGACGAAGGGGCATAGAGTAAAAAGAATTCCTACTCTCCAATATAACTAGACTCCGAAATCAGTTTACTTCTAGACTCAACAACGGCCAAACTACACGATCAATCAAGGGGGCTCCTAGGGTCGGTCGAGGCTCTGATACCAACTTGTCACGCCCAATATTCGACCCTATCCAAAAGGAACTCGAAGGTCCCACCAAGGATAGACCCGCATATTGAAACGCTTTTGCAAGGTGGATATCATTACATCAACATTACATAATAGGTAGGGATACATAAAAAAGGCATACAATGCCACACGAATACAACATCATCTTACAAGAGATCAACATCCGACTACGGATGGAACACAAACAGAAACTCAAACGACATCCACCCTGCTAGCCCAGGCTGCCGACCTGGAACCTATCCCCTGATCGAAGAAGAAGCAGAAGAAGAACTCCAAAACAAGCAAACATCGCTCTCGCGTCATGATCATCGCATACACCTGTACCTGCAACTGTTGTTGTAGTAATCTGTGAGCCACGAGGACTCAGCAATCCCATTACCATGGGTATCAAGACTAGCAAAGCTTGATGGGAAAGGAAGGGGTAAAGTGGTGAGGTTGCAGCAGCGACTAAGCATATATGGTGGCTAACATACGCAAATAAGAGCGAGAAGAGAAGCAAAGGAATGGTCGTGAAGCTAGCAATGATCAAGAGGTGATCCTGAACACCTACTTACGTCAAACATAACCCAGAAACCGTGTTCACTTCCCGGACTCCGCCGAGAAGAGACCATCACGGCTACACACGCGGTTGATGCATTTTAATTCGGATCGGGTGTCAAGTTATCTACAACCGGACATTAACAAATTCCCATCTGCCACATAACCGCGGGCACGGCTTTCGAAATTTTATACCCTGCAGGGGTGTCCCAACTTAGCCCATGATAAGATCTCGCGATCAACGAAGGATATACCTTCTCCCAGGAAGACCCGATCAGTCTCGGAATCCCGGTATACAAGACATTTCGACAATGGTAAAACAAGACCAGCAAAGCCGCCCGATGCGCCAACAATCCCAATAGGAGCTGCACATATCTCGTTCTCAGGGCAACACCGGATAAGTCAAGCTAGGCGTAAAACCAGACCTCGAGTTGCCCCGAGGTGGCCCCGCAGGTTGCTCGGTTCGGACCAACACTTAGACAAGCACTGGCCCGGGGGGGCTAAAATAAAGATGACCCTTGGGTTAATTACTCCCAAGGGAAAGATAGGTGGTGGTGAGGCAAATGGTAAAACCAAGGTTGGGCCTTGCTGGAGGAGTTTTATTCAAAGCGAACTGTCAAGGGGGTCCCATAAATCACCCGACCGCGTAAGGAACGCAAAATCCGGGAACATAATACCGGTATGACGGAAAACTAGGGCGGCAAGAGTGGAACAAAACACCAGGCATAAGGCCGAGCCTTCCACCCTTTACCAAATATATAGATGCATTAATAATATAAGAGATATTGTGATATCCCAACATAACCCTGTACACCATGGAGCAATCTTCAACTTCACCTGCAACTAGCAACGCTATAAGAGGGGCTGAGCAAAAGTGGTAACATAGCCAAACAACGGTTTGCTAGGAAGGGTGTCAAAGGTTAGAGGTTCATGGCAATTTGGGGAGGCTTGAAGAGCAAAAGATAGGTAGCGCAGCAAAGCTATAGAATGAAGCAACTAGAATAGCAATGATAGTAGTGAGATCCAGGGTAGCGGTCATCTTGCCTGAAATCCAGCAAGGAAGAAGAACGAGTCCATGAAGAAGATGAAGCCATGAAGACGAACCAAGCGTAGACGAACAAATCCTCACGATCGCAACGTAACGGGAACTATCGAGAAGAAGCACACAACAAGGTAAACACACCACACATAACCATGACATGATGCTCAACCAAGTATGATGCATGACAAGGCTACATGAAGCTACTCATGGCAAGATATGATGCAAACAAGAAGGAACAACATATAAAAATTCCGGTAAGTCCTCATATGCAAGTTTCAAAGTTGGTCCCGATCTGAATAAACCTTATGTTCAAGTTATTAAACAGAAAGTTAAGATGCACCAAGAAGATCTACACGAGATTCTAGTCAAGTAACATATAATGTTCATTAGATTTGGAGCTACGGCCTAGAAGATATGAGCAAAACAAGTTAAACATGGCATTGATGCAAAATGCATACAAACATCAAGAAAACACTCCCAAAAATGGATGCAACATGATAATATGAAACTACATGCAAAATCAAGCAAGTTTCATATAGAGCACACTCAAACGGAGCAACGGTTCAACACATACACTCTATACAAGACATAACAACAATCTGTCCAAAACAGCAACTAGGCATATTGCAAGCCCCAAAACAACATGCTACAGTACCACAATATGAAAAAAATAGGCATGGACATGAAGTACAGGTAAAGCATAACAAAACATGAACACTGAGCTATCTCCAGAAATCACTAGAACATGCTCAAAAGGACATGGCAAGATTGCAAATAATAACAGTTTCAGGCTTGGCAGAAATAACATCAGGTTGAAATATTTAGATCTATCAAACAACATGTTACAGGAACTTATCATGGCAAACAAAGGCATGGCATGAATCTAGTAATTGCATATAACAAAAGTCCCTTACTGACCACGGGCCAAAAGGGCACAGAAAATATGATGGCATCCATGTAAACATGGCAAAAGAGATGACTGATTCAAACATGGCAGGAACAACGATAAGTAGGCATATTGGTGAGCTTGAACCACTCACAACAGAGCAACACATGGCTTGGCAATGTTACCAACAGTAAGAAGACATGTTTATGAAGCTAAGCATCGCAAGAACAAGTTCATAGGGTGCATGGATCACTAGCAACAACCATGGAAACATTGAATTTAATGTCAATGGGATGACAGCAACATTATTTAGCAACTTTGAGGGCAAGATAACCACAAGTTACAGTAGGCTAAAAATGCAACCAGGGGCATGAATGGATAGAACAAGACATGTATAACAAATCATCCTTAGTGAAGATCTCCAGATTATGCATAGAATGACTTGTAGCAGCAGGTTTACATAGCAACAAAATATAATAGAATCAGCCTAGCAAAACAGCAACAGCAAGTACCCTACTTAACAAGCTCGATGCACTCAGTACAAGACTCACAAAAATTCATGGATGGAACCCCTGTAAAGATGGCATGGCATAGATCAAAACACATGTAGACATCAACCTCATAGGATTCACACATCAAACATGGCAAAAATGACAAATGAGCATGTTATAACAGTTTCAGCAAATTAACATCACATAGCACTCTTACAACGATGATTTGGGCATCAAGATGAACTCAAATGAACATGATGCAATGCAATGACATGAAGTACTCATCGAGGCGAACCATTTGACATATTACACGCACGAAACAGAGCTGTATGCAGCAAGTTATGACATGTCAAACATTGCACAAGAATATGCAAATATCAGGGACTTGGTCGAATTTTACCTCCGCGAAAGTCAACGCGGGACGGGCTCGACCCGGGACGGAGGGATCCGGGGCGGGGACGGCGTGTTTGGCTCAGATCCCGGTGGATCTCATCCACCTTGCAGGTTCCAGGCCGGATCTCACCGGATCCGGCCGGAGTTGTCGCCGGAGACCGCCGGAGTTGAGGAGGGAGATGGGGCGGCACGGGAGGCGAGGCCATGGCGAGGTACGGCGGCGGGGAGGCCGGATCGGAGGCGGCGGGGCGCGAGAGCGGCCGGGCAACGGAGGGGCGCGGCGCCGGCCGGCGGGGACGCGCGGCGGCGCTGGGAGGCGCGGGCGGCGCCGGTCAGGGGCGAAGGCAGAGGGCGCCGGGAGGCGTCGGGCGGCAGGGAGGCGGGCGGT
>NC_041389.1:166218899-166285730 GCF_002162155.2 Triticum dicoccoides
GGGTCCGGCGCGGCCCGGTTCGGCACGGGGCGGGCCGGATCTAGGCCCCGGGCGGCGCGGACGTGGCAGGCCGTTATTGGGCGCGGTGGCGGCGGTTGCGGAGGTGGCGGCCTCTGATTGGCTAGGTGACATGGCCGGTGGACACGTCCGGCGAAGTTGGACGTGTCCGGCGGCGCGGGGTTGAAGGAGGCTAGGGTTAGACCGGGATTCATCCGCGAATTTTGGGGGGAGGCACATATTTATAGATAGAGGGAGCTAGGAGAGTCCAAATGAGGAGTGGTTTTCGCCCACACGATCGCGATCGAATGATCGAGAGCATGGAGGTGACTTAGATGGGTTTTGGGCCACTTTGGAGGGGTGTTGGGCTGCAAGACATAAGAGGCTTTTACGGTTACCCGGTTAACCGTTGGAGTATCAAACGACCTCCAAATGGCACGAAACTTGACAGGCAGTCTACCGGTGCTATACCAACGCCGCTTGGCAAACCTCGGGCCATTCCGAGAAAGTTTAACACCCTCACAAGAGAAGAGGCAAAAAGGGGACGCCGGATGACATAGGAGTGCCGGATTGCAAAACAGACAACGGGGAAAATGCTCGGATGCATGAAATGAACACGTATGCCAATGCGATGCACATGATGACATGATATGAAATGCATATGATGACATGGCAAAGTGCAACACGCAAGCAAATGACAAGGCAAACGACGGCGAATAACTGGCGGACACCTGGCGCATCGAATCCGGGGCGTTACACCAGCGCGAAGCTAAGTGCTGCCAGTGGGTGTGAGAGGGAGCCCCCGAGGCCCGATGGCGGCTCTCCGGAGACTCCGGGGCATGTACAGCCCTGACTCATTATTACGTGAGAGTGTCACGGGCGGCGAGCTTCACAAGCACTGGGCCTTCTTCACAGGTACCGGCCTTGCTTCATATCGCCAGATGAGGGCCCCACCATGCGCCACCCTTGACCAACATTTACGGCGACTGGAAACCAAGGATGACGCCAACGGGGTAAATGGGACGCCAGCGGTTCCCCCGGTGACTACGGGTCCTCTACCGAGGGCAGGCTTTGCAGCACCTCCCGGTATAGGGCCTACCTCCGGGGAACACCTTGCTCCGTGCGTCGTGGGGAGGGGCCTAGCTCCCGACCCCTCTCCTGCAGCCCCTAGTGCGCCCCTCCTAGCGGAAGGGAGGCTGCTGAGCTGGGGTAGCCTTCTGCTGCAGTTACCTGAACTTCCTGCGACCCATGGTTAGCATAAGCTTGCTCCTGCGGAATTAGCGGTAACTGATAGCTACTGCCGCGAGCGTGGTTGGTGAGGCTTCCTTGAGGCTCCTGAAAAGGCTCGGCTTCTAGCGTCTCTTCCTCCCAGCCTGGCCCGAGGAACAGGCCATGGTCGTCTTCCAGTGCGTATTCCCGATCCACCATGTGGGGCACGTAAGCCTCCAAGGTCGCCGCCCCGAAGGATTTGCCTTAGTGCCCCACACTCTTGGCTCGAAGTGCCGTGTTGGGGGTGATAGGGTGGCGGCCCGCCCAGGCCGTAGGCGGCAATGCGCATGCCCTCGCTCACTGGGGGTGGTGTTGGTGCAACTTGTCGCCCTGTGCCGATGGTTGAGGTGGTGTTGATGAAGCCTTGTGGCACGCCTGAGGGTGCACGGGCGCGGATGGGCCCGCCATATGATCCGCCCGGGGCCTGGGATGGAAGTTGGACGCAGAAAGGAGGCTCCCCCGAAGCTGCGGCATCCAGGAGCTCGGCGACGCGCTCCAGCAACATGTCATGGCCGCTCTCGTGCAGCTTGCACCGTAGCAGCTCCCGAGCCACCGTGAGCGCGGTCCTCATGTTCGCTTGTTCCTGTCGGGTGCGCTGCACCGTGTCCGCGGTGTGGTTTGAGGCCCTTGATGCTAATCGCACCTGCCGCGGAGTGAGGGTAGGTGGCGCTTTTGACCGCGTCGCCCGCGTCCTGATACGTCTGTCGTATCTATAATTTTTGATTGTTCCATGCCAATATTATTCAACTTTTGTATACTTTTGACAACTTTTTATACTATTTTTTGGGACTAACATATTGATCCAGTGCCCAGTGCCAGTTCCTGTCTGTTGCTTGTTTTTTGTTCTGCAGAAACCCAATATCAAACGGAGTACAAATGGGGTAAAAATGGATGGAGAATTATTTTGGAATATTTGTGATTTTTGGGAAGTAAAATCAACGCGAGACGGTGCCCGAGGGGGCCAGGAGATAGGGGGCGCACCCCAGGGAGGCAGGCGTGCCCTGGACTCTCCTGGGCCCCCTGTAAGGCGGTTGACGCTCTTCTTTTGCCGCAAGAAAGCTAATTTTATGAGAAAGATCTGGGCGAAAGATTCACCCCAATCGGAGTTACGGGTCTCCGGATATAAAAGAAACGGTGAAGGGGCAGAATCTGAGAACGCAGAAACAGAGAGATAGATCCAATCTCGGAGGGGCTCTCGCCCCTCCCATGCCATGGGATCCAAGGACCCGAGGGGAAACCCTTCTCCCATCTAGGGAGGAGGTCAAGGAAGAAGAAGAAGAAGAAGGGGGGCTCTCCCCCCTTGCTTCCGGTGGCGCCGGAACGCCGCCGGGGGCCATCATCATCACCGCGATCTTCATCAACACCGCCGTCATCTTCAGCAACACCTCCATCACCTTCCCCCATCTATATCCAGCGGTCCACTCTCCCGCAACCCGTTTTACCCTCTACATGAACATGGTGCTTTATGCTTCATATTATTTTCCAATGATGTGTTGCCATCATATGATGTCTGAGTAGATTTCCATTGTCCTATCGGTGATTGATGAATTGCTATGATTGGTTTGAGTTGCATGTTTTATTATTGGTGTTGTCCTATTGTGTCCTCTGTGTCGCGCAAGCATGAGGGATTCCCGATGTAGGGTGTTGCAATGCGTTCATGATTCGCTTATAGTGGGTTGCGTGAGTGACTGAAACACAAACGATTCGCTTATAGTGGGTTGTGTGAGTGACTGAAACACAAACCCGAGTAAGGGGATTGTTGCGTATGGGATAAAGGGGACTTGATGCTTTAATGCTATGGTTGGGTTTTACCTTAATGAATCTTTAGTAGTTGCGGATCCTTGCTAGAGTTCCAATCATAAGTGCATACGATTCAAGTAGAGAAAGTATGTTAGCTTATGCCTCTCCCTCAAATAGAATTGCAATAGTGATTACCAGTCTAGTAACATAGTCAATTGCTTAGGGACAATTTCACAACTCCTACCACCACTTTTACACACTCGCTATATTTACTTCATTGCATCTTTATCTAAACAGCCCCTACTTTTTATTTATGTGTTCTTTATTATATTGCAAACCTATCCTATCACACCTACAAAGTACCTCTAGTTTCATACTTGTTCTAGGTGAAGCGAACGTCAAGCGTGCGTAGAGTCGTATTAGTGGCCGATAGGACTTGAGAGACTATTTGTTCTACCTTTAGCTCCTCATTGGCTTCTACACTCTTACTTATCGAAAGAGGCTACAACTATACCGTATACTTGCGGGTTATCACGTCCCGCAGCGTTCTGCGAAGCGCGCGCTGCCTGAGGCGCGGGGTTGAGATCACCTTTGGCAGGCGGCGCGGCATGGGCAGGCCATGCCGCCCAGCGGTCGGCGTTGGTCGTCGGGTCGCTGGACATGGATGCGACGAAGCAGTGGAACAAAAATCGGCGGAAAGAGGATTTTGGTGCACCCTTACCTGGCGCGCCAAATGTCGGATATCGGGTTCCGGCAAAACACTTAAGGTTCAAACTCTGGGGTGCGCATGAAGATCTTCTCCCTACCGATCCACGCCACAAAACCTCGCCGTGATTCTAAGCTAGCACGATGAACAACACATGAGACATGGGGTTTATACAGGTTCGGGACACCGTTGTGGTGTAATACCCTACTCTTGTGTGTGGTGTGGTGGATTGCCTCTTTGGGCTGATGATGAACAGTACAGAGGAAGAACAGCCTCGCAAGGGGTGTTCTTGTGGTGGTGTGTAGTTCTACTTGGGAAGGATTCGATCCCTTCCTACTATGTTGGCTATCTCTATTTATAGAGGCCCTGGTCCTCTTCCCAAATATTGAGCGGGAAGGGAGCCAACAACGGCCATTTTGTAAGGGGACGGCTAGTACAAGCTATCCTGACTAAAGGTGGTCTTTGACTACCAAAGGCACTGGCGATGACGCCGTCTTGGGCTCCACGGTGACCTTTGTCCTGCCGTCCTGCTGATCTTGGTCTCGTTGCATCGATATGGAAACCTTTCCTTGATGCATCGGTACTCCGTGCCTGCACTTGCCCCCTTTGCACCAAAGAGGAAACGAGGAAACTGCGCAGGCTGGCACCTGCCTGGTCTTGATCTTCATGGCTTGCATCATGAGCACCTCGCGAGGTACCCCTTGCCTTGATCTATCCACCTCCTCGTGAGCCTGTCTGGTGAGGCCGCCCCAGAGCAAGCCTTGTGTCATCTACCCCACGAGGCTTGGCCCCTTGCGAGGGTCTTGAACTTGGGTGATGAAGACGGGTCGTACTGGGCCACTGGTTTAGCCACGCTGCAAGCCGTAGGCAGGTAAGTCTGGGGACCCCCGTTCCCAGAACGCCAACAGGTTGGATTTGTCCCTTGACTATAAAAGGGGAGTCTTATTCTCCGAGTTGACCACCTCTTCCACCTCAAAGCTCCATTGATGCTATGAGCTCCATTTTCGCCCGATCTCTCTCGCTAGCCAATCAAACTTTATTCTCTAGGGATTGGTTGAGAAGGCCTTGATCTACACTTCCACCAAGAGAAATTTGATTCCCCCCACTAATCCCTTGTGGATCTTGTTACTCTTGTGTGTTTGAGCACCCTAGACGGTTGAGGTCACCGCGAAGCCATAGTCCATTGTGGTGAAGCTTCATGGTGTCGTTGGGAGCCTCCAATTCAGTTGTGGAGATTGCCCCAACCTTGTTTGTAAAGGTTCGGTCACCGCCTCCAAGAGCACCAATAGTGAAATCACGGCATCTCGCATTGTGTGAGGGCGTGAGGAGAATACGGTGGCCCTAGTGGCTTCTTGGGGAGCATTGTTCTTCCACACCGCTCCAATAGAGACGTACTTCCCCTCAAAAGGAAGGAACTTCAGTAACACATCCTCGTCTCCATCGGTTCTGCTTTTGGTTATCTCTCACCTTTACTTGTGCAAGCTATATTGTGTTATATCCCTTGCTTGCTTGTGTGCTTATTGTTGTTGCATCATATAGGTTGCTCACCTAGTTGCATATCTAGACAACCTACTTTGATGCAAAGTTTAATTTGGTAAAGAAAAGCTAAAATTGTTAGTTGCCTATTCACCCCCCCCCCCTCTAGTCAACTATATCGATCCTTTCAATTGGTATCAGAGCCTCATCTCTTAATCAACGGCTTTACCGTCCTAAGAGTATTGTTAACACCATAGATGGTGAGGAGGTGCACCCCGGTGTGAATCCTTCTTCATCTACGACCGATGGGGGATCCACAGTCTCACGTGAGGAATTCAATGTGGCTTTGGACACATTGAAAACCTCCATGGCGACCGAGGTCAAAGGCATGTTCAAAGAGTTCCTTGATGGTCTTAAATTATCCACCGCACCTTTGGAAGTGGCCGCTCCCACTAACAAGGTGGCGGATGCCAACTCTGATTAGGGGGAAGCTTCTAGTGATAAAGTTCCTTTATCTAGTGGTAGAAATGGTAGCATCATCTTTGCCCATGTTGAACCACCTCTTACTTATGGAGGACCGGTTCCCTCCACTCATTTAAATCATGTGGGTTCTCCTCCTAAGATTGTGAAAAATGAGGATTTTGACTCTTGGGTATATCTCTTTAAACGTCATTTAAACCATGTTAATATTAATCTTTAAAGAATTATTGAGCAAGGTTTCTATCTGCATGACCCAAGCAACTTTTTACCCCGAGAAAAGCCGCAGATCATCAATTCAATGAGAATGCCCTCTTCATCATCCAAGACGCAATTCCATCCAAAGACATTGCACATCTCCGTCTGTTCATCGTGGCCAAGGAAGCATGGCACCATGTTGTTTCTCTTTACAAGGGAAGCACAAGCATTCAACGCTCCAACTATGAAGTGGTGCAAGATAAAGCCGATGAATTTGCAACGAATGAAGATGAATAACCTCGTGAGCTTTACCAGAGATTAACCACTCTGGCGGTCTCTTTCCGAGATCATGGGAGCAGGTATATGGATGATAATTGGATCAAGCACAAATTCCTCAAGGCCATGATTCCTTACCACAAGGCCATGTCCTCCGTCATCCGTCAAAGGCCAGACTTCCACACATTGTCCTTAAGTGAAGTATTGGATGAGTTTGTGGCGATGAGGATCTTGGACAAGACCGCCGACAATGTGGTGTTGCATTCTCAAAGAGAAAAGAAGCCCAACCTTGCCTTGAAGGCCAAGGCTAGTGTAGAAGAAGAGGATGAAGAGGAATATGAGGAGAGCAACACCAAAGATACGAAATATGATTATCATGAGCACATGCCTCTTGCTTCAAGGCAATTTTGGAGCAAGAAGAACTCAAGGCCCAATTTCAACAAGAACAACTCAAGTAGCTTCAAGGGCAAGAAATGTGTCAGAACATGTTACAATTGTGGCAATGTGAGCCATTTAGTTGTGGAGTGCCCTTACGAGAAGCGGGAAGACAATGATGGCAAGCTCATCCATAAAGACAAAGCCAAGTCCTTCCCTAACAAGAACAACTTCACCAAGAAGACTCTGACCAAAGGGTTGGTGGCACAAGAAGAATACAATGAGGATGATGATGATGATGATGAAGATGGTGAAGCCATGGACATGTCCCTCGTTGCCATTGCCACAACTCCACGGGTGTCTCTCTTCAATTCACCCAACGAGAACATCACCGCCAAGTGCCTCATGGCCAAAGCCACCAACAAGGTAACCTCCAACATCAAAACTACCATCATTACTAATCCTTCCTTGACGGATTGCATTGATGAAAGTGAGTGGTCTAATGAGGAAGTAAATGAATTTGAGTCTTTTATGAGTAAGCTCAAGGGAAAATCCAAGAAGCACTTCGTTGCTCTCTTGGAACAACTTGGTGAAGCCAATGAGATGATCGAGGCTCATGAAGAAACCATATCTAAGATGGAAGGTCATAGTCGTGACTATGCCGATGAGATACCGGATCTCTCTAATGCGCTTGAGGAAGAGCATGTTCATCGTTTGGCTCTTGAGGAGTCACACAACGATGACCATGCTAAATTAAAGAAAGATCTTGATCATGCTCTTGTTGTATCTCATGTGCTTGATTTCAAGAAGGCTAAACTTGGGCTTGACCATGCTAGACTCAAGGAGGAGTTTGATATACTTGACAAGGCTCACAAGGCCTTGAAGGGTGCTCATGCTAGCCTCAAGGAGTCTCATGATCAAATCCAAGTGAAGCTAACCAAGGAGAAAGCCACTTTTCCTCATATGGTCTTGATTGATAATGCAAATGCTACTAACCCGTGTTGTGAGCATGTGCATCTTGTGGAGGAGAATGCCAAGTTGAAGGAGCAACTTGAGAAAGGTCTTATCTCTTGCATACAAGGTGAGAAGAATCTCAATGACCTTTTGAGCAATCAAAAGGAAGTTGTGGCCAAGGAGGGAGTTGGGTTCGCACCCAAGTCCAAGAAAAAGAAGAAGAATGACAAGACCAAACAACCTCCTCCTCTCAAGAAATCTTTTGTGAAAGAGGGTGTAGGATCGAAAGTATGTCTAGAGGGGGGTGATTAGACTACTTGACCAAATAAAATCTAGCCTTTTCCCAGTTTAAGTTCTTGGCAGATTTTAGCAACTTAGCACAAGTCAAGAAATCAACCTACACATGCAATTCTAAGAGTATAGCAGCGGAATGTAAAACAATTGCATATGAAGGTAAAGGGAGGAGTTTGAGGAAGCAAACGCAATGTTGACACGGAGATTTTTTATCCGTGGTTCCGATAGGTGGTGTTATCGTACATCCACATTGATGGAGACTTCAACCCACGAAGGGTAACGATTGCGCGAGTCCATGGAGGGCTCCACCCACGAAGGGTCCACAAAGAAGCAACATTTTCTATCCCGCCATGGCCGTCGCCCACGAAGGACTTGCCTCACTCGGGTAGATCTTCACTAAGTAGGCGATCTCCTTGCCCTTACAAACTCCTTGGTTCAACTCCACAATCTTGACGGAGGCTCCCAAGTGACACCTAACCAATCTAGGAGATACCACTCTCCAAGAGGTAACAAATGGTGTGTTGATGATGAACTCCTTGCTCTTGTGCTTCAAATGATAGTCACCCCAACACTCAACTCACTCTCATAGGATTGGATTTGGTGGAAAGATGATTTGAGTGGAAAGCAACTTGGGGAAGGCTAGAGATCAAGATTTATGTGGTTGGAATGTAATATCTTGACCTCAACACAAGTGATTTATGTGGTCAGACCGATTTAGTTCATAATGTGACCGTTAGGCATTTCGGTGGGATCGACATGTCAACTCGGTGGGACCGATATCGTTAGGGTTAGGGCATAATGTAATCTCGGTGAGACCGATCACACAAACTCGGTGAGACCGATTTTGGTAATAGACGAAGAGAGAGTTGGTCAGGCAAACTCGATGGGACATGATTCGGTCATCTCGCTTGGACCGAAATGTTACGAAAGGGAAACAGAGAGTTTGCATTGCAATCTCGATGGGACCGATCGCTCATCTCGGTTTGAACAAAATGTTATTAAGGGAAATGAAGAGATTACAATCCCATCTCGGTGAGACCGAGATCCCTATAGGTGAGACCGAAAAGATTAGAGTTTCTGGCAGTGGCTATGTCAACTGAACTCAGTGGTGCCGGATAGAAAGTTTCGGTGGGGCCGAGTTTGACTTCTAGTTTGGGGCATATGTGGATGTGAGAAAGTAGTTGAGGGTTTTTGGAGAATATCACTAAGCACTTTGAGCAAGAAACTCATTAAGCAACACCTCTCCCCCTCTTGATAGTATTGGCTTTTCCTATGGACTCAATGTGATCTTGGATCACTAAAATGAAAAATGTAGAGTCTTGTGCTTTGAGCTTGAGCCAATCCTTTTGTCTTTAGCATTTTGAGGGGTCCACGTTTCTCATCCATGCCATGCCAAACATTGAGCATTCCTGAAATATTTATCTTGAAATAGCATTAGGTCAATGATCTATATGTTGTTAGGAATTACAAAAACCACCCAGGGATAGTTGCACTTTCAATCTCCCCCTTTTTGGTAATTGATGACAACCTATAGATCAAAGCTTCGACAAATGATAATAAGATTGAAAAACATCGTCGCTTTGAGAAGTATGTGATAAGCAACAGCTCCCTCTAAATTTGTGCATTATTTAAAATTTTCTTTGGACTGCAAATGCACAATGTGTTAGGATCATGGGTCACTCTTCCATGTCACATACATCTTGGTGGAGCGCTCAAAATGATAGAAGTTAAATGCATGCACTCATCACCAAGCAAGTGAATGATCATATAAGGATATAAGAGATAATATCATCCGACAAGCATTAAGGGTAGCATATGATCAAACACATGATCGAACAAGTAAACAAGTATCTCACAAGCACACAATCAAGAAGTTCAACCAAAAACAAGAGAAAAAGCAACACTCTCTCTCAAAGCCTATGATCTATACATTTTCTCCCCCTTTGGCAACAAGTTACCAAAAAGTTCAAAAATGCATAGTGCTGAACGACTCTCAGGCTTGGTCTTCGGGAGGTGGTGTAGAGATGGATCCAAGGATGAAAGCTTCTGTTGATGTAGCTGGAGCTGGTGGAGTGGCTGCTGGAGGTGGCACTAGAGCTGTACCAGCTGGTGATGATACTGTAGATCTAGTATCTGTGACTATCACTGCAGTAGATCTCTGTCCTCTGGGCACTCTAGCAAAAGCATCTGTAGTAGACTTGCCCTTCTTCTCCTCTGCTTCCTCCTAAAGCTGCTCAACTGCAGTTTGGATCTCAGTTACCTTGACATCAAGATCATAGAATTTCTGCTCAATGATCCTCTCCAAACCTCCTGGTTTTGAGTCAGGGTGGCCAAGCCCTTCTCAATCCTCAAAGTGGATTGGATCAGATATCCAAGCTGGTCTTGCTTGCTCTTGAAGAACACTAGAGATGCCTCTCTGCCCTTGCCTTCTCTCTCTTCTCATGTGCTTGAGCTGATGATGGTTCATTCTCATTCATGACAACAGTGTTGTCTTCATACTCAGGGTAGATGGGCAGGTGCACCTTATCTAATAGATATTTGCCTGTGGCCATCTTGGAGTTGATGAGCTCCTGAATTTGTGGGGCATACTGTAACGCCCCGGATGCGATGCGCCAGGTGTCTGTCAGTTATTCGCCGTTGTTGCCATGTCATTTGCTTGCGGGTTGCAATTTATCATGTCATCATGTGCATTTCATTTTGCATACATGTTCGTCTCATGCATCCGAGCATTTTCCCCGTTGTCCGCTTTGCAATCCGGCACTCCTATGTCCCCCGGCGTCCCCCGTTTGTCTCTCGTTGTGAGCGGGTATTAAACTTTCTCGGAATGGCCCGAGGTTTGCCAAGCGGCCTTGGTGTAGCACCGGTAGACCGCCTGTCAAGTTTCGTGCCATTTGGAGGTCGTTTGATACTCCAACGGTTAACCGGGTAACCGTAAAGCCTCTTTGGTTGCAGCCCAACACCCCCTCAAAAGTGGCCCAAACACAGCAAACTCCCCTCCATGCTCTCGGTCGTTCGATCACGATCGTGTGGGCGAAAACCGCTCCTCATTTGGACACTCCTAGCTCCCTCTACCTATAAATATAGCCCTTCCCCCGAAATTCGCGGTCTAATCCCCCCGAAACCCTAGCTTTCTTCCTCCTCCGCGCGCCGGACATGTCCGTCCCCGGCCGGACGCGTCCGCGCCACCGCCCCGGCGAATCCTGCGTCGCCACCTGTCCGCCGCCGCCGCCCGCCTCCGCCGGCCCGCGGGGCCCACGCCAGGCCCGCGGGGCCCGGCTCTGCTCCACCGCCGCCCGGGGTCGCCTCCGCCGGCCGCCGCCCGGCTCGCCTCCTCGTGCCGGCGCCGCCTCCGGCCTCGCGCCCGACCCCGCCTCTGTCGCGGCCGCACCGGATCCGGCCGGATCCGGCCGGAGCGCCCCTCCGATGGCCTTCTCCAGCCATCTCCCTCGTCGCCGTTGACCGGAGCCGCCGCCGCCTCGGGATCCGCGTCGTCCCGCTCCAGATCTGAACGGTTGACTCTTCCCCCCCTCCGTTTTTTGCTGTCCCGAAATAATTTTGCATTGTCATGCCATGTTCATCATGCCGTATCTCTACATCCGTAGCTCCGTTTCATGCGTGTAATATGTCAAATTGTTCGCCTCGACGAGTTCTTCATTTCATTCCATTGCATCATTTTCATTTGAGTTCATCTTGATGCCCGAAATACTGTTGGAAGAGTGCATGTTAATGTTAATCTGCTGAAACTGTTATAACATGCTCATTTGTCATTTTTGCCATGTTTGATGTGTGCATCCTATGAGGTTGATGTCTACATGTGTTTTGATCTATGATATGCCATCTTTCCAGGTGTGCTATCCATGTATTTTTGTGAGTTGTGTGCTGAGTGCATCGAGCTTTTTAAGTAGAGTACTTGCTGTTGCTGTTTTGCTAGGCTGATTCTGTTATATTTTGTTGCTATGTAAACCTGCTTCTACAAGTCATTTCGTGCATTATTCTGGAGATGTTCACTAAGGATGAGTTGTTATACATGTCTTGCTCTATCCATTCATGCCCTTGGTTGAAATTATAGCCTGCTGTAGCTTGTTGTCATCTTGCTCCAAACTTGCTAAATAATGTTGCTGTCAACCTGTTAATATTAAGTTCAGTTTTGGCCATGTGTTTTTCTAGTGATCCATGCACCCTATGAACTTGTTCTTGCCATGCTTAGCTTCATAAACATGTTTTCTTACTGTTGGTTGCCTTTCCATGCCATATAATTCTCTGTGGTGAGTGGTTCAAGCTCACCAACATGCCTACTTATCGTTGTTCCTGCCATGTATGAATCTGTCATATAACTTGCCATGTTTACATGGGTGCCATCATATTTTCTATGCCTTTTTGGCTCATGGTCAGTAAGGGTCTTTTGATCTATGCAATTAGTAGATTCATTCCATGCCTTTGTTTGCCATGATGAGTTTCTGTAACATGTTGTTTGCTTGCTCTAAACATTGCACCTGATGTTATTTCTGCAAAGTCTGAAACTGTTAATATTTGCAATCTTCCCATGTCTTTTTGAGCATGTTCTAGTAGTTTCTGGAGATAGCTCAGTGTTCATGTTTTGTTATTCTTTACCAGTACTTCATGCCCATGACTTTTGTTATTATGTTGGGGTGCTGTAGCATGATGTTTTGATGCTTGCAATGTGCCTAGTTGCTGTTTTGGACAGATTGTTGTTATAACTTGTATACTGTGTGTGTGTTGAACCGTTGCTCCGTTTTGAGTGTGCTCTATATGAAACTTGCTTGATTTTGCATATAGTTTCATATTATCATGTTGCATCCTTGTTTTGAGGTGTTTGCTTGATGTTTGTATGCATTTAGCATCAATGCCATGTTTAACTTGTTTTGCTCATATCTTCTAGGTCGTAGCTCCGAACTAAATGAACTTTATATGTAACTTGACTAGAATTTCATGTAGTTCATCGTGGTGCACCCTAACTTGCTGTTTAACAACTTGAACATAATGTTTATTTAGATCTGGACCAATTTCGAAATATGCATATGAGGACTTACCGGAATTCTTATATGTTGTTTCCGGACTCATTTAAACTTGCCTTGATGTGTTGTTCTTGTTTGCATCATTTCTTGCCATGAGTAGCTTCATGTAGCTTTGTCATGCATCATGCTTGTTGTGCATCATGTCTTGTCTATGTGTGGTGTGTTTACCATGTTGTGTGCTTCTTCTCGATAGTTCCCGTTTCGTTGCGATCGTGAGGATTCGTTCGTCTCCGCTTGGTTCGTCTACGTGGCTTCATCTTCTTCATGGACTTGTTCTTCTTCCTTGCGGGATTTCAAGCAAGATGACCGTCACCTTGGATCTCACTACTATCATTCCTATGCTAGTTGCTCGTTCTATCGCTATGTTGCGTTACCTATCATTTGCTCATCAAGCCTCCCAAATTGCCATGAACCTCTAACCTTTGACACCCTTCCTAGCAAACCGTTGTTTGGCTATGTTACCGCTTTGCTCAGCCCTCTTATAGCGTTGCTAGTTGCAGGTGAAGTTGAAGATTTCTCCATGGTGGACAGGATTTTGGTTGGGATATCACAATATCTCTTATATTATTAATGCATCTATATATTTGGTAAAGGGTGGAAGGCTCGGCCTTATGCCTGGTGTTTTGTTCCACTCTTGCCGCCCTAGTTTCCTCCATACCGGTGTTATGTTCCCGGATTTTTGCGTTCCTAACGCGGTCGGGTGATTTATGGGACCCTCCTGACAGTTCGCTTTGAATAAAACTTGTCCAGCAAGGCCCAACCTTGGTTTTACCATTTGCCTCACCACCACCTATACCCTTCCCTTGGGTCGGCCAACCCGAGGGTCATATTTATTTTATCCCCCCCCCGGGCCAGTGCTTGTCTAAGTGCTGGTCCGAACTGCGCTGCTTGCGGGGCCACCTCGGGGAAACTCGAAGTCTGGTTTTACTCGTAGCTAGTCTCATCCGGTGTTGCCCTGAGAACGAGATATGTGCAGCTCCTATCAGGATTGTCGGCGCATCGGGCGGCTTTGCTGGTCTTGTTTTACCATTGTCGAAATGTCTTGTAAACCGGGATTCCGAGACTGATCGGGTCTTCCTGGGAGAAGGAATATCCTTCATTGATCGCGAGAGCTTATCATGGGCTAAGTTGGGACACCCCTGCAGGGTATAAACTTTCGAGAGCCATGCCCGCGGTTATGTGGCAGATGGGAATTTGTTAATGTCCGGTTGTAGATAACTTGACACCTGATCTGAATTAAAATGCATCAACCGCGTGTGTAGCCGTGATGGTCTCTTCTCGGCGGAGTCCGGGAAGTGAACACGGTTCTTGTGTTATGATTGACGTAAGTAGGTGTTCAGGATCACCTCTTGATCATTGCTAGCTTCACGACCGTTCCTTTGTTTCTCTTCTCGCTCTCATTTGCGTATGTTAGCCACCATATCATGCTTATTCGCTGCTGCAACCTCACCACTTTACCCCTTCCTTTCCCATTAAGCTTTGCTAGTCTTGATACCCATGGTAATGGGATTGCTGAGTCCTCGTGGCTCACAGATTACTACAACAACAGTTGCAGGTACAAGTTATGCGATGATCATGACGCGAGAGTGATGTTTGCTTGTTTTGGAGTTCTTCTTCTGCTTCTTCGATCAGGGGATAGGTTCCAGGTCGGCAGCCTGGGCTAGCAGGGTGGATGTCATTTGAGTTTCTGTTTGTGTTTCATCCGTAGTCGGATGATGCTCTCATGTATTGTGATGTTGTATTCATGTGGCATTGTATGCCTCTTGTATGTATCCCCATGTATTATGTAATGTTCATGTAATGATATCCACCTTGCAAAAGCGTTTCAATATGCGGGTCTATCCTTAGTGGGACATTCGAGTTCCTTTTGGATAGGGTCGCATATTGGGCGTGCCACATACCCACAAGATCTCTTCTGGTCAGCTGATGTCCTTTTGATTATCTCTGCAATCAGACTCATGACTTTAAACTTCTGAGGCACATCAAACAAATGTAGCAAATTGATATCATGTCCTCTGATCATCTTGTGATCACCTAACTTGGGTAGCAATGTGTGCCTTAGGATCTAGTTGATGGTAGGCAAACCAGACAACAAGAAGTGGACAGATCCAAACTTATGAGTCTCCAAAGCATCATCTGGGATCTCTCTGTACATGTGTGCCATAGTGTTATGGTCTTTCTTCTTCTCAGCATAAACATCCAAGTCATCTTCATTTTCTTCTGGGGCATTGTCAACTGAGCCCATTCTTCCACAGAGGATTGGTACCTAGCACCTTCTGACATCCAGATGATCTTCCCATCTGGGTAGAAGTGGACAGTGGAGTAAAACTGCATGATCAGCTCATCATTCCACTTGGTGAGCTTCTGGGCAACAAATGTATCAACTCCACATGCTTTGAAGCTATCATATACACCTAGATAGTGATCTTCATTATCCTTGATGTACTCCCAGTCAACCCATCTCATGTCACACACAATAGGCTTCTTGTCAAGCGAAAATGTCTCATAAAAGTCTTGTTGTTCCTTAGTGTGAAACATGTAGTCAATAGCAGTTCTTCTCCTGACAGCATATGGATCAGACTGTCCTCCATAATCTCAGTCATGAATCCTTCTTGATTTTCATATTTTCTGCAACGGGATGTGCATCATTGTGGTCAGGGATCTTGGGCTTCAGTTTTCTCAAAACAAGTGAATCATCTTCTTCTTCTTCAGCTTCAGGCACTGGGGCCTTGTTCTTCTCCTCAGCTGGAATACTTCTGGTGTTCCTCTTGGGTTTAGTCTTTTGAGCTGGAGCAGCAGCCTTGGGAGCAGCTTTGGGATTAGATGGAGCAGTCCCTGATCTGATTGCATCTCCCATGAGTTTCTGAGCTTTGGGTGCTGGTGCAGCATCCTCTTATTCTTCTTCTTCTTCTGAATCTCTCATCATGGAGGGCTTGCCAATAACTTTGGAAGTAGTGGTTCTTGCCCTCTTCTTCTTCTTACCATCACCTGCTGCTTCACCATCATCTGATTCAATTGCGAACTTCATAGTTTCACCTGTGGCAACTTTCTTTGACTTGGAAGCTTCAACAGTTGAGGCTCTGGCTTTTGACATTGGAACTCTTCTTGCTGGAGCCTTTGTTTTCATTCCCGGCTTTGTTGCAGCAGCTATACCATACTCCTTTTTTAGCACCTTTTTCCTTGAAGTGGCCTCATCCTCAACAGCCACATAATCCTCATCTTCAGAATCTGAGGTTTTCCTCTTCCTTGTCCTGGTAGCTGCCTTTGGCAAGTTACTAGGTGTGCTCCTACTGCCCTCATCATAGATGCTGGAGGGATTAGTGCCCTCACTCAACTGAACCTGTTCCTCTGACTTGTTCTGACTATCACTTTGATCAGACATCTTAAGGCAAACTGTCAGTAGACCCTGTGAATAGGTTGTAGATGAGGTAGAGTAGATGAGCATCACAAAGTATAGAGGTTTTGCAAAACAATTGAGTCAAAAAGCATAGTTTTAGTTCTCTACAGAAGTGATCTTGGAGCTACCGAATTGACACACTCGGTGATACCGAAGCAACACTTGGAACGTAAACTAGTGAACTTGGTAGGGCTAAGTCACAGTTTGGTGGCACCGAGATTGCTAGGGTTTCATAGAATCTTGAACTCGATCACACCGATTTGCATGTTTCGGTCAGACCGAAAAACGCATGTGCAATGGCCAAGGCCGAATCGGTGAGACTGATTTCTACAGTTCGGCCAGTCCAAGATGAGTTCTGCGGAGAGCTAACCCTAAAATTTTCGTATCAATCTAGACTTAAGGAAGTTTTAGCTGGATGGATCAATCTCAATCGTGGCAAGAAACATGGCATTTTCCTTGTGCTAGGAATCGGAGTGAAAAAGACAACACAAGGGGTCAAACACTTACCCTAGAGCGGCGAGTGTTTGCTACGGCGGTAACGGCGGAGCAGATTGCCGTTGACGGCAGCAGAGACCAGCGGCGGGAGGTCACTAGCGGCGAGAAGACGATCCGGAGACCCGAAGAGGCAGAGCAGGTTACGCGCAGGTGAAGGGTTTCGGAAAATTTTCCAAAATTTGACCCATCAGTATATATAACCTGACCCTGTCGGTGTGACCGAGTGGAACAACTCGGTGGTACCGAGATGCAAAACTGCGAGCAGTTACTGCAACTCGGTGTGATCGAAAGGTTCTAATCGGTTGCACCGAGATTGAAAACCTAGATCAACTTAGTGATCTCGGTATGACCGAAATGCACAAAGAGGTTTTGGAAGTTTAATTTTATGACGAATCGGGGACTCCGAGTGCTCCTCACACAGAGTGGTTCAAATCTAAGTTGATCAAACTTTGTGATGTAGCATGAATAAAGTTTGAGATGAAGAAAGCATAGATAGCTAGAGGGAGTTCTTAGGCATTCTTGTCCATCCATTCGGCAAAAGAGAAAAAGCCAAACAATCAAAGCAACAAATGGATGTCCTCGAATGAGTAAAATATGCATCCAACATGCTCACACAATAAAATGACAAATGAAATATGTGACAAAGCATGCACAAACATTCTAGCATCTATCAAGCAATTGGCAATGACTAGGTCATCGATATATGAGTATATTGACTTAGGAGTCAAATGAGAACATTTGATCATAGGTCATACTCATTGTTTAAGCACTGGTGAGGATACCACTTTTACATAAAGCATTGTTGTGTTCACACCATTAGAGTTGCTTTAGCTCAATTTTTAGAGTAAAGCTCCCACTAGATGTGATATCCCCCCTAAGAGGGATGAACTAACCTTGGGTTTTGTCGATAATGACTTCATGTAGGTGTTGAAGATGTGGATGCTCAATGTTGATGTAGATCATTGGGAGCAATCCATTGGAGTGAGTTGCACTTTCAATACCTACACGGGTTAGTCCCACAAGGAACAAGCAAAGATATCCATCGTCATAGAGTGATGTTTACACAAGGTGTTGTCCATGAAAGCATTAGGTTACCTAGTTCCTCGTCTTACCAACAAGAGGGTTTGTGACTCCTTGGACTAGTGCAAGATATGGAAGTTGTTTGCACTTGTCCTTGCAAAAATGATAAGAGTGAAGTATGTTGGCGGAGTCACCCTCAAGAACTCTCTAGCTATTCTTCTTAGGGATCCACACCATCTTGATGGGAATCCTTGGAGTTGTAGTCGTACTTGACGAATTAGAACTTGATGTAGTCTTGGGCACCCACTTGACCAAGGCCTTAGGACCTTCTTCAAATGCACCAATCTCCTCTTGGAGCTTGTCCTTGCCTTTTTGCTTGTGGTCTTGTGGTGGAAGATCATCTTGAACTTGTGTTCCTTTGAAAGAAATAGGATCGTACTTCTCTTGTTGAGGAACAAACTTCGTCTTGGGGTATTGATCTTCTTCCCACTCAACTCCATTGGCATTGAACTATCGTCCAAAACCAACACCTTGATTCTTCCGGTGCCTTCCTTGCTTGCGTACAATCTCCTCGAATTGCTTACTTCTGACAAGGCTCTTGTAAACACCTTTCTCTATAAGTCCCTTCAATAAGCTATTTTCTTGCTCAAGTGTAACTTGGCTAAGAGAATCATTAGTGGAATCAAGAGAACTACTAGAAGCAACAACATTGAATTTAGCATGATTGTTGTTACTACTAGATGAAGAATCTTTCTTGTTCTTGTTGTTAGATTTAACTTGTGTCATGTAAGTAGACAAGAGTAAACGCTTGGTAATGTAAGAAGAACCTTTGTTGTGAAGATCATCATTGATTGCCTTTAAAAACTCATGCTCTTGCTCAAGGTTGAGCTTTTCAAAGTGTAGTTTCTCATGAGTCTTTAAAAGTTCTCGATAATCTTCCAAGGTAGTTTCATGAGCTAACTTAAGAGTGTTTAGTTCTTTAGTTAAATGCTCAATCTCCTTATAATTGTCATTCATTTTATCTAGATTAACATGATTAATAGCAAATTCATCATAGTTTTCATAACTAGAGTTGTCAACAAGCAAATCATCATCTCCTAGCAAATCATCTTCATCACTATTGAAATCAACATACTCGGGATGTGTTACCTTTGGACCTTAGCCATGAGGCATCTCCCAATTCCTTCAGTTGGTGAGTCAAATGTGTCGTAGGAGTTCGTTGTCACAAGTGCTAGTCCAGCAACACCTTCATCTTGAGTATATTCGGAGTCCGAGTGATAACTTCTTTCGGAGTGATTGTCGGAGTCGGAGCCGGATACCCATTCACCAACATGAGCTTGATGTTTTCTTTTTGTGTAGCCCCTTGATGACTTATCCTTTCTTTCTAAATCCTTGCTTCTCCGAGAGGATCTTCCTTCATAACGATCATCTCTACTCCTTCTTTCTCTTGATGGTAATTCTTCTCTTCTACTCCTTCTTTTTGGAGAATCTTCTCTTCTTTTGTAGGGAACCGTACACTCATTGGAATAGTGTCCGGGTCTTCCACAATTGTAGCAATTACGCTCATGACTAGAAGATCTTTTGTCATTGTAGGACCTTGACTTGGAACTTCTTTCCTTGCTTCTACTCTTTTAGAACTTGTTGAAGTTCTTCACCATTAGGCTCAATTCTTCATTGAAGGTTTGTTTCTCACTTGATGATGTGGGAGCTTCACATGAGGCTTTGTAAGCACCACTTGACTTGTTGTGGAGCTCTTCCTTATCCTTGAGTGACATCTCATGAGCAACAATTCTTCCAATGACTTCCATTGGCTTGAGATCTTTGTAATTGGGCATCATTTGGATCAATGTGCACACAGTATCATATTTTACATCCAAGGCTCTTAGGATCTTCTTGATGATGAATTTATCAGTCATCTCTTCACTTCCTAAGCCGACAATCTCATTTGTGATGAGAGCAAGCCTATAGTACATTTCAGCGATGCCTTCACCATCCTTCATTTTGAACTTGTCAAGTTGACTTTGAGGCACATCCAATTTGGATTCCTTGACGGAGTCGGTACCTTCATGCATATCAATCAAAGTATCCCAAATTTCCTTTGCATTCTCAAGATGGCTGATTTTGTTGAATTCTTCGGGGCACAATCCGTTGAAGAGAATATCACAAGCTTGAGCATTGTATTGCAGCATCTTCAACTCTTCCACGGTAGCTTCACGGTTCAGTTCTCTCCCATTAAAGAATTCACCTTGCAAGCGAATACACACAATAGCCCAAACGGCGGGGTTATGTCCAAGAATATCCATTTTCATCTTATGCTTCCAACTAGCAAAATTGGTACCATCAAAGTAAGGACCTCTACGGTGGTAATTTCCCTCGCTAGACGCCATACTCTCCAAGGTTGTGAAACCAAGGCTATGACCACCAAAAGCTATGGAAATCAAAAAATGGAGACCAAAGCTCTGATACCACTTAGGATCGAAAGTATGTCTAGAGGGGGGGTGATTAGACTACTTGACCAAATAAAATCTAGCATTTTCCCAATTTTAGTTCTTGGCAGATTTTAGCAACTTAGCACAAGTCAAGCAATCAACCTACACATGCAGTTCTAAGAGTATAGCAGCGGAATGTAAAACAATTGCATATGAAGGTAAAGGGAGGAGTTTGAGGAAGCAAACGCAATGTTGACACGAAGATTTTTTATCCGTGGTTCCGATAGGTGGTGCTACCGTACATCCACGTTGATGGAGACTTCAACCCACGAAGGGTAACGGTTGCGCGAGTCCACGGAGGGCTCCACCCACGAATTGTCCATGAAGAAGCAACCTTGTCTATCCCACCATGGTCGTCGCCCACGAATGTAACGCCCCAGATATACTTTCCATATTTGTATCCAACTCTTGCCGTCTCCGGCGCTAAGTTATATTTATTTCTCGGGTTTGGGTTTTTGTCTCCGCGTGTTGTTTTTCTTTTTCGTGCATCTCTTATCATGTCATCACGTGCATGGCATTTGCATACATGTTCATCTCATGCATTCGAGCCTTTTCCCCGTTGTCCGTTTTGCATTCCGGCGCTTCGTTCTCCTCCGGTGGTCATTTCTACCTTTTTTTCGTGTGTGGGGTTTAAACATTTCCGGATTGGACCGAGACTTGCCAAGCGGCCTTGGTTTACTACCGGTAGACCGCCTGTCAAGTTTCGGGTCATTTGGACTTCGTTTGATACTCCAACGGTTAACCGATGGACCGGAAAGGCCTCGTGTGTGTTGCATCCCAACACCCCCCAAATTTGGCCCAAAACCCACCAAACTCTGCTCCATGTCCTAGAGCGTTCGATCACGATCGTGTGGGCGAAAACCGCACCTCATTTGGACTCTCCTAGCTCCACTTATGTCTATTTATAGACCCCCTCCTCCAAATCCCGGATCCCCTCGTCTCAAACCCTAGCTAAAAAAAACAGCTCCCAGCCACCGACGGACATGTCCGCCGCCTGACCGGACACGTCCGCCGGCGCCCCCGACCACTCCGGTGCCGCCACATGGGCGAGGCCCACATCGCCGCCGCCGAGGCCCGGGAGCCCGAGGCCGGCCCCCGCGGCCCGTCTCCGCGTCGCCGCCCCCGCGCCCGACCCCGACGCCTGCGCCGCCTCCTTCCCCGACGCCGGTGACCGGAGCCGCCGCGTGCCGCCTCCCCGCCGCCACTCGCCTCTTCCCCGCGGCCGACCACGACCACCGCCGCCTCCGCGCTGCCGCCCGCGGTTCCCCTCGCCGCCCGGGAGCACCGACGCCGCGCCGCCCGCCTCCACGCCGGCGCCGCCCCGGCAGCCTCCTCCCCGACCGGCGGCCGCGTCTCCGGCGAGCTCCGACTCCGGCTGCTACAGTGTCTCCGGCGCTGCCTCGGGAAGCGTGCCGATCCAGATCTGGATCTGGGCATAGGTTGATTTTTTCCCCAAACCCTAGTCCATGATGCATTCTTTGACTGCTCGTATCTCCGTAATCGTAGCTCCGTTTTGGGCATATGATATATCAAAATCTTCGTATCGACATGTACATCATTTCATTCCATTGCATCATTTGCATTTGAGGTCATCTTGATACCCAAAATGCTGTTAGAAGGAGGCTTCGTGAGTTAAATTGCAGATCCGTTAGTTCATCATGCACTTTTGTCATTTTTGCCATGTTTAATTCGTGCATGATATGCCTGTGCCCCTTTGGGATGAATTGTTAAGCATTTTGTCTTCTTTCCAGAGGTGCCACCCATGCATTTTTAGGATGTGTGTATTGTCTTGTGCAAGCTTGCGAAGAGAGGTTCCTGAGATTGCTGATTTCAGAGACTTAGTGATTTTCACTAAGTCTGGGATATTTTAGTTTGTGATGCTATATGTCCAGCTTGTTTCCTAGTGATCCGTGCCTCTTTTGAGGATGATCAGTAAGGGAGTTTTGATATTTATGTTATGCTCTATCCATCCATGTCTTTGGTTACATATGTGGAGTGCTCTAGGTTGACTCAATCGAGCTCAACTTTTGCTTCGTTGTTAATCCGGGCAGATCGTCAACTTGTTTGCGATTTTGCCGATGCTACCGTTAGTGTTCCATGCATGCTATGCCTTCGTTCTTGCCATCTGTAGCTAGCACTTTGTGCCTTCTTGCTGGTTATATGCTTTCCTTTCCATGACTTGTACCGTAGTGAGTGCATCGAGCTCGTTTACATGCCTTCGTGAGTTATATTTCAGCGTGTCTCAGTTTTCACTAAGTCTGAAAACTGATTGTGTTCGAGCTATGTTCGTGAGCTCGGTAGAGTATTTTGTGAACCCTTTTGGCCCCAGGTCACTTTGGGTGTTTTTTTAAGCTTGTTGAGTAGCTCCATGCCATGTTCTTACTTGTCATGTTCAGGTTTTCTATCATGTTGTTTTGCTGCTCCGAAGAGAGCATCGTGATCTGAAATTTCAGACTAGTGTTAATTTCACTAAGTCTGAAATCTGTTTTGCATTTGCGTTTTAGCCATGCTTGTTTGAACCTCTTAATGGATGAATTTGCCTTTGGCTCAGTGCTAGTGTTTTGTCAACCATCTTGTGTACATCACTACCATGTATTTTGTTTTCATGTTTGGTGGCTGTAGCATGTTCATTTCGTTGCATTTAGATGCCTACTTGCTGTAAATCGCATACCAGTGTCATATCTTAAAACGCTCGCCATTTCCAAACCGTAGCTCCGATTCCAATGATCTTTATATCGTTTTCAAGCGATTTCATCCCCTCTATCCAGTGACACACTTGGTTTTCCAAGTTGATGCCAGGTTCATGCATTTTCTGTCATATCTTGCATTTTGCATCCCGCATCGCATCCCGCATAGCATATCGTCATTTCATCATATTGCTTGGTCTTGCCGTGGTTGATTGTATCCTTGTTGCTTGTTTGTCTTGTTGGGTAGAGCCGGGAGACTAGTTCGCTACCGAGGAGCCCGTTGAGTTTGCTTGCGAGGATCCAGTCAACTCTGACAACTGTGCAGGCAAGATGATCATACCCTCGAAATCACTACTATCTTTGCTATGCTAGTTTGCTCGCTCTTTTGCTTTGCCACTGCTACGATGCCTACCTTTTGCTTTTCAGCCTCCCAATTGCCATGTTGATCCCCTAACCCACCATTGTCCTAGCAAACCGTTGATTGGCTATGTTACCGCTTTGCTCAGCCCTTCTTATAGCGTTGTTAGTTGCAGGTGGAAGATTGGAGCCGTTCCTTGTTGGAACTTTTATTTACTTGTTGGGATATCACCATATATCTTACTTAATTAATGCATCTATATACTTGGTAAAGGGTGGAAGGCTCAGCCTTATGCCTGGTGTTTTGTTCCACTCTTGCCGCCCTAGTTTTCCGTCATATCGGTGTTATGTTCCCGGATTTTGCGTTCCTTACACGGTTGGGCTATTATGGGAACCCCTTGACAGTTCGTCTTAAGTAAAGCTCTTCCAGCAATGCCCAACATTGGTTTTACCATTTGCCACCTAGCCTTTTCTTTCCCTTGGGTTCTGCAGACTCAAGGGTCATCATTATTTTACCCCCCCGGGCCAGTGCTCCTCTGAGTGTTGGTCCACCTGTCAGCTACCGGTGGCTACCAGGGGCAACTCTGGGCTGGCCTACCCGTACCTAGGAAAATCTGAGTGTGCCCTGAGAAAGAGATATGTGCAGCTCCTATCGGGATTTGTCGGCACATTCGGGCGGTGTTGCTGGTTTAGTTTTACCCTGTCGAAATGTCTTGTTGTACCGGGATACCGAGTCTGATCGGAATGTCTCGGGTGGAGGTCTATTCCTTCGTTGACCGTGAGAGCTTGTCATGGGCTAAGTTGGGACTCCCCTGCAGGGATTGAACTTTCGAAAGCCGTGCCCGCGGTTATGGGCAGATGGGAATTTGTTAACGTCCGGTTGTAGAAAACCCGAAGTTGACCTTATTTAAAATACATCAATCGCGTGTGTAACCGTGATGGTCTCTTCTCGGCGGATTCCGGGAAGTGAACACGGTGTTGGAGTTATGCTTGACGTAGGTTGCTATAGGATCACTTCTTGATCATATTTGTATCGACCGTGCTTTGCCTTCTCTTCTCGCTCTCTTTTGCGTATAAGTTAGCCACCACATATGCTAGTCGCTTGCTGCAGCTCCACATATATTTGCCTTATCCATTCCTATGAGCTCAAATAGTTTTGATCGCGTGGGTGTGAGATTGCTGAGTCCCTGTGGCTCACAGATACTACAACTCCAGATGCAAGTCAAGGTGATTTCGCTCCAGGTGACGAGTACGAGCTCAAGTGGGAGTTCGACGAGGACTCTCAGCGTTATTATGTTTCCTTTCCCGATGATCAGTAGTGGTGCCTGGTTGGGGTTATCGATTCAGGACCTTGTCGCATGTTGGGTTATTTTCTATTTTGGCGCCGTAGTCGGGCCATGAGTGTTTGTTTGATGGATGTTATTTATGCACTCTGATGTGACGTGGCGAGTGTAAGCCAACTATGTTATCTCCCCCTTTTATTATATATTACATGGGATGTTGTAATGATTGCCTCACTTGCGACATTGCTTTCAATGCGGTTATGCCTCTAAGTCGTGCCTCGACACGTGGGAGCTATAGCCGCATCGAGGGCGTTACAAGTTGGTAATCAGAGCCATCCCCGACCTTAGGAGCCCCCATTGCTTGATCGTTTTTAGCAGCCGAGTTGTGTCTAGAAAAATGTTTTGAGTCCTTAGGAATTATATATCGGAGAGCTTAGGAATTCTTTTACTTCCCAGTCTCCTCATCGCTCTGGTAAGGCATCCTGACGTAGAGTTTTGACTCTTCTCTTCTCAAATTTCACTAAAAAAAAATTTTTAGGATCACGCGAGTATCTTGGTTTTGTTCCGATGGTTTTGTGACGAGAACATTGTTCTTGGTGCCTCCTGTCTTTAGGGGTTGTGGCAGTGTCCCGGGGAGTTGAGCTCCGAGGTGTTGTCGTCACAATTTTATCGTTGCAATTCTGGTATACTTGAGATATGTGCGCGACATCGGAAATCTCTTTTATGCAGTTCGTTGGTGAGATAACCTCGACGCCACCCAGTACTGGGGCGGGAGTTCGGGAGTATCGCCATAACTTGTATAACGGATGCTTTTCGAAGGTTGAGGTAGATGGTTTCCGAAGCTTTCCTGGTTATGTGTTGAAGGATGGATACAGCTGGATGTAGGATTTGCTAGTTTGGGTGAGATATTGTGCTTCCCCTGTATCCCCAACACCTGATTGCATAACCCGAAAGGTTCGGGAATTTCATAGGTGGGAATTCTAGTAGCTTTAGTTCTTCTTCCACGGATATTGGTTGAGATTGGGTTTTCTTACCGATTATTCGTTCTTGATCCGTACCTTGTTGAATTGTTTCTCTACCTTAATTCTTCGTGGCTTCTCAATTTATGGATATGTGACCACTTCAAGAGAAATGCATTCGTTCATTCTGTTCGGATGTGAAGACTATATGTTGCAATTTTCATTCCGTTGGATTCAGCTTCTATATTGTTGTCTATCAGTGTGCTAATGGTGGTCAACCTGTTCAGGATGGCTCCTCCAACGCGCACGACTCCGAATCCTGATCCGCCTCCACCTCCGCCTCCTCCGGAAGCATGGCAAGCTGTGATGGCCGCTACTAATGCAAACACACAGTTGATCATGCAAATTCTCCAAGAGCGCAATCAAGGCAGTCAAGGGAATCAAGGCCATAATCAGCACCACTTTGCTACACTGAACCAGTTCCTTGCTAATGGCCCAAAGACGTTCAGCGGTTGTGTTGAGGCTACCGATGCTGACGATTGGCTAGTGGATCTGGGCAAGCATTTTGAATGTAGCAACGTCAGGCCTGAAGATTTCGTCAAGTTCGCTTCTTTCCAGCTCAAAGATCAGGCTGCAGAGTGGTTCCAGCAGTACAAGGATTCCAGAGGTGGACGTGTTATCACTTGGAATGATTTTCGTCAAGATTTCCGCGCTCATCACATCCCTCAAAGTGTGGTTGAGAGTAAGCGTCAGGAATTCCGCAATCTGAAGCAAGGCTCTTTGTCTGTCTATGACTACAACAAGTTGTTCCAGAAGCTCGCCCGTTTTGCCAAGCAGGATGTTCCTGATGAGAAGAGCATGATCTATCAGTTCAGGGGTGGTCTTCGTGAGGAAATTCAGCTCGCTCTTGTCCTCTTTGAGCCGTTGAGATAAGATGAGTTCTACAACATGGCACTGAAGCAAGAGGCTGCTCAGATGAGGTGTGATGCTTCCAGGAAGTGTGCCAGAGATGTTACTCCATCTTCCTCTACTCAAGTGGTCAAGCAGCAGAAGTATTGGCTTCCTCCTCCTCCGTTCCGTCAGCCGTATCAGCAGAAGAGCAAAGGTGGCAGTGGTTTCTCCCACCCACCCAACCCAGGCTTTCAGAACAAGTCTTCGTCTCAAGCGCCAAGATCGAGTGCTCCGTATCACCGTCCGCTTTCAGAGGTCACGTGCAACAAGTGCCAACAGAAGGGTCACTATGCCAACAAGTGTACCAACCAGAGGCGTCTTCCTCCTCCTCCTCCTGTCAGATCGGCAAGTACAGCTGTGGTCAAGCATAACCCCAAGTCCGCCAAGGTCAACTTGATGAATGCAGCTCAGGCAGAGGACTCGTCAGATGTGATCATGGGTAACCTTTCTGTTAATGATATTCCTGCAAAAGTTCTTTTTGACACTGGTGCATCGCATTGCTTCATCTCGAGACCGTTTACAAATAGGCATGAATTGGTCTCACAAGTTTTACCTAGTCCTTTAGAAGTTGTCTCTCCCAGTAAGCGCATGCAGGCTAACTCCATCGTTCCGGATGTTTCTATCACTCTGGGTGACTACAAGTTCTTGGCTTCTCCTACGGTTCTTGGCAACTCGGATATCGATCTTATTCTCGGGATGGACTGGCTCTCTAAGCATAAAGCTCAGCTTGATTGTGCAGCCAGGCAGATTCAACTGACTCATTCGTCTGAGGATGTCATTGTCTTTGCCGCTCGGGATAATACCATCCGGTTGTTTTCTCTCAATGAGAAGGGTGAATTGGATGCTATTTCGCAGATTCCGGTTGTTTCTGAGTATCAAGACGTCTTTCCAGAAGAGCTCCCAGGAATGCCTCCGCACCGGCCAGTTGAATTCGTTATTGAACTTGAGCCTGGCACGGAACCTGTGTGCACACGTCCTTACAAGCTCGGACCTGAAGAGTTGAAGGAGCTGAAGAAACAACTCGATGAGCAAGAAAGATTGGGTCTCATTCGGCCTAGTACTTCTCCGTGGGGTTGTGGTGTTCTTTTTGTGAAGAAGAAGGATGGATCGAGTCGACTTTGTGTTGATTACCGTCCAGTAAACAAGAAGACCATCAAGAACAAATACCCACTTCCCAACATCAATGAGTTGTTCGAACAACTCAAGGGTGCTCAAGTATTCTCCAAGCTTGATCTCCGTATGGGTTATCATCAGATTCGTATTCGTGAGCAAGATATTCCCAAGACGGCGTTCAGAACAAGCTTTGGTTCATATGAATACACCGTCATGTCTTTTGGCCTCGCCAACGCTCCTCCGACGTTCTCTCGCATGATGAACTTCATCTTCAACCCCTACACCAATGAATTCGTTCTGGTCTATCTCGACGACATTCTGGTTTTCTCGAAGAACAAGAAAGATCATGCCAAGCACTTGCGTTTGGTTCTTGACAAGCTCAGGGAACATCAGTTCTACGCCAAGTTCTCCAAGTGTGAATTTTGGCTCGATGAGGTTCTTTATCTGGGTCATATCATCTCCGCCAAGGGCATTTCCGTGAATCCTGAGAAGGTGTCTGCAATTGTGAATTGGGAACCTCCTCAGAATGTTAAGCAACTCCGCAGTTTTCTCGGTCTCGCAAGCTATTGCAGAAGATTCGTTGAAAACTTTTCTAAGATCGCCAAGCCTCTCTCAAATCTTCTTCAGAAGCACGTCAAGTACGTTTGGTCTCCGGAGTGTGATATTGCTTTCAACTCTTTGAAAGAGAAATTGGTCACTGCTCCAGTTCTGACTCCGCCTGATGAAACCAAGCCGTACGAGGTCTTTTGTGATGCCTCTCTCCAAGGTCTCGGTGCTGTACTGATGCAAGAGAAGAAAGTTGTTGCTTATACCTCTCGCCAGTTGAAACCTAATGAGAAGAACTACCCCACTCATGATCTCGAGTTGGCGGCAGTTGTGCATGCTTTGTTGACTTGGAGACATCTTCTATTGGGAAGGAAAGTGGATATTTTCACTGATCACAAGAGTCTCAAGTACATCTTCACTCAGCCTAATCTCAACCTCAGGCAGACTCGTTGGGTCGAAATGATTCAAGAGTACAATCCGAGTATCGAGTATACTCCAGGCAAGGCTAATGTGATTGCTGACGCTTTGAGCAGAAAAGCATATTGCAACAGTCTGATTCTCAAGCCTTATCAACCCGAGCTTTGTGAAGCTTTCCGCAAACTTAATCTGCAAGTTGTTCCTCAAGGTTTCCTCGCCAACCTTCAAGTCTCTCCTACCTTAGAAGACCAGATTCGCCAAGCCCAACTCCTTGATGCTATGGTGAAAAAGGTGAAGATTGGTATTGCAAAGAGTCAGTCCAAGTACAAGTGCTACCGACTTGATGACAAGGACACTCTCTTCTTCGAGGATCGAATTGTTGTGCCCAAAGGTGAACTTCGTAAGGTGATCATGAACGAGGCTCACAACTCTCTCCTCTCCATCCACCCTGGTAGTACGAAGATGTATCAGGATCTCAAGCAAGCTTATTGGTGGACTCGAATGAAGCGCGAGATCGCTCAATTCGTGAATGAATGTGATGTCTGCAGAAGAGTGAAGGCAGAACACCAAAGGCTAGCAGGTCTCCTCCAACCTCTTGCCATTCCAGAATGAAAGTTTGACCACATTGAAATGGACTTCGTGACTGGGTTTCCAAAGTCCAAGCGTGGCAATGATGCTATATTTGTTGTCATCGACAAGCTCACCAAAGTGGCTCACTTTCTGCCTATCAAAGAGTCGATCACTGCAGCTCAATTGGCGGAACTCTATACCTCTCGCATTGTCTCTCTGCACGGTATTCCTCAAGTGATATCTTCAGACCGTGGCAGCATTTTTACCTCCAAGTTTTGGGATTCTTTTCAGAAAGCCATGGGCACCAACATCCGCTTCAGCACAGCTTTCCATCCTCAAACAAGCGGTCAAGTCGAGCGTGTCAACCAAATTCTTGAAGATATGCTCAGGGCTTGTGTGATCTCCTTCGGCATGAAGTGGGAGGATTGTCTTCCTTATGCTGAATTCTCTTACAACAACAGCTTTCAAGCAAGTTCGGGTAAGGCCCCTTTTGAAATTCTTTATGGCAGGAAGTGCCGTACCCCTCTCAACTGGTCTGAAACCGGTGAACGTCAGCTGCTGGGTAATGACTTAATCACAGAAGCAGAAGAAATGTGCAAAGTCATTCGCGATAACCTCAAAGCAGCTCAATCCCGCCAGAAGTGCTACTATGATAGTAAGCACCGTGATCTGGTTTTCAAGATCAGAGATCATGTTTACCTCCGCGTCTCTCCCATGAAAGGTACTCGTCGCTTCGGTATCAAAGGGAAGCTTGCCCCTAGATACGTGGGACCTTTCAAGATTGTCAGCAAGAGAGGCGACCTCGCCTATCAACTCGAGCTTCCTTCAAACTTTGCAAATGTTCATGATGTGTTCCATGTCTCTCAGCTTCGAAAGTGCTTCAAGACTCCTGACCGCACCGTCAACTTCGAGGACATTGAGCTCCAAGAAGATCTCTCTTATCGTGAGCACCCAGTTGCTATTCTTGAAGAGACTGAACGCAAGACTCGCAACAAGTCAATCAAATTTCTCAAAGTTAAGTGGTCTCACCATTCCGACCGTGAAGCCACCTGGGAACGCGAGGATCACCTCCGTTCTGAGTACCCGGAGTTCTTTCAGTCCTAGATCTCGGGACGAGATCTTTTCGTAGTGGTGGAGTGTTGTAACGCCCCAGATATACTTTCCATATTTGTATCCAACTCTTGCCGTCTCCGGCGCTAAGTTATATTTATTTCTCGGGTTGTCTCCGCGTGTTGTTTTTCTTTTTCGTGCATCTCTTATCATGTCATCACGTGCATGGCATTTGCATACATGTTCATCTCATGCATTCGAGCCTTTTCCCCGTTGTCCGTTTTGCATTCCGGCGCTTCGTTCTCCTCCGGTGGTCATTTCTACCTTTCTTTCGTGTGTGGGGTTTAAACATTTCCGGATTGGACCGAGACTTGCCAAGCGGCCTTGGTTTACTACCGGTAGACCGCCTGTCAAGTTTCGGGTCATTTGGACTTCGTTTGATACTCCAACGGTTAACCGAGGGACCGGAAAGGCCTCGTGTGTGTTGCAGCCCAACACCCCCCAAATTTAGCCCAAAACCCACCAAACTCTGCTCCATGTCCTAGAGCGTTCGATCACGATCGTGTGGGCGAAAACCGCATCTCATTTGGACTCTCCTAGCTCCACTTATGTCTATTTATAGACCCCCTCCTCCAAATCCCGGATCCCCTCGTCTCAAACCCTAGCTAAAAAAAACAGCTCCCAGCCACCGACGGACATGTCCGCCGCCTGACCGGACACGTCCGCCGGCGCCCCCGACCACTCCGGTGCCGCCACGTGGGCGAGGCCCACATCGCCGCCGCCGAGGCCCGGGAGCCCGAGGCCGGCCCCCGCGGCCCGTCTCCGCGCCGCCGCCCCCGCGCCCGACCCTGATGCCTGCGCCGCCTCCTTCCCCGACGCCGGTGACCGGCGCCGCCGCGTGCCGCCTCCCCGCCGCCGCTCGCCTCTTCCCTGCGGCCGACCACGACCACCGCCGCCTCCGCGCCGCCGCCCGCGGTTCCCCTCGCCGCCCGGGAGCACCGGCACCGCGCCGCCCGCCTCCACGCCGGCGCCGCCCCGGCAGCCTCCTCCCCGACCGGCGGCCGCGTCTCCGGCGAGCTCCGACTCCGGCTGCTACAGTGTCTCCGGCGCCGCCTCGGGAAGCGTGCCGATCCAGATCTGGATCTGGGCATAGGTTGATTTTTTCCCCAAACCCTAGTCCATGATGCATTCTTTGACTGCTCGTATCTCCGTAACCGTAGCTCCGTTTTGGGCATATGATATATCAAAATCTTCGTATCGACATGTACATCATTTCATTCCATTGCATCATTTGCATTTGAGGTCATCTTGATACCCAAAATGCTGTTAGAAGGAGGCTTCGTGAGTTAAATTGCAGATCCGTTAGTTCATCATGCACTTTTGTCATTTTTGCCATGTTTAATTCGTGCATGATATGCCTGTGCCCCTTTGGGATGAATTGTTAAGCATTTTGTCTTCTTTCCAGAGGTGCCACCCATGCATTTTTAGGATGTGTGTGTTGTCTTGTGCAAGCTTGCGAAGAGAGGTTCCTGAGATTGCTGATTTCAGAGACTTAGTGATTTTCACTAAGTCTGGGATATTTTAGTTTGTGATGCTATATGTCCAGCTTGTTTCCTAGTGATCCGTGCCTCTTTTGAGGATGATCAGTAAGGGAGTTTTGATATTTATGTTATGCTCTATCCATCCATGTCTTTGGTTACATATGTGGAGTGCTCTAGGTTGACTCAATCGAGCTCAACTTTTGCTTCGTTGTTAATCCGGGCAGATCGTCAACTTGTTTGCGATTTTGCCGATGCTACCGTTAGTGTTCCATGCATGCTATGCCTTCGTTCTTGCCATGTGTAGCTAGCACTTTGTGCCTTCTTGCTGGTTATATGCTTTCCTTGCCATGACTTGCACCGTAGTGAGTGCATCGAGCTCGTTTACATGCCTTCGTGAGTTATATTTCAGCGTGTCTCAGTTTTCACTAAGTCTGAAAACTGATTGTGTTCGAGCTATGTTCGTGAGCTCGGTAGAGTATTTTGTGAACCCTTTTGGCCCCATGTCACTTTGGGTGTTTTTTTAAGCTTGTTGAGTAGCTCCATGCCATGTTCTTACTTGTCATGTTCAGGTTTTCTATCATGTTGTTTTGCTGCTCCGAAGAGAGCATCGTGATCTGAAATTTCAGACTAGTGTTAATTTCACTAAGTCTGAAATCTGTTTTGCATTTGCGTTTTAGCCATGCTTGTTTGAACCTCTTAATGGATGAATTTGCCTTTGGCTCAGTGCTAGTGTTTTGTCAACCATCTTGTGTACATCACTACCATGTATTTTGTTTTCATGTTTGGTGGCTGTAGCATGTTCATTTCGTTGCATTTAGATGCCTACTTGCTGTAAATCGCATACCGGTGTCATATCTTAAAACGCTCGCCATTTCCAAACCGTAGCTCCGATTCCAATGATCTTTATATCGTTTTCAAGCGATTTCATCCCCTCTATCCAGTGACACACTTGGTTTTCCAAGTTGATGCCAGGTTCATGCATTTTCTGTCATATCTTGCATTTTGCATCCCGCATCGCATCCCGCATAGCATATCGTCATTTCATCATATTGCTTGGTCTTGCCGTGGTTGATTGTATCCTTGTTGCTTGTTTGTCTTGTTGGGTAGAGCTGGGAGACGAGTTCGCTACCGAGGAGCCCGTTGAGTTTGCTTGCGAGGATCCAGTCAACTCTGACAACTGTGCAGGCAAGATGATCATACCCTCGAAATCACTACTATCTTTGCTATGCTAGTTTGCTCGCTCTTTTGCTTTGCCACTGCTACGATGCCTACCTTTTGCTTGTCAGCCTCCCAATTGCCATGTTGATCCCCTAACCCACCATTGTCCTAGCAAACCGTTGATTGGCTATGTTACCGCTTTGCTCAGCCCTTCTTATAGCGTTGTTAGTTGCAGGTGGAAGATTGGAGCCGTTCCTTGTTGGAACTTTTATTTACTTGTTGGGATATCACCATATATCTTACTTAATTAATGCATCTATATACTTGGTAAAGGGTGGAAGGCTCGGCCTTATGCCTGGTGTTTTGTTCCACTCTTGCCGCCCTAGTTTTCCGTCATATCGGTGTTATGTTCCCGGATTTTGCGTTCCTTACACGGTTGGGCTATTATGGGAACCCCTTGACAGTTCGTCTTAAGTAAAGCTCTTCCAGCAATGCCCAACATTGGTTTTACCATTTGCCACCTAGCCTTTTCTTTCCCTTGGGTTCTGCAGACTCAAGGGTCATCATTATTTTACCCCCCCGGGCCAGTGCTCCTCTGAGTGTTGGTCCACCTGTCAGCTACCGGTGGCTACCAGGGGCAACTCTGGGCTGGCCTACCCGTACCTAGGAAAATCTGAGTGTGCCCTGAGAAAGAGATATGTGCAGCTCCTATCGGGATTTGTCGGCACATTCGGGCGGTGTTGCTGGTTTAGTTTTACCCTGTCGAAATGTCTTGTTGTACCGGGATACCGAGTCTGATCGGAATGTCTCGGGTGGAGGTCTATTCCTTCGTTGACCGTGAGAGCTTGTCATGGGCTAAGTTGGGACTCCCCTGTAGGGATTGAACTTTCGAAAGCCGTGCCCGCGGTTATGGGCAGATGGGAATTTGTTAACGTCCGGTTGTAGAAAACCCGAAGTTGACCTTATTTAAAATACATCAATCGCGTGTGTAACCGTGATGGTCTCTTCTCGGCGGAGTCCGGGAAGTGAACACGGTGTTGGAGTTATGCTTGACGTAGGTTGCTATAGGATCACTTCTTGATCATATTTGTATCGACCGTGCTTTGCCTTCTCTTCTCGCTCTCTTTTGCGTATAAGTTAGCCACCACATATGCTAGTCGCTTGCTGCAGCTCCACATATATTTGCCTTATCCATTCCTATGAGCTCAAATAGTTTTGATCGCGTGGGTGTGAGATTGCTGAGTCCCTGTGGCTCACAGATACTACAACTCCAGATGCAGGTCCAGGTGATTTCGCTCCAGGTGACGAGTACGAGCTCAAGTGGGAGTTCGACGAGGACTCTCAGCGTTATTATGTTTCCTTTCCCGATGATCAGTAGTGGTGCCTGGTTGGGGTTATCGATTCAGGACCTTGTCGCATGTTGGGTTATTTTCTATTTTGGCGTCGTAGTCGGGCCATGAGTGTTTGTTTGATGGATGTTATTTATGCACTCTGATGTGACGTGGCGAGTGTAAGCCAACTATGTTATCTCCCCCTTTTATTATATATTACATGGGATGTTGTAATGATTGCCTCACTTGCGACATTGCTTTCAATGCGGTTATGCCTCTAAGTCGTGCCTCGACACGTGGGAGCTATAGCCGCATCGAGGGCGTTACAATGAAGGACTTGCCTCACTCGGGTAAATCTTCACGAAGTAGGCGATCTCCTTGCCCTTACAAACTCCTTGGTTCAACTCCACAATCTTGACGGAGGCTCCCAAGTGACACGTAACCAATCTAGGAGACACCACTCTCCAAGAGGTAACAAATGTTGGAAAGATGATGAACTCCTTGCTCTTGTGCTTCAAATGATAGTCTCCCCAACACTCAACTCTCTCTAGAGATCAAGATTTATGTTGTTGGAACGGAATATCTTGACCTCAACACAAGTGTAGGTGGTTCTCTCTTAGAAAATGTATGTTGGAGGTGTAGGCATGTTCTGATGGCTCTCTCCACGAATGAAGAGTGGGTGGAGGGGTATATATAGCCTCCACAGAAAATCTAACCGTTACACACAATTTACTAAACTCGGTGGGACCGAATTGTGAAACTCGGTCAGACCGATTTAGTTCATAATGTGACCGTTAGGCATTTCGGTGGGACCAACATGTCAACTCAGTGGGACTGATATCGTTAGGGTTAGGGCATAACGTAATCTCGGTGAGACTGATCACACAAACTCGGTGAGACCGATTTTGGTAATAGACAAACAGAGAGTTGGTCAGGCAAACTCGGTGGGACCGATTCGCTCATCTCGGTTGGACCGAAAGGTTATGAAAGGGAAATAGAGAGTTTGCATTGCAATCTCGGTGGGACCGATCGCTCATCTCGGTTTGACCGAAACGTTACGAAGGGAAACAGAGAGATTATAATCCCGTCTCAGCGAGACCGAGATCCCTATCAGTGAGACCGAAAATATTAGGGTTTCTGGAAGTGGCTATGTCAACTGAAATCGGTGGCGCCGGATAGAAAGTTTCGGTGGGTCCGAGTTTGACTTTTGGTTTGGGACATATGTGGATGAGAGAAAGTAGTTGAGGGTTTTTGGAGCATGTCACTAAGCACTTTGAGTAACAAACTCATTAAGCAACACATCACCCCCTCTTGATAGTATTGGCTTTTCCTATGGACTCAATGTGATATTGGATCACTAAAATGAAAAATGTAGAGTCTTGTGCTTTGAGCTTGAGCCAATCCTTTTGTCCTTAGCATTTTGAGGGGTCCACGTTTCTCATCCATGCCATGCCAAACATTGAGCTTTCCTGAAATATTTATCTTGAAATAGCATTAGCTCAATGAGCTATATGTTGTTAAGAATTACCAAAACCATCCAGGGATAGTTGCACTTTCAGAGGGAGAGGGTGCTTCTAAGGGTAATGCCACCCGTTCCAAACAAAGCCGGCGACTTTAACCCTTCTTATGTGTTGTGTCGTGCTAGTGATGGGCATGTTTATGCTAAATTTGTTGGTTCTCCTTATGAGTACATTGAATGGTCTATTTGGGTTCCTAATACCATTGTTACTAGCATCAAAGGACCCATAACAAAATGAGTACCTAAAACCAAGCATTGATCTCTTGTAGGTGTTTGCTTCCGGTGGGGGATCATGGTTGCTCGATAGTGGAGCCACAAATCATATGACCGGAAGCAAGGACTTGGTGGTGGACGTGCAAAAGATCCCGTCTATGCCCACCAATGTCGAGTGGGGTGATGCCTCGTCTTCTAAGGTATTAGGTCTTGGCAAGGTTGTCATTTCTCATGATCTCACGATCGAGAAAGTCATGCTTGTTGAGTACCTTGCATATAATTTACTTTCCGTTCGTCCACTTGCACTCATGGGTTTTGCCACAATCTTTGATATTGATACCGTGGCCCTCTTGTGGATCAAGACTCTTAAAGTAGCTTTTGTTGGGCATGTCGAGAACGGTCTTTATGTGATTAACTTTTTGGAGTGACCCACTAAGATCGCGACATGCCTAATGGCTAAAGTTGATGTGGGGTGGCTTTGGCATCGCTGTTTAGCCCATGTTAATATGAGATCTTTGCAAAGTCTTCTCAAGGGGGACCATGTCTGTGGACTAACAAATGTTAGCTTTGCCAAAGATCGTGCTTGCGGTGCTTGTATCGAAGGAAAGTTACATGAGAAGGCTCACCCTCCCACGACTATCATCTACTCAAAGAGACCCATGGAGCTCCTTCACATGGATCTCTTTGGGCCTCCATCCTTTGATAGTCCTGGGGGTAGAAAGTATTTCTTGGTGATTGTCGATTATTACTCAAGGTACACTTGGGTATATTTCTTCAAGAGGAAGAGTGAAACTCAACAAACTGTCATCGACTTTGCAAATGAAGCTCAACGTCAACACAATGCAAAGATCTTGACAATAAGAAGTGACAATGGCACCGAGTTCAAGAACTATACCTTGGATGAGTTTCTTAGTGAGGAGGGGATCAAGCATCAATATTCCGCACCATACACCCCTTAACAAAATGGTGTTGCCGAGAGGAAGAATCGGGCGTTGATGGATGTGGCAAGGACCATGATGGCGGAGTTCAAGTCTCCTTACAACATTTGGGCCAAAGCCATCAACACCGCGTGTCATGCATCCAATCGGCTCTATCTCCGCAAAGGCTTGAACAAGACTCCTTATGAAATACTCACCGGTAACAAGCCCAACCTCAAGTACTTCCTGGTGTTCGGTTGTAAGTGTTTCATTCTCAAGAAAGGTATTCGTTTGTCTAAATTTGAGGCTAGAGCTCATGAGGGCATATTTGTTGGTTATGCTACAAACTCTCATGCTTACCGTGTCCTCAACAAGCCCACGGGGCTCATTGAGGAGACGTGTAACATGGAGTTTGATGAGAATAACGGCTCCCAAGTGGAGCAAAGTGGTACTTGTGATGTAGGTGATGAAATTCCTCCCCAAGCCATAAGAATAATGGGTGTTGGTCATATCCTACCTATTGAGGAACCCCTTGTGGCCAAAGGAGAAGGACAATGCTCCACTCAAGTGGAGCCATCACCGACCCAAGACCCACACGCTTCCAAAGAACAAAGTGAAGGCCCTCAACGAAGTGAACAAGATCAAGGGCAAGATCAACCTCAAGATGGTGGTGATCCACCAAGTAATGCCCAAGGTCGAGTTCTCCCTTCCGAGCAAGTTCAAGATCAAGAGCAAGCTCAAGATCAAGAACAAGCTCAAGATGACGCTCAAGATGATCAAGTTTCCGATCCTCGTCTCACACCTGAGGAGGAATTAGAGCGTCGTGCCGCTAAGATTGCATCCAAGCTCACAACCAAAGGTCATCTCATGAAGAATGTTCTTGGAAGCCTAAGAAAGGGGGTAAGCACTCATAGACAATTAGCAAACTATTGTGAACATCACGCGTTTGTTTCTTGTGTCGACCCCCAAAAGGTATATGAGGTGCTCGAGGATCCGGATTGGCTCAATGCCATGCATGAAGAACTCAACAACTTTGAGCACAACCAAGTGTGGAGATTGGTGCCAAGGCCGACGGGGAATCATAATGTCATTGGAACCAAGTGGATATTCAAGAACAAGCAAGATGCTCATGGGATCATTGTTCGCAACAAGGCTCGTTTGGTGGCACAAGGCTACTCCCAAGTCGAGGGTATCGACTACAGTGAAACCTTTGCTCCCGTTGCTCGCCTTGAACCTATTTGTTTGTTGATTTCTTGTGCTTCTCATCATAATTTCAAGTTGCAACAAATGGATGTGAAGAGTGTTTTTCTTAATGGTCCTATTAATGAGTTGGTGTATGTCAAACAACCCCCGGGGTTCGAAGATCCGTATTTCCCCAATCATGTGTACCAACTCGACAAGGCACTCTATGGCCTTAAATAAGCCCCACGTGTGTGGTATGAGCACCTTACCGAGTTGTTGCAAGATCGTGGGTTTGAAATTGGGAAAATCGACCCCACTCTTTTTACTAAGAATGTCAAAGGAGAGTTGTTTGTATGCCAACTATATGTTGATGACATTATCTTTGGTTCCCCTAACAAAGCTTTCAATGAGGAATTTGCCGCTCTCAGGACCTCAAAGTTCAAGATGTCCATGATAGCACAGTTGAAGTTCTTTCTCGAGTTCGAAATCAAGCAAGGAAGAGAAGGCACCTTCCTCAACCAAGCAAAATACACTCAAGACATGCTCAAGAGATTCAAGCTAAGTGATGTCAAGCCGGCCTCCACTCCAATGCCCATCAAATGCCAACTTGACATAGATCCCAATGGTAAAGCGGTGGACAAAAGGTATATCGCTCCATAATTGGCTCCTTGCTTTACCTTTGTGCATCTAGACTGGATATCATGTTGAGTGTGGGAATTTTTGCACGGTTTCAAGCCGCACCTAAGGAAAGTCACTATGTGGCGGTCAAGCAAATCTTTTGATATTTGGCTCATACCCCAAACTTTGGCTCATGGTACCCAAGAGGAACCAACTTCAATATTTTGGGCTATTCAGACTCAGATTGGGCGGGCGACAAAGTGGATAGGAAGTCCACCTCCGGAGGGTGCCAATTTCTTGGTTGCTCTTTGGTGAGTTGGTCTTCCAAGAAGCAAAGTTGTGTGTCTCTCTCATCCACCGAATCAGAGTATGTGGTCGCCGGGAGTTGTTGTGCTCAAATTCTATGGATGAGGCAAACTTTGAAGGATTATGGTGTCACTTGTGACGAAGTGCCTCTTTGGTGTGACAATGAAAGTGCCATCAAGATCTCTCTCAACCCGGTGCAACACTTCAAGACGAAGCATATTGAGATTCAGTATCACTTCATCCGGGGTCACATTAGGCGAGGGGAGATCAAGCTCAAGTATGTCAACACTCATGATAACCTTGAAGATATTTTCATGAAGTCCTTGGATGAAGCAAGATTTCGCGAGTTAAGGCATGAGCTAAATATCATTGATTCGAGCAATGTAGCTTGAACCCTTGCACACCCCACCATACTCAACTTGATATCTTGTTTAGTTGTAGGCATGGACATAGAGGGAGTGTTGTTCTCTCAATGAACTCTCCCTCCCCCCATTATGCATAAATTGATCACCTCTTTCACATTAGCCATTTTATATGGTGTGTGTGCTTTAAAGACGAGTTTTGGTCATGGGCCCAAGGATAATTCTTCGCGGTGCCATACCAATTGACTCAAACATAGGTGGCTTCGGCCACCGCCCTCTCCTCTTGAGAGGTCTTTGCTTGTGCTTGTTCCTTGTTGTCTTTTGCCTTCTTGTTTTGTCGTGGTTGTGTCTTCGTTGCCTCGTGGGTGTGTGTGGTTGCGTGTTCGGTCGCATGGAGGTGTCTTTGCAAAGACAGTGTTTCTCTTTTTTGAAACACACATTTTCTTGGGTCTACGGTACTACCGCGGCGTGCCATGGTACTACCGTAGGAGAAGAGCACGGTACTATCGGTTCCATCGCGGCAGTAATTTTTTACTACCGCTGGAAGAGCGGTACTACCGCCCTGGTTGCGGTACTTCTACCCGAGTGGTACTACCGCGATGACCCGTGGTACTACCACATAATCGCGAGCGGGTGGGGGTAAAGTACGGGCAGGGGGAGTTTCAACTCCCCCATCCCCATTCAACCCTGTTTCCCCACCCCATCTCTCTCTCTCTCCTGCCCAAGAATGGCGCCGGAGGACCTCGCCGAATCTCCGTCTCCGGCCGCTCTCGTCGCATTCCGACCGGTGGGATCGTTCCCCACCTTGTCCTCTTGCCATGGAACAAGGTTTCTTCCTGAATCCCTCTCCCTTTGCCTCATAGTTTTGCATCTAGGTTTTCGGGGAGATGCATATTGTTCTTGAGATTTTTGGTCAAATCTGGGCAAGAGAAGGATGTAGGAGGGTTGTAGTGCAGTAGATATGCTATTTGGAATGTTCCCACACTATAGTTTTGATCAACCACAATACCGATCCAATGTCACAGATGTGCCTAGATGTGTGATGTCCCGGATTGGATTCCGAGCGGTACTACCGCACCTCCCGTGCAGTACTACCGCTCCGGCCGCATCTGTCTCGCGCGGTACTACCGCTCCTCTGGGGCGGTACTACCGCTCAGGGCATGGAAGTAAAATTTTACTTCCACTCCAAGCGTGGTACTACGGTGCCATCCTGACGCGGTACTACTGCAGTGGGAGAAGAAGTAAATTTTTGCTTCCACTTTGGGGTGAGGTACTCCCATTGATCTCAAAGCTACCGTGTTGCAACTTCTCAATCTTATGTCTACTTGTTTTGCTTGTTTTGGGTGTGGCCTTTGCATTAATCCTTCTCATTTATCTCGTGTGTTCTTGTGTTGTGTGTCATAGGTGGTGGCTCCAATGTCCGTCGTTTGAACCAAGCCGTGACACCAGCTCGAAGCGTCTGCGCAATCAAGAGGCACCAGAGGGTTCCAATACCCAACACCACAATGTCAAGAAGACCGCCAACAGGTACAAGGAGCCAGCTCTTGGCATGAAAGAGATGCCTCTGTCTGAGTTCATCATTCGAAGGTGCATCAATTCCTATGTGAACCCTCGTGAGAATGTTAGAGGGAATGAGTTGTTCTGGACCAAGCAGCAGAATCTCATATACATTGATGTGATCAAGTCCAAGCACAACCTCTATGTCCCAATGCAGTGGATGACATGTCTCATCTGAGGAAGCACCAGGACTACTTTGGTGAGGCTCTGGACTTGTTGGAGCAGTTTGGTATTGAGGACTTCATCACTTTTCATATGGACTTTGACCAAGAGCTCGTGACACAGTTCTTTGCCTCCGTCCACTTCCACACGGATGGGGAGAGATCTTTGTCTTGGATGACCAATGGGAAGAAGTTATCTGACACTTGGAAGGAATTCATGATGTTGCTGAATGTCCGTGATGATGGACCTGATATGCCCATTGGCACCCGCCCTCACGACAACGCCAAGTCAGACAACAAGGACAGGCTTTTGCCTTTTATGGTGGACAAGAAGCATCCCAATGGCACTCAGACTTGGGTGCTCAACCCCTTCCTCGATGTCATGCACCGGATCTTCCGCAACACTCTGTTTCCTCGCATCGGTGACAAAGATAAGGTGCATGCTTACCTTGTGGATATGATGCTTCTATGTGAGGAGGCGCGTCAGCATGCTGCTCAGCCCCTGGACATTTCTCACATCATGTGGAATGAGCTCAAGTTTGCGGTTTTCAATCGCAAAGTTCCCATCTTTGGTCCTGACCTGCACCGCCTGATCTCAAAGACTTGGGACAAGATGTTTCCAGAGGAAGACTTCTCTGCACCCAACTGGATTCGCCATCAGCCTATCAAGCTGCGTCTGAAGAACAAGTGGGCCAACTGTAGGATCGAAAGTATGTCTAGAGGGGGGGGTGATTAGACTACTTGACCAAATAAAAATCTAGCCTTTTCCCAATTTTAGTTCTTGGCAGATTTTAGCAACTTAGCACAAGTCAAGCAATCAACCTACACATGCAATTCTAAGAGTATAGCAGCGGAATGTAAAACAATTGCATATGAAGGTAAAGGGAGGAGTTTGAGGGAGCAAACGCAATGTTGACATGGAGATTTTTTTTAGCCGTGGTTCCGATAGGTGGTGCTATCGCACATCCACGTTGATGGAGACTTCAACCCACGAAGGGTAACGGTTGAGCGAGTCCACGGAGGGCTCCACCCATGAAGGGTCCACGAAGAAGCAACCTTGTCTATCCCACCATGGTCGTCGCCCACGAATGACTTGCCTCACTAGGGTAGATCTTCACGAAGTAGGCGATTTCCTTGCCCTTACAAACTCCTTGGTTCAACTCCACAATCTTGACGGAGGCTCCCAAATGACACCTAGCCAATCTAGGAGACACCACTCTCCAAGAAGTAACAAATGGTGTGTTGATGATGAACTCCTTGCTCTTGTGCTTCAAATGATAGTCTCCCCAACACTCAACTCTCTCTCACAGGATTTGGATTTGATGGAAAGAAGATTTGAGTGGAAAGCAACTTGGGGAAGGCTAGAGATCAAGATTTAAGTGGTAGGAGTGGACTATCTTGACCTCAACACAAGTGTAGGTGGTTCTCTCTCAGAAAATGCATGTTGGAAGTGTAGGCATGTTCTGATGGCTCTCTCCATGAATGAAGAGTAGGTGGAGGGGTATATATAGCCTCCACACAAAATCTAACCATTATACACAACTTACCAAACACAGTGGGACCAAATCGCGAAACTCGGTCGGACCGAATTAGTAAATAATGTGACCGTTAGGATTTTCGGTGCGACCGACATGTCAACTCGGTGGGACCTATATGGTTAGGGTTAGGGCATAACGTAATCTCGGTGAGACCGATTACACAACCTCGGTGAGACTCATTTTGGTAATAGACACAAAGAGGGTTGGTCAGGCAAACTCAACGGGACCGATTCGCTCATCTCGGTTAGACCGAAACATTACGAAAGGGAAATAGTGAGTTTGCATTGCAATCTCGATGGGACCGATTGTCGGTGTCAAAACCGTCGGATCTCGGGTAGGGGGGCCCGAACTGTGCATCTAAGGCTAATGGTAACAGGAGGCGGGGGGCACAATGATTACCCAGGTTCGGGCCCTCTCGATGGAGGTAATACCCTACTTCCTGCTTGATTGATCTTGATGATATGAGTATTACAAGAGTTCATCTACCACGAGATCGTAGAGGCTAAACCCTAGAAGCTAGCCTATGATTATGATTGTTCTTATCCTACGGACTAAACCCTCCGGTTTATATAGACACTGAAGGGGGATAGGGTTACACAGAGTCGGTTATAGGGAAGGAGATCTACATATCCGAATTGCCAAGCTGGCCTTCCACGCAAAGGAGAGTCCCACCCGGACACGGGACGAAGTCTTCAATCTTGTACCTTCATAGTCCAACAGTCCGGCCAAAGTATATAGTCTGGCTGTCCGAGGACCCCCTAATCCAGGACTCCCTCAGTAGCCCCTGAACCAGGCTTCAATGACGATGATTCCAGCGTGCAGATTGTCTTCGGCATTGCAAGGCGGGTTCCTTCTCCGAATACTACATAGAAGATTTTGAACACAAGGATCGTGTCCGGCTCTGCAAAATAATTTCCACATACCATCATAGAGAGCACAATATTCCCCAAATCTAATCTGCTTACAACTTTTAATAGCGTGACATCACGCCACGGCCCGGTTATTACGAACCGTTTTTCCCAGCCTGCCACTTCACGTGTTGCGAGGCGGTTTTATTGGCACGTCTTGTCGAAGCAGAGATCGTGTTCCCCTTATCACGGGATTCTCATCAACACGGGTTTGGGTAACCCAACCACACTTGTTAGTATGACTCGTCGATTTTAGGCAAGTTCCAAACGGCCACGCGGAGGACGCTCGATATTCACCCTCTTTATAAAGGGGCCAAGGCCTGTCCTTTTCTCCCTACGCTCGATCCATCCCTTCCCCCACCCCGAGTTCCAACACCCAAGGCTCAGGATAAGTGCTTCAGACCTTCAACCATGTCCAGATCCAACCTTCAAGGCCGGTGGATGGCCTCCTCTGTCACAGAGGAGGACATCAAGAAGCTTAGGGAGGCCAGGTATCTCACCGCCGAAATCCCGCACAGGCTGCCTGCTTAAGGGCAGGTCATCCCCACTCCCAAACCCAACGAGAGTGTCGTATTTGTTTCCCACTTCCTCCGAGGGCTAGGTTTTAGTCTTGATCCCTTTGTGAGAGGGCTCATGTTCTATTACGGGCTAGATTTCCATGATCTAGCTCCAGATTCCATCCTTCACATCTCGTCGTTTATCGTCGTGTGTGAGGCCTTCCTCCGCATCACCCCACACTTCGGCTTATGGCTCAAGACCTTCAATGTGAAGCCGAAGATGATCGATGGGCAACACAGAGTGCGAAGGTGCTACAATAAGCAAAGGCACCTACGCCCTATATTCAAAGGGTTCCTTCCCCGGAGGTGTCCGATTTATGGCAAGGGGAGTGGTTTTACATCACAGCTCCCCGAGGTACAAAGTGGGTGGCCGCCCGCGCCTTCCGCTCGTGCCCTCTGCCCCAACTAGCGTCATGGGTCAACAAGGGGCTGGACTGGGGGCCAGTTAATGATGTGCTGACATTGCAAAGCTGCATCCGAGATCTCCTTAAGAGGAACATCAGTCTTATCAAGGTAATGCAAGTTATGCTAGTCCATCGGGTCCTGCCATGCCAACGTCGATCTCTTTGTATGTGGGAGTTCATCCCGGAAGGACCGCGAACTGTTCAACAATTCTTCGCCGTGACGCTCGAAGAGATGTATGGATTGTCTTCGAAACACGAATAAAGTGTCCGGACACCATTGAGGATGCGGGTCTCAACTACAACCGTCCGGATACCCAAGTAAGTATTTCCATGACCGAACATGTTGTCTTTTATTTGTCACAACATCATTCTAAAAAATTGCTCTCTGCCAGGACTAGATAAGAAAGGTGAAGAGGATCAGGTGTTCGGCCCCCCTTCCCGAAGGCTCACCGGATCCTGTACTAACCAGGATGCTTAAGCACGCACCTTATCAAGTGCCATTGGGAGAAGATGAAGGGAGGAATAAACAAGCCGAAAGTGGACTTCACACATTACACATCCAAACCGTGGGAATTAGTGTCTCCACGAAGGAGGATAATCGGGGAGGTGAATCTAGAATCCCCTCTCCCCAAGGGAAGAAAAGGGCCGCCTCTGAAGACCTGGAAACGGAGGTTTCCAAACAAGGGAAGATACCTTCGCCAGGGGGCCCTGACTCGGAGGGCGTTCTTACTGCACAGCGCCCGCAAGGGGGCCAGCCCTCGACCAAGCTGTAAGTGAACAAAAGTACTTTGGTAAATATATCTTGCAGTTCGGCTCACAGCCCTTCTCGACAGAGTTCGTCTTCGGGGGATCTTCTTCCGGAGATGATGGAGAGCGAAACACCTCCTCCTGCCTCCCCGCCTCATGGGGCGGACGACCTTGAAGGGTCGTCATGGAGGATTTCTCCTAATCCGCAAAGGCCAGAAGTTAACTCTTCGGCCGCCCGAAGTCCGAAGTATTCGGCTCCAAAGGAGAGCAACAGAAAGAGTCCGGGATTGTCCGGTGCACAACCGGACACACTGATGGGTCTTCTGGAGCAAGCGGCTATCTCAGAGGCGCATCGTACCTTAATGGGTATGGCGGTTAAGAGGATTTCATCCGCCAAAAGAGGGTTGAATGAAGCTTTCTACGAGCCTGTTAAGAGGCTTTGAGGTACACCAAGTAATATATGTGTACTTCTGACAGTACCGCACATGCTAGGTGTGCTCTGTATAGGTAGTAGCCCCTGAGACTCTGGTTGTCGTCTAGAGGCGCCAAACAGAGGATCATAGTCCCAAGTAATGATCGCGCTGCTTCTATGTGCAGGCGGCTGAGGGTCCGGTGGCTGGCCGGACTGCTGATATTGCTGAACTGAGGCGGCAGCTTGACGTGGCGGATGCCGACATCGCGCTTGTAAACAAGTGGCTTGACGAGGCATGGGGTATGTATTTTCGGGTGGTCAGCAAATATTAAGAGGAGCATAATGCTAGTATCTATAATATGCTATGACTGCAGATGGAGTTGCTGCCCTTCGGGCGGAACTTGCCCGAGCCAAGGAACAAGCCAGGATGAGTGATGTGTCCGCCCTAAAGGCGGCCGACGAGTTAAGAGCCGAACAGGCTGCTCATCGCCAAAGCGAAGATAAAATAACCAAGAGGGCTATTGAGCTGAAAGATGTTGCCGGCCGATATGAGCTCCTCGAAAAGGAAAGCCAAGCGAAAGTGGCTGACCTGAAGAAGGCCTTGGAAGCAGCCAAGGAAACTCGCTCTGAAATTATAGGTGTGAGGGAGGAGATTCGTGAAGCCGGAGATATCGTGGCTGGGAGGCCCTTTTTGTTGCAGATGAAGTTCGGAGATCCGAAATATGCCCCTCTGGATCAATTATGGAGTGCTGCAGATGCGTATTCGGACTTGGCAAAGAGTGCTGCTAATGCGACTGAGTTTTTCAAAGATCAGAAAGATCATGAGGTGGAAAGGTTGTTCTGTTCGCAGTTCAGTGCTCCGACGCGTCCGCTTCCATTGAATGAACGAATGGCCGAGTGGCCCGAGCTTCATAGGTTGTCCGAGCTTGTTATGAGGTCTGTCGTGGATCATCTTTGGCCGAAGGGGCCAAGGCCGGACAGTTATTTTGGTTTAGTGAAATGATTCCTTGGTGCTGTGTCGCATATCGAAGCTGTGAAGAGGTCAGTGTGCATAGAGGGTGCGCGGATGGTTCTTGCCTATGTTAAAACATACTAGGCAGGGATGAAGGCCGCCGCTATTGCAAGCCGGGGTCTGGCAGGAGGCCAGGACCCGGTCGAGAACTATTTTGAAGAAGTCCTAGAAGGCGCCCGTTTAATAGAGGCTCAGTGCTCGAAGAGTACCATGTTCGAGTGACATGTATCAGAATTGAAAAACAATGCTATTTCGATTATAAAGGATGTGTTTATACTTTTGCCCGAAAGTGTTATAGTGCCTCCTGTGCGGTCATTTATGTATGTATATAACCTGAAAGTTTGCAGTCGTCGGCTTCAGCCCCCACACATATAATGCGGGGGTGTTCGAAAAAGCGTGTAATCACACTTGATCCAACGTCTTGGTCCATTAAGGAGGTGATAGCGCGGCGAACTAGGCAATCGGACTATATAGCTTTAACACTTTCACTTAGCCATAGGAGTTTGATAGTGGGGCTACTATATAGCCCCTGGTACTTCCGCGTTCATCCGAATACGATGCGCGTACGTACATGACCGGGAAACCGGTCCTTCGTTAATGCGGAGGAATCACGAAGAGTCCGCTGAGTCATTGAGTGGTTGACCAGTCTCGCGCTATATCATGATAGTCAGTTTTCGGCTTTCTCTACTGAGGTGCTCATCCAGATGAACCAAGGCACAATCGCAGTAGTTCTCTCGGTGCCACCTTAGCCGATAGAGCGGAACGTAAGGTAGCAAAACACGAGAGCCGGGCAAACCCAACTATTGACCGAAGACATGATTCGGAGCTGATGCATATATGGCCAAACTCGCGACGCCGAACACTCCCTAAGGTATTCGGACTGTACAACATATACTGGGTTAAGTAACGCCCTCGATAATGAGCCCCGAGTTTCCAGGTACATGCATTAGTCTGGCGTGATGAAATGCCAATAATGCCAGTATCCCTCCCGGTTGTGTTAAGTGTCCGGAGGGTATGAAGCAACAAGAGACATTAAAAAAAGGTTTACGCAGGGTCTTAATCTAAAAAGAAACATTTGAGCGGGGCCCTGCTGCACGTTTGTGCCTTTGTCTCCATTGTGCCGTATCCTGGAAGGGTGTAGCACGATGATCATCTGTAAAAAGGAAAAACCCAGGTGAAAGACTTCGTGTGAAAAGTTGGTTATTCTGAACAAACCAAGAAAATGCAATCTGTTATTGTATTAATAGGGTCAAGCCGAACTATGGGCTTTTTTACATGCGGGAAGCCCCTAGCACCACCTATGGGGGTATATCCATCGATCGAAGCTCAGGTTTATCTAGGCTGTTACAACTGGTGGTGCACCGGACTCATCTAACCGTGTCCGTGGTCTTGACGACTGATCATTTATTCTGGCTGGAGAGGCCGTTCAGTGTTTGGCTGTTAGAGCCGCCACATATTCTTCCGCACGCAAGGAATGCTCTGTATTTCCACTAACTGTGATGACGCCACGTGGACCGGGCATCTTAAGCGTAGTGCGGTACTGCATTAAAACGAGCGAAGGCCGTTCTTCCCAGTAGTGCATGATAGCCGCTTTGGAATGGAGCTATGTCGAAGATTAATTCTTCGCTTCTGAAGTTGTTTGGAGAACCAAATACAACCTATAGTAGTAGAGAGCCCGTGTAGCAGGCCTCTACGCCTGGTATTACTCCTTTAAAGGTAGTATTACTTTGGCTGATTCTTGACGGGTCTATCCCCATTTTGCGGACAATGTCCTGATATATCAGATTAAGACTACTGTCGCCGTCCATAAGGACTTGGGTGATATGGTATCCGTCAATTATTGGGTCGAGCACCAAGGCAGCCGATCCTCCGTGCCGAATACTAGTCAGATGATCCCTGTGATCAAAAGTGATCAGGCAGGCCGACCAAGGATTGAACTTGGGGACGACGGGCTCTACAGCGTATACGTCTCAGAGTGCGCGTTTGCGCCTTCTCTTTGGTATATGAGTTGCGTAAATCATATTCACTATTTTGACTTCTGGTGGGAATTTTTCTATCCCCCAGTGTTCGGCTGGCGAGGCTCATCCTCGTCTTCACTTGGCGTCTCCCTCCCTTTGTGCTCGGCGTTTAGCTTGCTGCTTGAAAACCCAGCATTCTCTGTGGGTGTGATTTGCAGGTTTTTTGAGGGTTCCATGAATCTGACATAATCTGTCTAGAATCTTATTTAGGATGGACGGTCCATCTCTGCTCCCTTTAAATGGCTTTTTCTGTTGACCGGGTTGAGAGCCCCTGAATCCGGCATTAACCGCCGTGTTATCTGGGTTGTCTTCATTGTTTCGACGCTTGTTTTTATTGCATCACGGCTTCCTGTTGCCATCCCTGAGTTCGGATGTGCCTGGGTCGCTGGTGCCGCTACGGGCTAGCCAACTGTCCTCGCCCATGCAACAGCGGGTCATAAGGTTTTTAGGGATGCCATTGTCCTCGGCTTTTCCTGGCCGAGGTGTCTGGCAAGCCATTCGTCCCGGACACTGTGCTTGAAAGCCGCTAAGGCTTCGGCATCCGGGCGGTCGACAATTTGATTCTTCTTAGTGAGAAATCTGTTCCAAAGCTTATGGGCTGACTCTCCGGGTTGTTGGATTATGTGACTTAAATCGTCTGCATCGGGAGGTCGAACATAGGTCCCTTGAAAATTGTCCCTGAAAGCATCCTCAAGTTCCTCCCAACTTTCAATTGAGTTTTCGGGGAGGCTTTTCAACCAATGCCAAGCTGGTCCTTTCAACTTGAGGTGGCGGGTATTTTATGGCGTGGAGATCATCTCCACGAGCCACGTGGATGTGACGGATAAAGTCCTCAATCTAGACCCCAGGGTCTCTCATTCCATCGTATGCCTCTATATTCACAGGTTTAAATCCCTCTGGAAATTCATGATCCAGCACCTCACCGGTGAAGCACAGGGGGTGCACGGCACCCCTGTATTTGAATGTGTTATGGCATGCTGTCGACGGTTGTTGTGTTCGGTGTTGATTCCAAGATGGTATTCGATAAATATGATCGTTTTGGTGGTTGTGATCCTACGTCGGAGCACGCTTCCTAGATCCACAGATGGACCTGGCCATACCGACTTTTTTGTCCACAAGCTCAAATAAATCGTGTGCTGACTTGTGTGCGGCATCATTAGCCGCCCTGCCGCGGCCACGGGGTGGTCGGTCCGGCTAATCGGCAGTTTTATTTTTTGGCTGGATGGGCTCTATAGCCTCGTCATCAAATTCGGGCAGCAGCTTGCGCTTTGGATAGCTCTTTGTGTGGCGATCACCACCGTATTTTTCTTCAGTGTCGAGCACTTTGTTCCATCTACGGTTGAGCTTATCCTGCGCGGCCTTAAGCCTTTGCTTCCGCTTCTTCAAGCTCCTCGCGGTGGCAATAAGCCTTCTATGGAGGTTCTCTTGTTCCAAGTGTTTTTCCGGGATGATGAGTGCATCGTCGTCCGGACTGTTCTCCTCTCCGGAGACAAGTTGATGAATTTTACCCTCGGGATCGGCATCATCGGACGTCGGCTCTGGACTATGTTCACCATCCCCTGGCTCATCCTGCTCCATCGCTGGGTCCATGGGGTTGTCATTTCCTTTGGAGTCCACCGGGGTATTATTCTTTCTTGCGCTGTTATCACTGTTTTTACTCTGGCGGGATTTAGAGCGGCGCCTACGTCGTCGCTTTGGTGGCTTCTCGAGGGGATTATCCTTCGTTGCATCCTTGTCGTTATTTTCCTTGGGTGTATCCACCATGTATATATCATATGATGAGGTGGCTGTCCAGCGCCCTCTAGGCGGTGGTTCCTATTCTTCTCCTGCATTGTCGTCCATACCGTCGATGTCTTCGGAGTCGAAGTCAAGCATGTCGGTTAAGTCGTCGACAGTGGCTATCAAGTGGGTGGTGGGTGGGGAACAAATTTCTTCGTCGTCCGCTTCCCACTCAAGCCGGACATAGTTTGGCCGAGAGTCTCTTGACAAAGAGAGAGACTTTAATGAATTTAGCACGTCGCCCAAGGGCGAGTGTTGAAAGATATCCGCGGAGGTAAACTCCATGATCGGTGCCCAATCAGATTTGATAGGCACGGATGCACGCGGTTCGGAGCCTGTGGCCGGAGACGAGTCCGAGGGTCCGATGACACCGGCCTTATAGGAGATGAAGCCAGTGTTTGGTTCTATCGCCGCTGAGTGTGCGGCCTCCGTGGCGGGGTCCATCCACCCGTCCTCGGATGGCAAGATCTGCTCCGGATTGAGGGCCGGGGCAGCCGCAGGTGTGATCTCCCAAACACTGTCCGATGGCAGATCTAAGTCATGCTCATCGTGACTGTTCGGCGCACCTGACATGGGCTTGAATCCGTCGAAGATCAAGTCTCCGCGGATGTCGGCAGTATTGTTCAAGCTTCCAAACCTGACCTGATGGCCAGGGGTGTAGCTATCGATCTGCTCTAGATGGCCAAGCGAGTTGGCCTGCAGTACGAAGCCGCCGAATACGAAGATCTGTCCGGGGAGAAAAACCTCACCCTGGATCGCATCATTGAAGATGATTGAAGGAGCCATCCAGCCTTATCATGACGACACAGTGGAACTCTCAATGAAAGCACCAATGTCGGTGTCAAAACTGGCGGATCTCTGGTAGGGGGTCCCGAACTGTGCGTCTAACGCTAATGGTAACATAAGGCGGGGGACATGATGTTTACCCAGGTTCGGGCCCCCTACATGGAGGTAATACCCTACTTCCTGCTTGATTTATCTTGATGATATGAGTATTACAAGAGTTGATCTACCACAAGATCGTAGAGGCTAAACCCTAGAAGCTAGCCTATGATTATGATGGTTCTTGTCCTAAGGACTAAACCCTTCGGTTTATATAGACACGAAGGGGGCTAGGGTTACACAGAGTCGGTTACAGGGAAGGAGATCTACATATCCGAATTGCCAAGCTTGCCTTCCACGCAAAGGAGAGTCCCACCCGGACATGGGACGAAGTCTTCAATCTTGTACCTTCATAGTCCAACAGTCTGGCCAAAGTATATAGTCAGGCTGTCCGAGGACCCCCCCTAATCCAGGACTCCCTCACCGATCGCTCATCTCGGTTTGACCGAAACGTTACGAAGGGAAACAGAGAGATTACAATCCCATCTCGGTGAGATCAAGATCCCTATCGGTGAGACCGAAAAGACTAGGGTTTGTGGCTGTGGCTATGACATCTGAACTCGGTGGCACCGGATAGATGGTTTCGGTGGGGCCGAGTTTGACTTTTCGTTTGGGTCATATGTGGATGTGAGAAAGTAGTTGAGGGCTTTGGAGCATATCACTAAGCACTTTGAGCAAGAAACTCATTAAGCAACACCTCATCCCCTCTTGATAGTATTGGCTTTTCCTGTAGACTCAATGTGATCTTGGATCACTAAAATGGAAAATGTAGAGTCTTGTGCTCTGAGCTTGAGCCAATCCTTTTGTTCTTAGCATTTTGAGGGATCCAATTTTCTCATCCATGCCATGCCAATCATTGAGCTTTCCTGAAATATTTATCTTGAAATAGCATTAGCTCAATGAGTTATATGTTGTTAGGAATTACCAAAACCACCAAGGGATAGTTGCACTTTCAATCTCCCCCTTTTTGGTAATTGATGACAACATATAGATCAAAGCTTCGAGAAATGATAATAAGATTGAAAGACATGTCGCTTTGAGAAGTATGTGAAAAGCAAGAGTTCCGCCTAAATTTGTGCGCTATTTAAAAATTTGCTGTGGACTGCAAATGTAGAATGAGTTAGGATCATGGGTCACTCTTCCATGTCATATACATCTTGGTGAAGCGCTCAAAATGATAATAATTAAACACATGCATTAAGGTATCTCACATAAGGCATAATGTATCAAGGAAACACACAAATAAAGAAGTTCAACCACCAAAAACAAGAGAAATCAAAAGCAACACTCTTTCTCGAAGCCTATGATCTATACATTTTTCTCCCCCTTTGGCAGCAAGTTACCAAAACGTTCAAAAATGCATAGTGCTAATCTACTCTCAGGCTTGGTCTTCATGAGGTGGTGTAGAGATTACTCCAAGGACAAAAGCATCAGTTGATGTAGCTGGAGCTGGTGGAGTGGATGCTGGAGCTAGTGGCACTGAGGCTGTGGCAGCTGGTGCAGATGATGTAGCTCTGGTGTCTGGAATAGGCACTGCAGCAGATCTCTGTCCTCTGGGCACTCTATCAAATGCATCTGTAGTAGACTTGCCCTTCTTATCCTCCACATCCACCTGAAGTTGCTCAACTGTAGTTTGGATCTCAGTGACCTTCACATCCAGTGCATAGAACTTTTGCTCTATGATTCTCTCCAAACTCTCTTGGTTTTGAGTCAGGGTGGCCAAGCCCTTCTCAATCCTCAAGGTGGAGGCAATCAAATAGCCAAGCTGGTCTTGCTTGCTCTTTAGGAACACTTGAGATGCCTCTTCAGCAGTTGGCATCTTTGCAGCTTTCTTTGCCCTTGCTTTCTCTCTCTTTTCATGTGCTTGCATAGATGATGGTTCCTCCTCATTCATCTCAACAGTGTTATCTTCAAATTCAGGATATAAGGGTAGATGCTCTTTATCCAAAAGATATGTGTCTGTGCCCATCTTTGAGTTGATGAGCTCCTGAATGTGTGGAGCATACCCACAACTTCTCTTCTGATCAGCTGCTGTTCCCTTGATGTTTCCACAATCAGGCTCATGACTTTGAATTTCTGAGGTATATCAAACAAGTGCAGCAAGTTGATAGCATGACCTCTGATCATCTTGTGATCTCCTGACTTGGGAAGCAATGTGCGCCTAAGTATCCAATTGATTGTAGGCAGACCAGACAACAAGTAGTGTGCAGATCCAAGCTTGTGAGTTTCCAAAGCTTTATCTGGGATCTCTCTGTACATGTGTGCCATAGAGTTGTGGTCTTTCTTCTTCTCTGCATATACATCCAAGTCATCTTTAGATTCCTTTGGGGCATTGATCAACTCAGCCCATTCTTCAACTGTGGATTGGTACCTAGTACCTTCAGACATCCAGACAATCTTCCCATCTGGGTAGAAGTGAGCTGTGGAGTAAAACTGCATGATGAGCTCATCATTCCACTTGGTGAGCTTCTGGGCAACAAAGTCATCAACTCCATGAGACTTGAAGTTGTCATATACTCCTGAATAGTGAGCTTCATTCTTCTTGATGTAGTCCCAGTTGATCCATCTCATGTCACACACAATGGGCTTCTTGTCAAGCAAAATTGTCTCATAGAAATCCTGTTGCTCCTTTGTGTGGAATCTGAAGTCAACTGTTGTCCTTCTCCCCACAGCATAAGGATCTGACTGTCTCCACAATCTCGGTCCAGCATCCTTTCTGATATGCATGTCTTCAGCTACTGGATGAGCATCATTGTTGTCAGGAATCTTGGGCTTCAACTTTCCCAGAACAAGAGAATCATCTTCTTCTTCAGCAGCTTCAGGCACTGGGGCCTTGTTCTTCTCAGATGCAGGTATACTTCTGGTGTTCCTCTTGGATTTAGGCTTTGATGCTAGAGCAGCAACCTTGGGAGCAGCTTTGGGCTTAGATGGAGGAGCCCCTGACTTAACTGCATCTCCCATGAGCTTCTGAGCTTTAGGAGCTGGTGCAGCATCCTCTTCCTCTTCTTCTTCCTCATCAGAATCTCTCCTCATAGAGGGCTTGCCAAGGAATTTGGCAGTAGTTGTTCTGACCCTCTTCTCCTTCTTATCTTGGCCAGCAGCTTCTTCATCAGACTCAATGGTGAACTTCATGGTTTCACCAGTGACAACCTTCCTAGTTATGGATGTGGGCACTCTCTTGGCCGGTGCCTTTCTGTGCATGCCTAGCTTGGTGGTAGAAGTTGTGCCATACTCCTTTTTCAGCACCTTCTTCTTGGAAGTGGCCTCATCCTCAACAGCAATATAGTCCTCATCTTCAGAATTTGAGGTTTTCTTCTTCCTTGCGCTCGTAGCTGCCTTTGGCAAATTGCTGGGTGTGCTCTTGCTACCCTCATCATAACTGCTTGAGGGGCTAGTGCCCTCACTCATCCGAGCTTGCTCCTCTGACTTGTTCTGGCTATCATTTTGATCAGACATATTGCAAACTCACTAACAGCAAACCCTGTGAATAGATGTAGATGAGGTAGAGCAGATGAGAATCACAAAGCACAGAGGTTTTTGAAAAATAATTCAATCAAAAACTTAGTTTTAGTTTTCCACAGAAAGCATTTCAGAGCTACCGATTTGTAAACTCGATGATACCGAAGCAGCTTTTGGAACCTAAACTAGTAACTCAGTCAGACCGAGTCACGGTTCGGTGGCACCGAGACTGCTAGGGTTTCACAAAGAATCGATCTCGGTCACACCGATTTGCAATTCTCGGTCAGACCGAAAATCACATGTGCAATGGCCTAAGCCAAATCGGTGAGACCGATTTCTACACCTTGGTCAGTCCGAGATGAATTCAGCGGAAACCTAACCCTAAATATTCAAATCTAATCTAATCTACGGAGTAATTTCGCTGGATAGAATTATTTCAAACGTGGCAAGAATCATGGCAAAGCAATGTGCTAGGAATCGGAGTTAAGGATAGCACAAAGTTTCAAGTTCATACCCTAGTTCGGCGGTGAACTTGCTACGGCGGCAACGACGGGGCAGAATGCCGTTGACGGCAGCGGAGACCATCCGCGGGAGGTCGCTGGCGACGAGGAGGACAATCCAGAGACCCAAAGAGGCAGAGCAGGCTATGCGCGGGTGAAGGGGTTTCGGAAAAATTTCCAAATTTTGACCCGGGGGTATATATAGCCTGACCCTGTCGGTGTGACCGAGTGTAACAACTCGGTGTGACCGAAAAGTTCTAGTCGGTTGCGCCGAGGTTGAAAACCTAGATCAACTTAGTGATCTCGGTATGACCGAAAAGGATGAATCGGTCAGACCGAAATGCACAAAGAGGTTTTGGAAGTTTAAGTCTATGACGAATCTTGTGTCTCTTGTGCTGTTCTGTTTGGTAGTTTAGGTCCTAGCGATTCGGTGAGGGGCGAGCGGGTAGAGGGTTGAATCTCCGCGCGCACCCCAGTGTTCGAACCTCAAGGGTTTGCCGGAACCCGAAATCCGACATTTGGCGCACCAGATAGGGGTGCGCCGGGATCTGCCTTCTGCCGCTTCGCGTCCCGTCGCATCGTCATCACCATGTCCGGCGACCAGGCGGGCAACCCTGATCCTTGGGCGACTTGGCCTGCCCGCGCAGTGCCGCTCGCCCCGGGCGACCCCATGCCCCAGGCAGTTCGCGGTCCGCAGGGCGCTGCGGGCCGTGGGTGACGCGGACAAGCCTCGACGGCTCTAACACCGCGACAGACGCGGTCGGCAGCAAGAGCCTCCAACCACGCCGCGGCCACGACACCATACACCCGCTGGGAGCAAGCGAACTCAAGGGCCGCGCTCACGGTGTCCCGAGAGCTGCTGCAGTGCAGACTGATGGAAGGCGGCCGCGACATGCTGCTGGAGCGGGTGGCGGAGCTCCTGGGCTTCGCCGCCTCGGGGGCTCACCCTTTCTGCACTCCGCTCCCGTCTCAGGCCCAGGGCGGCCGACGCGGGGGGCCCACGTGCAACCGCGGGCTCCAAAGCTACTCGAACACCAGCGAAGCCGCCAGCACAGGGCCGACGGCAGCACCGACTCCGCTCTCCGCCAGCGAAGAAGGACTCATCGCGACCCACGGCCCCCGTGGGCCGCCGCGCTACCATCACCAGGCTGGCACGTCAAGCAGAGCTGCATGGCACGCAGAGCCCTACGGTGCAGCCTTCGGGGTAACGGCCATGGAAGAGTACGTGCCCCACATGATGGATCAAGGGCACCCGCGCGAGGGCGAACAGGGCTCACTCCTCAGCCCGAGCTGGGGGGACGAGGCGCCAGAGGCTGAGCTCTTCCAGGAACCCAGGGACTGCCCCACCGGACACGCTGGAAGCGACGATTATCGGGTACCACTAATCCCTCAGGAGCAGGCATACACTAATCATGGGTCGCAGGAGGTGCAGGTCGCCACAGCGAGCAGCTGCTCCGCTCCAGCGGCCTCTTACCCCTCAGGAGGAGGGCGTCGGGGGCTGCAGGAGAGGGGCCGAGATCCGGCATCACCACCGCGGCGTTCGGAGCAAGGCATTCCCAGGAGGTAGGCCCTCCGCTGGGGAGGTGCCTCAGGGCCTGCCCCTGGCGGAGGACCCGTGGTCGTCGGGGGAACCGCTGGCGACCGCTCTACCCCATCGGCAGCGTCCTGGTTTTCGGTCGTCGTTGATGGCACTAGAGTGTCGCGCAAGGCGGGGCCCTCGTCTGGCGATATGAAGCAAGGCCGGTACCTATGAAGAAGGCCCAGTGCCTATGAAGCTCGCCGCCCCGTGACACTCTCACGTAATAATGAGTGGGGCTGTACACGCCCCGGAGTCTCAGGGGTGCCGGCCTCAGGCCCTGGGGCTCCCTCCCACGCCCAGTGGCAGCACTTAGCTCCGCGCTGGTGAGAAGACGTCCAAGACTAGACTAGGTGTCGCACGCGGCTTTTGTTTGCTTTCATTGCTTTCCCCTTGGTTGTTGCTTTCCCCCGCTGGATTTAAGTTGAACTCGATTTTGAGATTTGCGTGTCTTGGGGAAGGGGTGCTTAGTTTCGTTCGAGCAATCTCTCGCATTTTGGTTACAACCTTGCCTCAGCTGCCTCCCTCGTGAGCCCCTCGCGAGCCGGGTCTGGCCTAGCTCGCGTGCAGCCCAGACTGCCGCCGTCATACCCCCTCAGGAGGCTTTTTTCACTGCAGATCCTACGGATTTGGTCAGGAGGCGTTCGAGGCACCACAACCTCCCACAAGTTATCTCAGGGCCTGCGCAGGACGAAGGTAAACTAACCAGCCGGCTCGTCGCCTAGCCAACCACTTAGCACAGGCCTATGAGCAATGTAGCATTGACTAATGCGCTAAAACATTGGTTTTACATGAGGGGCACCCCCTCCCAAAATGCTCTCACAACCATCAGGACAAAAGCCTGAGTTCTATTCATGCAGGATAAGGAAACAGGGACGGCGCGCTGTCAGTCAGATAAATCCCCCAATGCGTCCTCAGGAGCGCCGCCCGAGCTATCGCTGGCGTCGCTGGCCTCACCATCGCCCTCCGCGTTGCCGCTAGTGGCGTCAGGGCCGTTCACCATGCCGCCCTCGTCGGCGGCCACAATCACGACGTCATTGTCTGAAGCGAAGGCCCTGACAAGGGCATCCACGTTGTCTTCCACCCAATACGCCAGGTCGTCTCGGACGGCCTGGGGGACTGGGGCGATGGCAGCATCGAAGTCAAAATGAGGATTCATATTCCGGAGATGGCTGAAGACGCGGGAAAAGGCGCGCCCGAGCAGGGCTCGGCTCCTCTCCTCCACCAACCTGCTGGCACGAACTGATCGTGCCTCCATCTGCGTCACGAAGTCAGTGAAGAACTGAAGGTTGCCGGCGTAGTTAATGGCACGTGGCTCGCCTACGGCCGCCTCGCAGATGTTACCTAGGGCCGTGTTGGCCCTCTCCCGAAGCGTGGTGAGCATGGGGGCGTGCTCGTGTTCCAAGAGCCGCCACTGACGCATCTCGTCAGCATTCTGACGGGCGACAGCCTCAGCCTCAACCACTTGTTGGTGAAGAAGAAGCACCTCGGTGCGGGAAGTAGTTGACTCCCCCTGCGCCGCCTCGAGCGCGGCTTGTAAGGCATCAACCCGCCGCGTCGCTTCCTCCAGCTTGGTCCTTAGGACGGTGGTCCTACCTTCGGCCTCGATCCGGACCAACTCCAGCCTCTCCGAGAACTCGCGCTCGAGATTCAGGCGCGCCGTCGCCACCCGACGTCCAACCTCCTCCGAGACACGGGCTTCCCGCGCAGCGACATCGTCCTCCGCCCGTGTCACCCAGCGCTCCCTCATCTCCAGGCGCTCGTGCTCGCGCGCGCGTTCGGCGGCCTCTAGCGTCAATGCCTCCTCATGCTTCTGGAGCTCCACTGGATCGCCGGAGGCCACCTTCATCGACGCAAGGGCCGCCTCGCGCAGCTCCACCTGCTCCTCCAGTGAGCGGCACCGGGCCAAGAGTTCCTGTGCCCGCTCCTTCGTGGCCTCTCGCCGCCGGTCAGCTTCCCGGGCTTCTTCGACGGCCTGGGAACGGGCCTCCCGAGAGGCCGCCAGCGACACCTTGGCCTCCTCATCATCAAGATCGCGCCGACGGTGCGCGAGGGTGGCAGCCGCCTCCAGCTCGCGCCTCTCCGCAACCAGCCGAAGGCCCTCAGCCTTGAGGCGCGCGTCCTCATTAGCGAGTTCCTCACCAAGCAAGCTCACCGCGTCAGCCTCCCTCCGGAGGAACCCTTGGCGAAGAGCGAGACACTCCCGGGAGCGCTCAAGTACGTCCTCCACACCATCATCCGCCCTAAGCGAGTGCCGTGGGGCTCGGATCCGCACTCCCCTCTCGGGCAGGGGGCTGGGGGCTGGCTCCCCCGAGATGACCGGGCGCACCCTGCCGAAGGCCCGACCTAAAGCCACTCCATCTCCAACTGAAGAGCGCCGGGAGTACCCCAGCCAATCACGGTCCACGGCCAGACGAGAAGCCCACGGCAGGCTAGCTATGCCACGAGGAGGCCCGCGGAGGAAGGCCGCGGGGAGCGCAGGGCCGCGTTGCGCTTCGGGATGACTCGTCTCGCCAACCGGCCTCACCACAAGGGCCCGGCTGCTCGGGATGATCGAAGATGACGGAGGAGGTGGAGGCGAGGGGGATGGCTCCTCATCCACCCCCGTGAGCTTGGAAGGAAGGGCCCTGCAGGGCAAGGATCAGAGCAAGCAACGAAAGAGTCAGGAACAGGGAAGGGAGAAGGCTTACTCGTCGATGGCGTAGTACTTCCTACGCTTCAGCAGGCGGCAAGGGTAGTCATAGCCCAGGTCCTCCCTCCTCTTCCGTAGGGCCTCAAAGTCCACGCGGAAGCGACCCAAGAGTTGAGCGCAGGGGTCAGCTTGCGACGAGGAGGAAGCATCAAGGCGACTCGCGTCGGGGGCGTCCGCTTGGTGCACGCTGCCGGTCGCCTCGCCAAGAAGAGCGGCTGGGGCCTCGGGAGCCTCAGCCGCAGGCACTGCAAGCGGCCGCTCGCCACCCTCTACTGCGGCAGCACGGGCCTCGGGAGCCGCTCCCTCATGAGCGCCGCCCAGTGCTGTCACCTCGGCGAGGGCACCCTCGGCCTTCGGAGGCTCATGCCTCCCTGCCCCGCCACTTGAGGAAGAGTCTCCCCGGGCGGCTGCGAGGGCGACCACCGCCACTGGGTTCTCGCGGGGCCCTTGGAGGCTAGCAGGGCGCAGCCCTCATTCGTCGAAGATGGGCATCTGGCTCACAAAGTCGCCTTTGTTCGAGCAGAGGTACAGCAAGGCCCCCCCTTGACGAATGTCGCCGGGGGAAGGATCCCCAGTCAAGACCAAGAGCACCTTCCTCAGAGCTTCAGGCGTCAGGTCCTCTTCCTGGAGCCGCATGTGGTCCCCATGACCGCTGAAGGCCCACATTCGATGAGAGTGGCGCTGGAGAGGGGCGACACGGCGCAGCAAGAACTCCTTCACCTCCTTGGCCGCCGTCACGCCAAGCTTCCTCAGGAACTCGAAGCGGTGCCAGACGAAGGCGAGCCGGGGGCTCGCGAGCGTCTCCTGGCCCCAGCCTGAGTTGGGGACAGTAGGCGAAGATGGCTCCGTCAGCAGGGGGCTGGGCACCCCTACGTCCACATACAGCCACCGCTCGCGAAACCCAGGCGCGGGCGGAGGAAGACTGAAGTCAATTCCAGAAGCCGCTGTCTCAGGCGCAGCAATGAAGCTCACGCACCCCGAGCATTGGATGGGGTCGACAAGGCCCAGAGAGAAGAAGTGGCGCAGCAAGGCAACCGAAGGAAGGATGCCCGTCATTGCCTCGCAAACGAAGGCAAATACCGCGAGATGGGTGATGGATTCAGGACCCAGGTGCATCATATGGATCTGATAATGGGAAAGCATGGCATTGAAGAAATCAGAGAAGGGGGGAACCAGTCCCGCCCACAAGGCGTCGGTGAAATACTAGACCTCGGTGGGAATCCTGTCAACGGAGAAGCGAGACGCAGGCTAGGCCATCGTCCTCCCGCACTCATTGAAGATGGTGGCCAGGGCTGGGCAGACCTTGCCCAGGCCTTCTTGATTGATTATGACCAGCCAATCAACGAAGGGCGCCGCCGTCGACGACGAGCGAGGCGGCGGCACGGGCTTCTTCCCTTTTCCCTTCCTCGGCGAAGCCATGACGACAGGGAAGGGATGGGGGAAGGTCCGAGATTGGATTGGATACGAAAGCTGGAGTTCGAGAGAAGAAAGGACAGGGAGCACCCAAGCAGCAGGAAGGGGAGCGACTGTGTGCGGCAGCGAGTCCGCCTAGCAAGGCACAAAATAAGGAGGCGTGGGGGAACAGTGCCGCCCACGTCCACTCAACCGCCACGCGGCGCGCAAGGCCGCAGGCTGTTAGGGCCCGCGATGCTTCGCACTTGCCCTTTCGCCTCTCTGCTCGGACAAGTTCGGGCGGGCCGTGGCCCGGGGGCTACTGTCGGCGTTCTGGGAATGGGGGTCCCCAGACTTGCCTGCCTGCGGCCTGCGGCGTGGCTCAAAGGAGGCCCAGCACAGCCCATCTTCATCAACGTAAGCTCAAGAACCTCGCGAGGGGCCAAGCCTCGCGGGGAGGACGACAAGGAGCTTCCTCAGGCACGGCCTCATCAGGCTGGCTCATGAGGAGGCGGAGAGTTCAAGGTGGGGTACCTCGCGAGGTGCCCATGACGCAAGCCATGACGACCAAGGGCGCCAGTCGAGCGCCAGCCCGCGCAGTGTCCTCCTTTCCTCTTTAGTGCAAAGGGAGAAAGCACAGGTGAGAGCATCAAGCAAAGGCAGCCATTTCGGTGGAACAAGACCAAGACCAGCCCAACGGCAGGAAGGAAGTCATTGTCGAGCCGAAGCCGGCGTCACCACCAGAGCCTTTGACGGGCGAGGACCAACTTTAGTCAGGATAAGTGTACCCGCTGTTCCCCTTCAAAATGGTCAATTGTTGGTGCCCTTCCCGCTCAATATTTGGGAAGAGGCCCAGGGCCTTTGCCTATAAATAGGACTAGCCACCCCCAGGGTAGGAGATCCTGGATCGGGACACAAAACCCTCACCAAGAAACCAGTAGATAGAGTGATTGAACTCCTCCTAGCAGTTCGTCGCACCAGCCAAGAATAGACCCTCGCGAGGCTGTTCTGCCTTGTATTGTTCATCTTCAAGCCCAAGAGGCAATCCACCACACCACACACTGGAGTAGGGTATTAAACCACGATGGTGGCCTGAACCAGTGTAAATTTTGTGTCTCTTGTGCTGTTCTGATTGGTAGTTTAGGTCCTAGCGATTCGGTGAGGAGCGAGCCAGTAGAGGGTTGAATCTCCGTGCGCACCCCAGTGTTCGAACCTCAAGGGTCTGCCGGAACCCGAAATCTGACAATTTGGAGCAATCCATTTGAGTGAGTTGCACTTACGATACCTACACGGGTTAGTCCCATAAGGAATAAACAAGGATATCCATGGACATAGAGTGATGCATACACAAGATGATGTCCATGAAAGCATTAGGTTACCTTGTCCCTTGTCTTACCAACAATAGGGTTTGTGACTCCTTGAACTAGTGCAAGCTGTGGAAGTTGATTGCACTTGTCCTTGCCAAAATGATAAGAGTGAAGTATGTTGGCGGAGTCACCCTCAAGAACTCTCTAGTTCTTCTTCTTTGGGATCCACATCATCTTGATGGGAATCCTTGGTGTTGTAGTTGAACTTGTTGAAGTAGAACTTGATGTAGTCTTGGGAACCCACTTGACCATGGCCTTAGGAGCTTCTTCAAATGCATCAATCTACTCTTGAAGCTTGTCCTTGCCTTTTTGCTTGTGGTCTTGTGGTGGAAGATCATCTTGAGCTTGTGTCCCTTTGAAAGAAGTAGGATCATATTTCTCTTGTTGAGGAACAAACTTCGTCTTGGGGTATTTATCTTCTTCCCACTGAACTCCATTGGCATTGAACTTTCGTTCAAAACCAAGACCTTGATTCTTCCGGTGCCTTCCTTGCTTGCGTACAATTTCCCTGAATTGCTTACTTCCGGCAAGACTCTTGTAAACACCTTTCTCTATAATTCCCTTCAATAATCTATTTTCTGCTCAAGTGTAACTTGGCTAAGAGAATCATTAGTGGAATCAAGAGAACTACTAGAAGCAACAATATTGGATTTAGCATGATTATTGTTACTACTAGAAGAAGAATCTTTCTTGTTCTTGTTACTAGACTTGACTTGTGGCACGTAAGTAGATAAGAGTAAATGCTTGGCAATGTAAGAAGAACTTTTCTTGCGGAGATCATCATTGATTGCCTTTAAAAACTCATGCTCTTGCTCAAGGTTGAGCTTTTCAAAGCGTAACTTCTAATGATTCTTTAAAAGTTCTTGATGATCTTCCAAGAGAGTTTCATGAGCTAACTTAAGAGTGTTTAGTTCTTTAGTTAGGCGCTCACTCTTCTCCTTATCATTTTCATTCGTTTTATCTTGATTAGCATGATTATTTGATGTTCCATCATAGTATTCATCACTAGAGTTGTCAACAAGTAAATCATCATCACCTAACAAGTCATCTTCATCACTACTGAAATCAACATACTCGGGGTGTGATACCTTTGGGCCTTTAGCCATGAAGCATCTTCCAATTCCTTCATTTGGTGAGTCAAATATGTCGTAGGAGTTGGTTGACACAAGTGCTAGACCGGCAGCACCTTCATCTTGAGTATATTCGGAGTCGGAGTGATAGCTTCTCTCGGAGTGATTGTCGGAGTCGGAGCCGGATACCCATTCACCAACATGAGCTTGATGTCTTCGTTTTGTGTAGCTCCTTGATGACTTGTCCTTCCTTTCCGAATCCTTGCTTCTCCGGGATGTTCTTCGTTCATAACGATCATCTCTACTCCTTCTTTCTCTTGATGGTGGTTCTTCTCTTCTACTCCTTCTTTTGGAGAATCTTCTCTTCTTTTGGAGGGAGTCGTACACTCATTGGAATAGTGTCCAGGTCTTCCACAATTGTAGCAATTACGCTCATGACTAGAAGATCTTTTGGAACGAGCTTCTTTCCTTGCTTCTACTCTTGTAGAACTTGTTGAAGTTCTTCTCCATTAGGCTCGGTTCTTCATTGAAGGTTTGTTTCTCACTTGATAATGTGGGAGCTTCACATGAGGCTTTGTAAGCACCACTTGACTTGTTGTGGAGCTCCTCCTTATCCATGAGTGACATCTCATGAGCAAGAATTCTTCCAATGACTTCCGTTGGCTTGAGATCTTTGTAATTGGGCATCATTTAGATCAATGTGAACACGGTATCATATTTTCCGTCCAAGGATCTTAGGATCTTCTTGATGATGAATTTGTTGGTCATCTCTTCACTTCCTAAGCCGGCAATCTCATTTGTGATGAGATCAAGCCTAGAGTACATCTCAGCGATGCCTTCACCATCCTTCATTTTGAACTTGTCAAGTTGACTTTGAAGCACATCCAATTTGGATTCCTTGACGGAGTCGGTACCTTCGTGCATGTGAATAAAAGTATCCCAAATTTCCTTTGCATTCTCAAGATGGCTGATTTTGTTGAATTCTTCGAGGCACAATCCGTTGAAAAGGATATCACAAGCTTGAGAATTGTATTGCAGCATCTTCAACACTTCCGCGGTAGCTTCACGGTTCGGTTCTGTGGGGACCCCGACTCATAAGTCGAGATCACCGAATGCACGTGTACAGTGATCCCAGAGATCAATGATCACTGAACACACAGAAGCTGAGTAACAAGAGTCTTACATCCATACATATCGTCTTACACAAATTATGACCATTATGGTCAAGTCTTACATAGATAAAGCCTTAAGGGCTGAACATCAAATGAAACACAAGCAGCGGAAATCTTCGTCGATAAGTAGAACCCATGCCATCTGCCTTAACCCTACAGGCATTCTGACTGGGAAACGTCCTAGTTCGCATGTTCGTCTCCAAAGAACTCTTCTTCGAACTCCGGTTCTTCCATGCCTAGTCAATTAAATAACCAGTGGCAAGCCAATGAGTACTTTGAATGTACTCGCAAGCAACCCATATTTTGGTTCAAGATACAACAATGCATGATATAGGCAATTTTTTGCAGAAAGCTAGTTTTGAGTGCAATGACGTGTTCAACAACTTGTAAGACATGCATCAAGAGAATTCAAGTAACCATGAGGACAGGTTACAGATATCAACATAAATAGAGTGGGCACCAACCCATCTCAATCACGTCAAGTCCTTTGACTTGACCCAAGTAGTCACACACACTGGTTTGTAAACTATGGACATAGTTTAAGCAGCACCGCCCAACCGTCCTTGACTGTGGACACGGCTATACGAATAGTTTTACACTCTGCAGAGGTTGCACACTGTACCCACAAGATCCGGGGAACTTCCGTGTCATCCACGACCAGCGATACCTCAAGTACCCGGGGTAAGCACCCGATCACTACCTTCCCTAGACGACACTAACATGGAGTCCACTCGATTGGTAGTAACCCCCGTGCCCAACATTATCACATAACGTTTTTGTGGAGCCACGCTCCATAATCATCTCACATCACAAGCACGGGGTACCAACAGTGTGTCCGGTGCCCCATAAAAATGTTCTTGGCCGCCCTACCTGGCGCGACCCCGTCCCGAGAGAGCGCACCAACAACTCTCCCGTCACTAGTAATGCAGGCTCCAAGCTAGTATCGGTCTAGGTAATCAACAATGCCCTTTCCCATATAAGGGTAGAGTGGTTGCGCATGTAAGGTTGGGACAGTCATCAAATCTTAAATCTAATCCATTTTCGAAAACAACACACAAAATTTCCTCGGTACACCACTTCGTCATCAAGTGGTTACCCATCTCATCATCTCCCTCGGGCATAGGTGGCACCCGACGGGGTTTTCGAAAAGTCCTTTGAAAATACTTTGTCTCCTTCATCATGCATATACCCGTCCCTTTTTGCGTAGCATCTACTGTAGCATCCTATCTACTCCCACCGGCATAACCCTCATAAGAAGGTAGGGTCATGCACAATGCAAGTATCAACGAGGAAGTACGGTGGCAAACCATCAAAGTGGATACCACCTCATCATGATTCCGTTGCAACAACAATATGGTGCTATATGACATGCATAAAAAGGGTTTCATAGACATGGTCAAAGGGCTGCTTGCCTGTTTTAACAAAGTCTTGGAGGTCTTCAAATATCTCTGGTCCAACTCCGAGCATTTCGTCTACTTCGTCAACTATCGTCGAAAGCAACCATAATAAGCAACACAACAAGGCAGGAAATAAAAGTGCTCTAAAAATATGAGTTGGACTTTTCTAGGATACCTTTGGTCATATGAGGAATGACCAAGGTGATTTCATTGGAAGTGGAAAAATGGATATTCCTAAACATTTCAATATGATGGAATCAATGGATTTGATGGATCCACAAGTTGTACAAAGAATGCCATTTTATAAAAAATGAGTAAAAGTACCCATTAATTCAGGCATGATTTTAGAAACATTTAGGAATTGGTTTCACTGGATTTGGAGTTGAAGTGAATATAATATGGATTTTTGAAGTGGACTTATGTGGATAAATGACCTTTTTAAAAGGTTCAGTGAGAACAAAGGACAACAAAAATGTCCACTGTGGCCTATTAAATAGGACTTGATTTATGGAGTCTCTGTAAATTTGAATCATCAAATTTGGAGTAAAAATGAATTTATTATGGATTTTAGGAGTTCAAAATAAAAGAAAAAGGAAAGGTTTAGGCTTATACCTAAAACACGCATCGGGCGAGGGATAGCCACTAGGCCGGCCCAGTGGCTCAGCTGCGCGCGAGAAGGGCCATGCCGATGGCGTACTATGGGAGTACGCTTCCCTGCAGGGAAGGCGGTTTCCAGGGGATCCCGCCTCCACTTAACCCGAGCGGGCCCGGCTGGACACGTCGGCAGAGACTGGCCGGTGGGGTCGCTGGTCCACCGGCCGGCCTCCTTCTTCCTCGGGCGGCCTCCCGTGCCGCAGGAACAGAGGGGGCGAGGCCGAGCTCGTCCCCGGCGACCAAGGGCGCTACTGCGGGTGCTCGGCGCACCGCCGAGCTCGGGGGACTGCACCGCGCC
>NC_041389.1:166286140-166294752 GCF_002162155.2 Triticum dicoccoides
CAGGGCAGGGCAAGCACGGGGAGGAGGGCCTGGTGCACGGGGGAGGCTCGTTGGTGTCGTGGGTGTCCTCTGGAGCGTTCAGTGGGAGCGGGGAAGCAGTGAAGGCTGGTCTGGGGGCACAGCGGCGGCAACCCAGCCATGGAGGGGGCGGGAGACCACGAGGGGGAGATAGGGAGTGTCCGAGAGGTTTCTGGGGGAGAGGAGGTTCGAACCGAGGCGAGAGAGAGGGTTGGGGTGGCTTAAAATGGGCGAGGTCGCGGTGCACCATGGACGAGTGCGCCGGCGAGGTCGTTGCCGTTGCTAGGGGTCATGGGGGCTCGTGGGCGCGTGTCCGGGGCGTTTGTAGAGATGGTCTATGGCCAAGGGAAGGGAGAGAAGGATCGGGGAAGTGCCAGAGGCTTCACGCGTGTGAGCTCGCCCATTGGAGCTCTCGGGCGGTCGGAGCGCGTGTGGAGGAGGCAGCAGGAGGAAGAAAGAGAAGGGGGACAGGGGCGTGGCGTGTTGCGGATGTCAAGGAGCATCGACTGGCGCGCGGGGGAGGCTCGAGGTGGTCGGAAGCCTCGGGCAGGACGCAGCTACAGTGCGGGAGCACACAGTAGCACGCTCCAGAGCGCCCATTTGGCATGCCACGGCATGCCCACGCGCTCTGGGTGTGCCCCGCCTTGTCTACTAGCTGCTGGTGCATATGGAGATGCCCTGGTGTAGCTTAGGTACTAAGGGAGAGGTAGGAAATAAAAATAGAGGGAGGAAAGAGATGCTGCCATGGTTGTCCAGAGAGGAATCTTGGAGTTTTTGCCCACCAATAATTGAAACATGGCCAGGGGAAAGTTACTGGAGGTAGGAGGTGACTAGGGTGAGCTCTGGTAAAAAGTTGAGGCCATGGAGATTAGTGAAAGAGGTCAAAAATGGTATTTTGGGAAAGTGGCAGAAGGTGTTTGATATTGGTTTGGGCAAGTAGATGATCTCCATTTGTCATGAGGCTTGACAGGGTCAAATGGTATGAGAAAATAAGAGGTTCCGCCAAGATTGAGTTCATTTGGGAAAAGTTGCCAATATAACTTTTGTAAACCCTAGAAATCAGCAGAAATGGACTTCCCAAGATTTAGTCATTCAAATCTGTTCTCCTTGATGCACCACTTGGTGTAGGTTGTTCATTTGAGGTTATGAACATGTCCACAAAAGTTGAGATCAAAAGGAGGAAGGTTCCAATGTAGAGTTGTTCAAATTTGGTTCTGGACAGGAAGGGTTTTGGGGCACTTTGATCAAGCTAACTTGTTCTCCAACTTGTGCCATTTGGTCTAGATGAATTCCTAGACCATTTGAGCATGTTCAAAAGGTTTGAGAACATTTGGACATGTTTGGCAATGTAAAGTTGCTCAAACTTCAAAATGGACAGAAATGGTTTTGAGGGGATTTCATGGGGTTATACAAATCTCCATGACATGATAATTGCCAAGATCATCAAACTTGTCATATTTGACATTCTAGAATTTTCTTGGAATTTGTGGAGAATATTTCCTTTGTAATTATTTCAAAAGATTGAAATATCTAGAAAGGGTTTTTGAGGGATTTGACCAATATTTTGAACATGACCATGTGTTGAACTCTTATATATGGACAATATATGTCCACTGAGTTTCCCTGATTTTTGTCAAATATTTTTAAAACAATAAAATAATTTTTCCCTATTAAAGACCATTTCTGGCCTTAAGAAAAAGCTTTTAAATAAAATAGGAAAATAACCTTTAAAATTATATTTTTGTGGTTTCTGGGTATCCTATATCTAATAGGAGTCAAATATATTTTTGGAAAGATTTTTACTGCCCTTAATTAAGTACTTGCAGTGCAAACCTCAATTCAGGGGTTTTTGAAAAACTAATTTTAGAAAATACTTTTTGGCCAAATTATTTTTGTAAGAAAATACTATATTGCTCTATACACATGGCATGATCATTGGGCAGAAGTTTGGGGCAAGGAAATGAAGTATCGAAGTTGGAGGAATTTTTTATTTTTGGAGCACTTGCAAACAGCAGACAAAAACCAATCAAGGCAAGGTCCAAAACACTCAAAAGTTTTTGTCAAACCACATTTTATCATGATTGTTAGCTTAAGTGTAGCGGCATGAAAATCAGGGTGTGACAGACCTACCCCCTTACAAGAATCTCGTCCCCGAGATTCCCAAACTAGGCGCGGAAAGGGATACATGAACTTGGATCTGGGGTAGTCTTCAAGTCCTCATGTTGCTTCTGCTTCCGTGTAGTGCTCCATTGAGCTTGAAGTACTTTATGGTGTAGCTTCGTGTATGACGCTCTTCTTGATCCAGGTTGCTAATGGGTAGCTCGCGGTAGGTTAGATTGAGCTAGGGGTCGATGGCTCGGTGGTCAATGCCCTCGTAGAGATTGGGCAAGTTAGGAAGTTGGAAACACTTCCGGGGTTGTGATGCATGGAAAGCATTGTGCACATTAGGTAACTCAGGTGGCAACTCCAGCTGGTAACTGTCTTCTCTTCGTCTCGTAGTGATCTCAGAGGGGGTTGTTAAATCTTGGAGTGTTCTCGAAGGGGGCCGATGAATCTTGGTGTGGGTCTCCTTGTCTTGGAAATGCTTGGTTCCTTAGAGAGGAGTGGCTTGCAGATACACATGGTCTTTGACGCGGAAGTATACTTTTTGAAGATGGTGGTTGGTGTAGTTCTTCCTCCAAGACATGACGATCTTCAGATGTTCCTTGACCAGCTCAACGATTCTTCTTCCGTCTTCGGGTGGACAAGTAGGTCACCAAAGAAAGATGACAACTAACTTGTCCAAGCACTCCATGAAGTCTATGGGGTACGTAAAGTGGGCTGATGCATTGGTGATGGTCACGGTTGAGTATTGGCCAAGGTCTTATCGATCTAGAGCCAAAGCCCAAGGTCAGGATCCGACCATGTTGTGGCTTGGTAGGGAGTAAGGGTTTCAAGGATTCTAGTGTGTGAGTGAATGTTTATCATCCCATCCTTGAGCACAGTTTCTGAGATGCCAATTGTGCTATCTAGTCCTTTAAACAAATCACATCATATCACTGATACTATCATTTTGTATAGGTCAACTCCAATCATCACTCATGTGATTCATATCCTCATGACTCTCGAGAGGAGGTCTAACAAAATCATATATGTCTACAATCCCCAAACCCATATGTATGTCTACCCCTAAAAATCCATGGGTAGAACATATAAGCTGCTAAGCTTGAACGTGACAATCCAAGTGCTCAGCCTATTCTTCCAAGGTCTAAGATAAAGCACCTCTATCCTAAGGAAACACGTCGTAAGCCACTCCAAGATCTTGTTTCCTTCCTATGAATCAACTCCAGCAGCCCATTAACTTCCATCAATCGCTACACAATCCATTAATTCTACAAATCCAATGTTTATGGTGTTCCACATGATCTCCTAAAGTCCTTATAATCCCCAATACTTGAAAGGGCTGCCTTACTATAGTCAGTCCACCAATTCCCGTTATTGTGTTCTAGTAATACTCCAAGGTCAAGCTCACAAAGATGCCTACATAAACTCCTACAATTAGTCCAATCTACTCATTTATGGTCCACCGAGAAACATGGTATCATGATCAAGATCATCAGTCTAAATCCAATTTACTCCGAACCATGTCTGCATCCATACTCCACTAGGGTAACTTATTTAATCCAAATCTCATGTCCCGTGAGAGTTTCCACACTTTCCCCCAAGTCATTTATGTAATATCAACTATCTCCTATCAATATCCCATGGCTAAGTTAAATCCAAATACTTCCAAGAATTCTAGCTTGCGAACACAATTATCCTACTAAATCCAATTTACTCAGGGGTAATGAAAGCTATGCTAATCTATACTCATGATCCCACCAAGTTCATCTACCAACATCAAAGCCTCATAATCCACCGAATAGTCTCAGACGATTCCTCAAAGTCATTGATATAAACTCATCAAGTCATTTGTCCTTTGTTCCTATATCCTCAAATTGGTCTTCCCTATGGCATCGTCAGTTTTGGTGCTATCTTAGGATGATAATGTGCTCTCCACTATGTCTACTAGTTCCATAACGAACCCAGTGATAAGCAAGGTTACGGAGGCTTAACAGGTTCTCTTGCAATTATGTGGGTTAAGCACATGGTTAAGGATTCGAGCTGGGGTATCTTATGAAGTCTCGAAGGGTCTAGGAATGGGTTTCTAATCTTGAGGGGCAACCATAACTCTAAGGGGCTGCATTTGGTCGAGGAGGTTGTAGCAAAAGTCTTCAGTGCTGGTTGGTTGCCAAAGTAGAATCCTTGGTGCATCTTGTCTTGCTAGCCTTCAATTGAGGAGAGAGATGAGAGGGAAAAGTAGCGTAGAGGAGGGGGATGCCTAAAGGGGGTTCTATAGTGCAAGTGCAAACAAATAGGTGCAAAAAGGGCCAAACCAAAGAAACAGGGTAAGGAGGTGATATAGTCGTGTACTTGTCGCTTAGGGCAAAAGTGCGACCTATATCAAAACACAAACAAATAAAAACAAGCAACACACAATCATGGTTCTATTCGAACTATCATGCGGACCCGACTGCGCATAGGGGGTACACGACTCATCCTACCCTAGGGGTTCTCGGACTCAGTAGTCATGCCTTGTGCCTCATGCAGTCTTCCGAGATTTCCTCAGGTGTTGCTACGTCTCTTGTAGTTGTTCGATGAAACAATCCGGGTTGAGCCTGAAGATTCTTCAACACTTCTCGCCTGTTGATGTGATGGGGTGAAGGTGGCTCCTCGTAACTGGCATTGACTTGGTCTTCTATTGTCTTCTTAATCATGACGATCCCTTTTTGTCTTCTAAGCCGTCGATGGTACCAGGTAGGTAATCCTTTAGGCAATGACATTATCAAGGTGTAATAGAGGTCCATCATGTCGGTTACGTTGATAACAACATCGACACCAAGAGCGGGGGATGAGGAGAACCGTTTTCCTGCTCACTATAGTGAGGCGGACCAAATGGCTAGGTTCTCATCCACCGGTGGTTGCCAATACAACAACGGTAGTGACAGGGTTACTCTATTAGCAATGTATATCATGATCTTGCATATCCTATGGCCTGATCATCGTAGGCTAAGGTTGCATCATCTTGGGGTAGTGTCAAGGGTGTCACCATCTCTTGGGTCCTCAGGTCCTCATTCCTTGACGATGTATCTTCTGTTGGTATCGTCTTGTTGTGATGTCGCCAATCTTGTGTTCAGGAGATGTGAGTGAACGTCTGGCAAGGCATCTTCCTTCTAGATTATCCACGAGGATTACAAGGAATCTAGTGGTTAGGGGCATATTGGTTCTAGCGACCAAAGGTTTTGAAGGGGAAGAGATTAATAAGGAAAGTATTCCTTAGTTTTCGAAAAACTAAGAAGGGAAGAGAAGTACAGATAGTTTTGAAAACTAGTAGTAGTTTTGGAAATAGTTTTACCCTAACTAACGACCATGCTAACTAAGGCTTCCTACAGTCAGGATGGCTCTGATACCAGCTCTGTGGGGACCCCGACTCATAAGTCGAGATCACCGAATGCACGTGTACAGTGATCCCAGAGATCAATGCTCACAGAACACACAGAAGCTGAGTAACAAGAGTCTTACATCCATACATACTGTCTTACACAAATTATGACCATTATGGTCAAGTCTTACATAAATAAAGCCTTAAGGGATGAACATCAAATGAAACACAAGCAGCGGAAATCTTCGTCGATAAGTAGAACCCATGCCATCTGCCTTAACCCTACAGGCATTCTGACTGGGAAACGTCCTAGTTCGCATGTTCGTCTCCAAAGAACTCTTCTTCGAACTCCGGTTCTTCTATTCCTAGTCAATTAAATAACCAGTGGCAATCCAAGGAGTACTTTGAATGTACTCGCAAGCAACCCATGTTTTGGTTCAAGATACAACAATGCATGATATATGCAAATTTTTGCAGAAAGCTAGTTTTGAGTGCAATGACATGTTCAACAACTTGTAAGACATGCATCAAGAGAATTCAAGTAACCATGAGGACAGGTCACAGATATCAACATAAATAGAGTGGGCACCAACCCATCTCAATCACGTCAAGTCCTTTGACTTGACCCAAGTAGTCACACACACTGGTTTGTAAACTCTGGACATAGTTTAAGCAGCACCGCCCAACTGTCCTTGACCATGGACATGGCTATTCGAATAGTTTTACACTCTGCAGAGGTTGCACACAGTACCCACAAGATCCGGGGAACTTCCGTGTCATCCACGACCCGCGATACCTCAAGTACCCGGGGTAAGCACCCGATCACTACCTTTCCCTAGACGACACTAACATGGAGTCCACTCGATTGGTAGTAACCCCCGTGCCCAACATTACCACATAATGTTTTCGCGGAGCCACTGTCGGGGAAGCTGATCCACGAACACCTATGGGGCCGGCGGACCGAGCCCCTTTCGGTTCAGCGGGGGGCGGAGATCGCACGAAGAGCAGATCGAGGCGAAGCACACGAGCGGTTTACCCAGCTTCGGAGCTCTCCGGAGAGATAATACTCCTACTGCTACTTGTCTGATTGTATTGTGTTCTTGCCTGGGAGTGCTGAGTGCTACAGTACACTCGAGCCGCTAACGAGACCGAGCGTGAGTGTTTTCTGGTTTCCAACCCCCCTCTACGTTGCGCATGGGCCTCCTTTTATATGCTCAAGGGGTCACCGACAGGTGGCAACGCATGCAAGGTTAAAAATGGAAAAGTGTTGCGGTTGGTACAACTACCTGCACAGCGTATCCTACCTAACCCTGACGGCAGGGGACAAAGGCATTAAATGCTCGTCTGCGTCGCCCAAACAATGCAGAAAGGGACCGTCAGGGACGCCACCGCTTGCCACGATGGCTATCTTCTCAGCGCCGCTTGCCACTGCGCACCGCTGGCTGCACAGCCTCTCGCCACGCGCGCCTAGACAGGCCCCAGGGCGACACGTTGGTGGATGTGTTGGAGCGCGGGTGCAGAGTGTTGGCTTGCCGCGGTCGTTGTCTTGTCGAGTCCGGAAGCTTATCGCTCACCGGGCCTTGCCGGGACGCGTGGCACGTCGTGGCAAGTTCCTTGAGATGCCTTTGTTGGCCTTCCCGGCAAGCTCCTCTTGCCGGGGCCTTGTCTCTTTGGCTTGAATACTTTGTTCTTGAATGGCTCCAAAGGAACCACGGAGGACCTTGGCGGTCACCCGGCAAGCCTTGCCGCGGGGTGCTGCGACTGCCCGTGCACAAGTTCGGGATACTAGGGTACCCCTATTCAAAGATGTCGGGGAAGCTGATCCATGAACACCTATGAGGCCGGCGGACCGAGCCCCTTTCGGTTCGGCGGGGGGCGGAGATCGCATGAAGAGCAGATCGAGGCGAAGCACGCGAGCGGTTTACCCAGCTTCGGAGCTCTCCGGAGAGATAATACTCCTACTGCTGCTTGTCTGATTGTATTGTGTTCTTGCCCGGGAGCGCTGAGTGCTATAGTACACTCGAGCCGCTAACGAGACCGAGCGTGAGTGTTTTCTTGTTTCCAACCCCCCTCTACATTGCGCATGGGCCTCCTTTTATATGCTCAAGGGGTCACCGACAGGTGGCAACGCATGCAAGGGTAAAAATGGAAAAGTGTTGCGGTTGGTACAACTACCTGCACAGTGTATCCTACCTAACCCTGACGGCAGGGGACAAAGGCATTAAATGCCCGTCTGCGTCGCCCAAACAGTGCAGAAAGGGACCGTCAGGGACGCCACCGCTTGCCACGATGGCTATCTTGTCAGCGCCGCTTGCCACTGTGCACCGCTGGCTGCACAGCCTCTCGCCACGCGCGCCTGGACAGGCCCCAGGGCGACACGTTGGTGGATGTGTTGGAGCGCGAGTGTAGAGTGTTGGCTTGCCGCGGCAAGCGCCTTGCCGGTCGTTGTCTTGTCGAGTCCAGAAGCTTATCACTCACCGGGCCTTGCCGGGACGTGTGGCGCGTCGCGGCAAGTTCCTTGAGATGCCTTTGTTGGCCTTCCCGGCAAGCTCCTCTAGCCGGGGCCTTGTCTCCTTGGCTTGAATACTTTGTTCTTGAATGTCTCCAAAGGAACCACGGAGGACCTTGGCGGTCACCCGGCAAGCCTTGCCGCGGGGTGCTGCGACTGCCCGTGCACAAGTTCGGGATACTAGGGTACCCCTATTCTAGTACACCGACAGGAGCCCCCGGGCCTGGGCCACACACGGTGCCGAGCGCTGTTGGGCCAGGCCCAAAACAGGGCACGGGCACGCGCGGCCTTGGTTACGCCGTATCTTACTCCGTATCCACCGCGCCCTCCCGAACGGCACGCATCGAATGCAGCGTCGTGGGAGAGATCGTGGGTGGTTTCTTTATTCGGAAAGGCGGAACGTCCGCCCCCTCCCTCTTTATAAGCAGAGCAAACAGGGGCAGTTCGCCCATCTCGCTGGTTGCTACTCCAATATCTCCGCCGCTCTTCCCTTCTTCCCAAAACCGAAAGAGAGCACCGCTCCGCCCCCCATCGCCACCAGCACCACTAACGCCGTCGATCTCCCCTGCCACCTCCGCCATGGCTCCGAAAGCCGACAAGGGGAAGGGCGTGAAGTCGGCCGAG
>NC_041389.1:166294878-166308194 GCF_002162155.2 Triticum dicoccoides
CCGCGAAGGAGCTGAGGGAGTACTACTACCTCTTCTGGTCGACGCAGACGCGAGCGCATCCGCGCACGAAAGTACTCTCAGCTGCCGCTTCGGAGCTAGCTCCGACTGGATACCCTTTCTTCACGATGTTCTTCTACTGCGGGCTCTGCCCGCCTTTCTCTGAATTCTTCTGTGATATCATGAACACCTACGGGTTCCACCTCCTTGATTTCACCCCCAATGCCATTCTGACCATGGCAGTTTTTGCACATCTCTGCGAAAACTTTGTCGGAGTCTATCCCAACGTAGCCCTTTCCCGCCACTTCTTTTTGCCCCGAGTCGTGAGAGGAGAACCTTTATCTAGCGGAATCGCCTGGATCTCGAGGACCGGCAAGAAGGAAGCCTATCTGGAGGGAGAGCTCCGCAGCAAGTGGGATGAGTGGAGAGCAGATTGGTGCTGGATTGTCGAGGAGAACCCGCAGCCATTCACCGCCCAACGCCAAACCCCTGTAGTGCGCGGCAACGATTGGAGCAGCGTGATCCCGGAAGATGCTAGGCTGAAGATTGACGTAACCAGGATCCTACGCCTTAGGCTTGCCGGACTCACTGTAGGCGCCGTTGGCGCAGATTTTCTTCGTCGCCGCATCGCCCCCCTGCAGGAGAGGAGGAGACCCGCCTGGGAGTTCCAAAATGCGGCGGATATCATGAGGCTGCGCCCGGGCCTCAACTTCAACTTCACTGTGCTGGAACTGGATGCAATGCTCTAGGAGCTATTCCAGCATGATCCTGAGCATCCCGGAGCGTTCAGGCTGCCGAGGAGTGTCGTTCCGCTGTGCAACAATTCTTCGCTCGACTGCATCCGCGCAATGATGCCGCTGTGCGATTCGCATGGAATCGTCCCCACTTGGCAAGAGCCTGCCGACAACGTCGTGCAGGAGTTCTTTGACGGCCTGGTAGAAGTCGCGGTCCGCCCCGATGAGCAGAAGAGCCTCACCCGTGACACCACCGACGACGAGATGCAGCGCATCGCCACTAGGCTGGAAGAGGCGGCGGCAGCCGCTGCCGCAGGCGTGTTTGGATTCACCGTGGAGGAGGCGGAGGCAGCGGAGGTGGCAAGCCTTGCCGAACGAGAGGAGCTTGCCAGCGAGGAAGAGCTTGCCGGCGAGGAAGAGCTCGTCGGGCCTGAAGCTGAGTCGAGCGAGCCCGCCGAGGGCGCGAGCGACTCGTTGAGGATCGGCCCCACCTCTTCTCCACCTCCAGACAGCTCGCTGCAAGCGGATCCCCCAGCTCCACCAAGAAGGCGTCTCCGCAAGGCCAGGGACGCAGCGGGGCGGCAGACGAGTCAACAGCTGCCACGCCGCGCGACACGCTCTACCGCGGCAAGCACTATTGCCGCAGGAGCACCTCACGCCGGTGCGGCAACTGGAGCAGGGTCTTCCCAGTCCACCGCTTCTGCCCCTGCCAAGCGAACAAGGGAGCCTACTCCTCCGCCTCGTCGCACCGGAGGCGAGCCGGACTTCGATCTCTCCGCGCTCAGCTCCGACGAGGAAGAAGAAGAGTAAGATTCTCTGTTGTACTTGTAGTTCTTCAATTCTTGCTGTTTTGTCTTGTATCTGACTTGCTTCACTCTGAACCCATTCCTTTTCAGGACGCTGGCCCAGAGAGCGCCGAAGAGAGCCAAGGCCCCGGTGATTGTCATCGAGGACGAACCCACCACGACAGCAGGGGACGTGCCTGAGACTACCCCGCCGGACCCGGCAACTACTCCCCAAAGCAGGCCCCAGCGCAGCCCCCAGCGTAAGTATATGGTTTACTTCTTACTGTTAGGCGCGCATGGGTGCTCTTTATTTGCTGATATCTTGGTTGTTCGTTTGTGTAGGAGCAGAGCAGCCTCACCAGGAGTGCCCAGAAGCCGCTCTCGAAATGCTATCTGCTTCGACTACACCGCCAAGGGAGGATTCCCCGGCAAGGGAGCATTCTCCGGCAAGGGAGAATTCTCCGGCAAGGGACAGTTCTCCGGCAAGGGACAGCACCAGCGACCCTCCGGTGGTTGAGACCACGACTGCAGATCCAAGTATAGGTAACCCTCTTGCCTGAAAACTTCCCTTGGGTTCTTCTTCTTCTGATTTTCTTTTTGAATATTTGCTTGACTTTTCTCCCTCTTCCGGTCGTCAGATCCATCTGCCACGGAGCCAATGGAAACCGAGGTCGCCGGCGAGGAGAACGCGCGTGGCAACACCGACGATGCCGTGGCCACCGAAGAAGGAGCCGGCGCTGATGATCCCGCCAGAGAAGAGGCCGCCAAAGTTGCGGCCGCAGAAGCTGGCGAGGGATCTGGCGATCGCACTGACGGCCCTGAGGCCACAGGAGCGCCAGGCGCTACACCGACCGCCGATCCCTCCGCCGATGCTGCAGCGCCAGGCTCCGAAGAGCCCCAGCCCGGCGCTTATTTGAAGGCCGGCGATGGCATCTTCATCAAGCTCCCCTGGGCGTCAAGCTCCAGGGTGCCGGTCGAAGGAGAAATCCTGGATGGAGAGGTGCTCGCCTCCGCTGGGCTGATGCTGGTTGACGCGCCAAGCAGCAGCAGCGGCTAGCCTGAGGAGGAGTGGCTGCTGCGGAAGCTGATGTCGCTCTACCGCGCCCGACAAGCCAAGCTGGAATCATGAGAGGCGCTTGTCGCGAAGGTGGGAGTGGATATCGAGAAGCGTGCGGAGGAGCTCCGGGGTCTGAGGCAGGAAGCTCTCCGGTCCCTGGCGGAGGAGTGGGAGCAACTTATCGAGGAGCGGAAAGCCTTCCTCCTCGAGAAGGCTGAAGTTAAGGAGCAGCAGTGTCTCGCTGCCGAGAAACTATTTGCGCAGGAAGGCGAGTTGGCGCAGCGCAAGGTCAACCTTGACAGCCACGAGGAGGAGCTCGCCGCGCGCGAGCAAACATTTGGCGGGGCTCTCAAGGAAGCAGAAGATGCCGCCGCAGCTGCCGAGGCCGCCAAGAAGGAGCTGGAGACGAGGGTGGCGCAGCTGGAAGCCGATCTCAAGGCGAGCGGCGAGGAGCTTGCCGCACTCAAGCTTGAGCGCGAGAAGGATGCTACCGCTCATGGCGAGCTGCAGGGTCTTCTTGCCGAGAGGAGCAAGGAGCTTAGCGCCGCCAAGGACTCCAACGCAGATCTTGAGTTGAAGCTGACCGCTTTGACCCAGACGCTGGACGGCGCCAGGGAGCGGGAGGTGGCCTTGACGGAGAAGATCAAGGCCGACGAGGCGCTGCTGGCGGGTGCCGCCGCTGCCCAGAACACCTTCAGGGAGAGTGTGGAGCACTGGACAGAGGGTCTTGTGGATGTTGCCGGAGCCATCGACAGGGAGTTGGCGCAGCTGGGGATGGAGGATCTTGGGTACTCCTCCGATGAGCACCTCCAACCCAGCGCCAAGCTCAGCTTGTTCTTCAAAGGCATGGCGACGGCCCTCCAGCGACTCCGGGAGAGGATCCCAAAGCAGCTGGCCGACGAATCGCGCAAGATCTGCGCGGGAGCTCTTCAGAAGGTGCTGGTGAAGGTGGCCTTCCGCAACCCAGGCCTCAACCTCACCAACGTCCTCAGGTCCTTGCCGCCGGATGCTGATCTGGAAGCGCTCAAGGCCCTTGTCGCACCCATTGTGGACAAGGTGAGAGGGATCAAGAGGGTTGAGGGCGATCGCGTAGATTAGGCCGCCCATTTTCTCTTTTCCTTGTCACTGCTGGTCATGTCATGAGAACACTCTGTTAGAGCTGCGACAAGCTATCTTGTAATATAACTTTATTTTGGGTAGCAATTGTTGTGTTATTTCCTTTACTTGATTCCTTCCTTTGTATGTTTTCGCCCCATGCTTTTAGGGAACTTGTTGGCGTAGGCACCTGAGCCGCGAGCGCTGAGTGCGGGACGTCAGCAGCCTGCTGGCGGTGCCGCTACCGACAAGAAACCTTGTCGCAACTAGTCACAGCTCACTTAAGTTGTTGAGCGGACTCGAAACAAAGTAAGGGCGCAACTAGCTACGAGTTGGTTCCTCCGCGCATAGGTTTTCCATACAAAGCACGGTCGCTCAAGGAAGATAACTTAAAAATTTAAAAACTGATTGCTCAAACTTTGGCAACTTAGCTTTTCTGCCGTTTGCTTCCCGGTAAGGCGAAACTTTCTTGAACAACGTCTGGTCCACACCATTATCTTCTCCTTCCCCCCCGGCAAACTTGTGGGCGAGGGAAACTTCCTTTCTCTGAGAAAGAGAAAGAAGAGAAAATAAAGATATGCAGCCTTACGGCTCGTTATTGCTTACCGGGGGTAGGTGCTGCACAAAGTGTCAGATAATACATGCAAAAAAGAGAAAGCATGAAATTGACAGGATGTGCGGAGCACATGAGCTTTATTTATGCACGGGGTCTACGCCCGGCTTTGTACGAAGGATTACATGCAACATCGGCAAGACTCGTACAAAAGGTGGTTGCCGGAACAGGTTCCGGCAACCGCGCCCTACGGGTAAAACTTACGAAGATGCTCAATGTTCCAGGAGTTGCTCACCGGAATGCCATCTTCGGTCTCAAGGCGGACAGCGCCAGGCCTAGTGACTCGTTTCACTCAGTAAGGGCCTTCCCACTTCGGCGTCAACTTGTTGGAATTCTTGGCGGACTAGACGCGCCGAAGAACAAGGTCGCCTTCCTCGAAACTTCTGGCATTAACTTTGTGGCTATGGTAGCGGCGCAAAGCTTGCTGGTATCGAGCAGCTCGTACAGCAGCCTGAAGACGGTCCTCCTCAAGGAGCAGCACGTTGTCTTGTCGCAACTGCTCTTGCTCAAGCTCATCATAAGCGAGCACTCGAGGTGACCCGTATACGAGTTCCGTGGGGAGAACTGCCTCTGCTCCATAGACTAGAGCAAAAGGTGTCTGGCCAGTGGCTCGATTTGGCGTCGCCCTGATCGACCAAAGAACCACCGGCAGCTCCTCAATCTAGTTCTTTCCGCACTTGTGCAGCCTGTCGAAAGTCCTGGTCTTGAGCCCGCGCAGCACTTCAGCATTTGCCCTCTCCACTTGACCGTTGCTTCTTGGATGAGCAACAGAAGTGAAGCAGACCTTGGCGCCAAGATCTTGGACGTACTGCATGAAGGTGCGACTCGTGAATTGCGTGCCGTTGTCGGTGATGATCCTGTTAGGGATTCCGAAACGGCAAACAATCGACCTGAAGAACTTGACTGCTGACTGTGCTGTCACCTTCCTCACTGGTTCCACTTCCGGCCACTTTGTGAACTTGTCGATTGCAACGTACAAGTACTCAAAGCCCCCGACAGCTCGGGGGAAGGGGCCGAGGATGTCGATCCCCCAGACCGAAAATGGCCAGGATAAAGGGATCGTCTGGAGAGCTTGAGCTGGCTGGTGTATCTGCTTGGAATGGAACTGGCACGCTTCACACTTGGTTACTTGCGCAGTTGCATCCTGGAGGGCTGTGGGCCAAAAGAAACCTTGCCGGAATGCTTTGTCAGCAAGTGCTCTTGTGCCAATGTGGTGACCACATATGCCTCCATGTATTTCTACCAACAGCTGTTGTCCGTCTTCCCGGGGAATACACTTCAATTTCACACCGTTGAGTCTTCTTCTGTACAGTGTGTTGTCGACAAACTTGTACATACTTGACTGCCGGGCTACTCTTTCCGCTTCTTCTTGCTCTTTGGGAAGTTCTCCTGTCTGAAGGAAATGAACAATCTGTTGTGCCCATGCTGGAGCTTGCGGCTCAACAACAAGGACTAAAGGCACATCTGCTGCTGCGGGAACATCCGCTTCTACGGCAAGAACCTGCGGCTCAGCCGGAGCTTGATGTTCCCTGACAAGCTTGCCGGAGCAAAACTCGTCAGGAGCATCTGCTTCAACGGAACAAACCCTAGGGCTTGCCGGAGCAGACTGCTCCTCAGCACTCTTGGTGTTGATCTTGGGGACCTTCTTGGCGGCAGCTTCGGGGAGCTCTACCGGAAAATAGTTACCAGAAATCAACTTTATCTTCTTCCTCTGTCCAGTTGATGGTGTTACAGATGGTTGAGTCAGCTTGAGCACGAAGATCCCTGGTTCCACAGGTAACTTTAGTGCGGCGCACTTCGACAGGCCATCGGCAATGTCGTTCTGAGCTCTTGGAACATGTTCCATCTGTAGGCCGTCAAAGTGCTCTTCTAGCTTTCTTACTTCATCAACGTAAGCTTTCATCAACAGACTCTGATAATTCTTGTTCACTTGGCGGATGACAAGCTGTGAGTCACCCCTGACAATGAGCTTCTTGATCCCAAGGTCTGCTGCGATCCTGAGACCGGCAAGCAAACCTTCATACTCCGCAGTATTGTTCGTTGCTTGCTCCTTGGGAAAGTGCATCTGGACTACGTACTTGAGGTGCTCTCCGGTGGGTGCAACAAGTAGCACGCCCGCACTGGCGCCTTGCAGCGAGAAGGCACCATCAAAGTACATCAGCCACTCTTTGCTTGCTTCCTTGACGAGGATGCTCGTTTCTGGAATTTCTTCATCTGGTGTTGGCGTCCACTCTGCTATGAACTCTGCCAATGCTCTGCTTTGGATAGTTGAAGTGCTCTCAAACTTGAGGCCAAAGCTTGACAGTTCCAGTGCCCACTCGACAATCCTGCCTGTTGCTTCTGGATTTTGCAGTATCCTCTTCAGCGGAAAACGAGTGACGACTGTGATCTCATGTGCTTGGAAGTAATGGCGCAGCTTTCTCGAGGCCATGAGAAGGCCGAAAAGCAATTTGTGCACACCAGAGTACCTTGACCTAGCCCCCTGCAGAAGGGAACTGACCAAGTAAACTGGGCGCTGCACCATTCTTTTCTGCTTCTCCTCACACGCCTGCGCAGATCCATCTTGGTCGGGACCAGAGCTTGTCGGTGAAGCCCCTTGCTTGTCGTTGGATGCATCTACCGTGGTTGCTGGCTCATCATCCGCCTCCCTCTCCGCTACTAACGCAGCACTAACCACTTGATTGGTTGCTGCTATATACAGCAGTAACTTCTCTTGTGGCTTAGGTGCGACAAGTATTGGAGTGGAGGACAGGTATCTCTACAAGTCCTGCAGCGCAGCCTCCGCTTCCGGAGTCCATTTCATTGGACCTGCCTTTTTCAATATTTTGAAAAATGGCAGGGCGCGCTCAGCAGACCTAGAGATAAACCTGCTGAGAGCAGCCACGCAACCGACAAGTCTTCGTACATCCTTGACGCGCTTTGGTGCTTCAATCTGCTCAATGGCCTTGATCTTGTCGGGATTGGCTTCAATTCCCCGCTGAGACACAAAGAACCCGAGAAGCTTGCCGGAGGGGACTCCAAACACGCACTTCTGGGGGTTAAGCTTGAGGTTGATTTTGCGCAGATTTGCAAAGGTTTCATCTAAATCTTGAATCAGAGTTGCTTTGTCCTTGCTCTTGACCACTATGTCATCCATGTAGGCTTCCACATTTCTATGTATTTGTGGCTCAAAAGCGACATGGACTACCCTTGCAAATGTTGAACCAGCATTCTTTAAACCGAAAGGCATCCGTATGAAACAGTATGTGCCACATGGAGTGATGAATGCGGTCTTCTCCTCATCCTCTTCTGCCATGAAGATCTGATGGTATCCTGAGTATGCATCAAGAAATGAAATCAAGTCACATCCGGCCGTGGAGTCAACAATCTGGTCAATGCGCGGCAAGGGAAATGGGTCTTTGGGACAAGCTTTATTGACATCGGTAAAATTGATACAAAGCCTCCATTTCCTGTTTGCCTTGCGCACGACTACAGGATTGGCCAACCACGTAGGATGGAGCACTCCTCTGACAAGGCCTGCTGCTTCCAATTTCTTGATCTCTTCTGTGATGAATTCTTGGCGCTCCACTGCTTGTTTCCTGACTTTCTGCTTGACGGGCCGCGCATGAGGACAGATGGCAAGATGGTGCTCGATTACTTTCTTGGGAAAACCGGGGATGTCAGACGGTTGCCACGCAAACACGTCAACGTTCGCCCGCAGGAAAGCAACGAGCGCGCTTTCCTATTTAGGGTCGAGAGTGGCACTGATGGTGAAGGTACCACCAGTGCCGTCCTCCTTGGCGGATACCTTCTTGGTCTCTGGTGGAGCTGCCATTGTCTTCTTACACTTGCCGGTGGAGCTCGATGGTGCGTCCTCGACGGTAGCGCAGCACTCCGAAGAGGTGCGCTTGCCGGAGTGGGCATCAGAACTCTTGCCGGACTTGGTCTTCTTCTTCCCCCCGGGAGCTTCAACGGCAAGTGACTTGCGATCTGTTGCGGCTGCTGCTTCCCGATAGATCTTGTCGGCACAGATAAGAGCATCCTTCTTGTCGCCAGGGACAGAGATGACACTTATCGGGCCTGGCATCTTCAGCATGTTGTATGCATAGTGAGAGGCTGCCATGAATTTGGCGAGTGCTGGACGGCCGAGTATCCCATTGTAAGGCAATGGAAAGTCAGCTATGTCAAAAGTGACCCTCTCAGTCCTGAAGTTCAACTCGCTGCCAAATGTCACCGGCAACGTGATCTTTCCCTTCGGCTTGCTCCTTCCCGGATTGATTCCTTGGAATGTGCCGGTCTCTTCGAGCTCGCTGTCAGGGATCTGGAGCTTCTGGAGTACCGCGGAGGAGATCAGGTTCAAGCCGGCCCCGCCATCAACTAGCATCTTAGTGACCTTGAGGTTGCGGATAGTTGGTGAAACCAACATCGGCAAGCACCCGACCGCAGTTATGCGATCAGGGTGGTCCTCAATATCAAATACGATAGGCGTGCTGGACCATTTCAGAGGCTTGCGTGACTCGATGGGTGGTTCTGCCGCATTAACTTCCCGCACCCATTGCTTGAGCTGGCGGTGTGAAGTATGCAGAGAAGCACCGCCGTCAACGCACAGGACCTCTGTGGTTTTCTGGAACTCCTGCTCATCGGTCTCGTCATCATCCATATCTTCGTCGTCGTCGTCATCTTCATCCTTGTCGCGGCCGTGGGGAGGTCTGTCTCCTTGCCGCTGCTTGGCCTTGCCGCGGCGTCCTCCTCGGCCGGGGCGTTTCTTGCTAGCTCCTCCAGCACCTTCCTGAGCCTTCTCCTTGTCGCATCACTCGTACTCAGCCTTTTGTTGCTCGACAAGCTGCTCGACCTTCTTGCAGCTCTGGAGATCATGGCCCTTGGTGCGGTGGATCTTGCAGTACTGCTTGTTGGTGCCGTCCTGCTTGTCGACGACCGCCGCAGCCTGCTCGCCGGAGGTACCAGCTTTGGCTTTCTTGGCGCCACCTCCGTTGCCGGACTGCTCGACAACTAGCACCTCTTTGCCTTTCTTCTTCCTGTTATTCCGCTGCCGGTTTTTCTTTGCCGGGGCAGCATCCTCGCTATCAGATCCTCCTGCTACTGTATTCTCTCCGGGGAGTTTCCTCCCTTCCTCAGCACGTGCACACTTGTCGGCCAGGGCATATAGCTCACTGACGTCTCTGATTTTGCACATCGCCATCTCCTCCCGCATCCTGCGGTTTCGCGCGTTCTGATGGAACACGCTGATTACCGCGGCAGGGTGGACATCTGGGATGTTGTGCTGTACATGGCTGAATCTCTGAATGTACTTGTGCAGGGGCTCTCCTTCCTTCCGGGCGAGCAGATGAAGGTCGCTCTCTTGGCCATGAGGCTTGTGGCCGCCTGTAAAGGCGCCGACAAACTGATGGCATAGGTCTGCCCAGGAAGATATGGAGTTGTCCGGCAAGTGCATGAGCCAAGATCTGACATTGGGCTTGAGCACCAGCGAGAAGTAGTTGGCAAGGATCTTGTCGTCCCGCCCCCCGGCAGCTTGCACCGCAATGGTGTAGATGCTGAGGAACTCCGACGGATGCGACTTGCCGTCGTACTTCTCTGGTACATCTGGCTTGAAATTCTTCTTGCTGGGCCACTGGACTTGCCGCAGCTCACGAGTGAACTCAGGGCAACCTACCTCGTACGGCAAGTCGCCTGGTTCCCCTGGCGCATGCATGTCGACAGAGGGCCCAGCACGCTGGTCGGATTGACGCCGCGCTTCTCTTCGGCGCTCGATGCGAGTACGAGCGTCTTCTTGCTGTCGTTCATGGAGAACTTTGCGCTGATCGCGACGAGCTCATGGATCCGATGACGCGGTGGAGTCGCTCTCGAGGTGGATCCGGCGAGTCGGCGATCTTGGCCTTCGTGGTGGAGAGTGCATGGAGGTTGCACCCCCACCGGTTTTGTCGCCATCGGCTCGCGCCTGGCAGTCCTGCCGCGGCAGCGATGTACTCGGCTGCCGCGGAGTGTCGCCATTGGCGAAGCCGATGAGGCTCTGAATGGTGGCCCTCCATTCGTCGATCTTGTCTGTTGTTGGAGGGTAATCCAGGAGCAATTGAGCTCGCGCCAAAGCTTCTGCTGGAGTGGTGGGCGGCAGCGGCGAACGGTGCGAGGAGCAGGATATGCTCGGACTTCTAACTATGTTAGAAGGAGCAGTATCCCGTCCAGGCGACCGTGCCTCGCTCGCGCCAGCACATTAGGCGTGCATGCTGGTCTTGAGCACCGCGAGATCCACTAGCTTGATCTTGATCCAACGAACATATGGTACTGCGAATACCATGACGTTGTGGGTCCTGCGCCTCCTGAGATGGGCGCGGTGCGCGTACGGACACCGAGGTTTGCGCAGCCTTGTCCTTGGACCTGGCAGCACCGTGAGTTCCCTCGTCGACGCCCGTTCTTCCGCCGGCGTCTACCCCACCACCCGTTTGCTCCGGTGGTGGTGGGATCGACATGGCCGAAACAGCTGCCTCCGAAGCCTTCTTCTTCGGTGGCATGTCGATGAAGAAAATGAAGATCTAGCTCGTGTGAACGCCGGATTAGGTTCACACAATCTCGACGCCCCCTACCTGGGGCCGGCGGACCGAGCCCCTTTCGGTTCGGCGGGGGGCGGAGATCGCACGAAGAGCAGATCGAGGCGAAGCACACGAGCGGTTTACCCAGCTTCGGAGCTCTCCGGAGAGATAATACTCCTACTGCTGCTTGTCTGATTGTATTGTGTTCTTGCCCGGGAGCGCTGAGTGCTACAGTACACTCGAGCCGCTAACGAGACCGAGCGTGAGTGTTTTCTTGTTTCCAACCCCCCTCTCCATTGCGCATGGGGCTCCTTTTATATGCTCAAGGGGTCACCGACAGGTGGCAACGCATGCAAGGCTAAAAATGGAAAAGTGTTGCGGTTGGTACAACTACCTGCACAGTGTATCCTACCTAACCCTGACGGCAGGGGACAAAGGCATTAAATGCCCGTCTGCATCGCCCAAACAGTGCGGAAAGGGACCGTCAGGGACGCCACCGCTTGCCACGATGGCTATCTTGTCAGCGCCGCTTGCCACTGCGCACCGCTGGCTGCACAGCCTCTCGCCACGCGCGCCTGGACAGGCCCCAAGGCGACATGTTGGTGGATGTGTTGGAGCGCGGGTGCAGAGTGTTGGCTTGCCACGGCAAGCGCCTTGCCGCGGTCGTTGTCTTGTCGAGTCCGGAAGCTTATCGCTCACCGGGCCTTGCCGGGACGCGTGGCGCGTCACGGCAAGTTCCTTGAGATGCCTTTGTTGGCCTTCCCGGCAAGCTCCTCTTGCCGGGGCCTTGTCTCCTTGGCTTGAATACTTTGTTCTTGAATGGTTCCAAAGGAACCACGGAGGACCTTGGCGGTCACCCGGCAAGCCTTGCCGCGGGGTGCTGCGACTGCCCGTGCACAAGTTCGGGATACTAGGGTACCCCTATTCTAGTACACCAACAGCCACGCTCCATAATCATCTCACATCACAAGCGCGGGGTACCAACGGTGTGTCCGGCACCCCATAAAAATGTTCTTGGCCGCCCTACCTGGCGCGACCCCGTCCCGAGAGAGCGCACCAACAACTCTCCCATCACTAGTAATGCGGGCTCCAAGCTAGTACCGGTCTAGGTAATCAATAATGCCCTTTCCCATATAAGGGTAGAGTGGTTGCGCATGTAAGGTTGGGACAGTCATCAAATCTTAAATCTAATCCGTTTTCGAAAACAACACACACACTTTCCTCGGTACACCACTTCGTCGTCAAGTGGTTACCCATCTCATCATCTCCCTCGGGCATAGGTGGCACCCGACGGGGTTTTCGAAAAGTCCTTTGAAAATACTTTGTCTCCTTCATCATGCATATACCCGTCCCTTTTTGCGTAGCATCTACTGTAGCATCCTATCTACTCCCACCGGCATAACCCTCATAAGAAGGTAGGGTCATGCACAATGCAAGTATCAACGAGGAAGTACGGTGGCAAACCATCAAAGTGGATACCACCTCATCATGATTCCGTTGCAACAATAATATGGTGCTATATGACATGCATAAAAAGGGTTTCATAGACATGGTCAAAGGGTTGCTTGCCTATTTCAACAAAGTCTTCGAGGTCTTCAAATATCTCTGGTCCAACTCCGAGCATTTCGTCTACTTCGCCAACTATCGTCGAAAGCAACCACAATAAGCAACACAACAAGGCAGGAAATAAAACTGCTCTAAAAATATGAGTTGGACTTTTCTAGGATACCTTTGGTCATATGAGGAATGACCAAGGTGATTTCATTGGAAGTGGAAAAATGGATATTCCTAAACATTTCAATATGATGGAATCAATGGATTTGATGGATCCAAAAGTTGTACAAAGAATGCCATTTTATAAAAAATGAGTAAAACTACCCATTAATTCAGGCATGATTTTAGAAACATTTAGGAATTGGTTTCACTGGATTTGGAGTTGAAGTGAATATAATATGGATTTTTGAAGTGGACTTATGTGGATAAATGACCTTTTTAAAAGGTTCAGTGAGAACCAAGGACAACAAAAATGTCCACTGTGGCCTATTAAATAGGACTTGATTTATGGAGTCTCTGTAAATTCGAATCATCAAATTTGGAGTAAAAATGAATTTATTATGGATTTTAGGAGTTCAAAATAAAAGAAAAAGGAAAGGTTTAGGCTTATACCTAAAACACGCATCGGGCGAGGGATAGCCACTGGGCCGGCCCAGTGGCTCAGCTACGCGCGGGAAGGGCCACGCCGATGGCGTACTATGGGAGTACGCTTCCCTGCAGGGAAGGCGGTTTCCAGGGGATCCCGCCTCCACTTAACCCGAGCGGGCCCGGCTGGACACGTCGGCAGAGACTGACCGGTGGGGTTAACCGGTCCACCGGCCGGCCTCCTTCTTCCTCGCGTGGCCTCCCGTGCCACAGGAACAGAGGGGGCAAGGCCGAGCTCGTCCCCGGTGACCAAGGGCGCTGCTGCGGGTGCCCGGCGCACCGCCGAGCTCGGGGGACTGCGCCGCGCCGGCT
>NC_041389.1:166308504-166333037 GCF_002162155.2 Triticum dicoccoides
TGCTCGGGCGAGATTCGGGCAGGGCAGGGCAAGCACGGGGAGGAGGGCCTGGTGCACGGGGAGGCTCCTTGGTGTCGTGGGTGTCCTCTGGAGCGTTCAGTGGGAGCGGGGAAGCAGTGAAGGCTCGGGTTGGTCCGGGGGCACAGCGGCGGCAACCCGGCCATGGAGGGGGCAGGAGACCACGAGGGGGAGAGAGGGAGTGTCCGAGAGGTTTCTGGGGGAGAGGGGCTTTGAACCGAGGCGAGAGAGAGGGTCGGGGTGGCTTAAAATGGGCGAGGCCGCGGTGCACCGTGGACGAGTGCGCCGGCGAGGTCGTTGCCGTTGCTAGGGGTCACGGGGGCTCGTGGGCGCGTGTCCGGGGCGTTTGTAGAGATGGTCTACAGCCAAGGGAAGGGAGAGAAGGATCGGGGAAGTGCCAGAGGCTTCACGCATGTGAGCTCGCCCATTGGAGCTCTCGGGCGGTCGGGGCGCGTGTGGAGGAGGCAGCAGGAGGAAGAAAGAGAAGGGGGACAGGGGCGTGGCGTGTTGCGGACGTCGAGGAGCATCGACTGGCGCGTGGGGGAGGCTCGAGGTGGTCGGAAGCCTCGGGCAGGACGCAGCTACAGTGCGGGAGCACACTATAGCACACTCCAGAGCGCCCATTTGGCATGCCACGGCATGCCCACGCGCTCTGGGTGTGCCCCGCCTTGTCTACTAGCTTCTGGTGCATATGGAGATGCCCTGGTGTAGCTTAGGTACTAAGGGAGAGGTAGGAAATAAAATTAGAGGGAGGAAAGAGATGCTGACATGGCTGTCCAGAGAGGAATCTTGGAGTTTTTGCCCACCAATAATTGAAAAATGGACAGGGGAAAGTTACTGGAGGTAGGAGGTGACTAGGGTGAGCTCTGGTAAAAAGTTGAGGCCATGGAGATTAGTGGAAGAGGTCAAAATGGTATTTTGGCAAAGTGGCAGAAGGTGTTTGATATTGGTTTGGGCAAGTAGATGATCTCCATTTGTCATGAGGCTTGACGAGTCAAATGGTATGAGAAAATAAGAGGTTCCACCAAGATTGAGTTCATTTGGGAAAAGTTGCCAATGCAACTTTTGTAAACCCTAGAAATCAGCAGAAATGGACTTCCCAAGATTTAGTCATGCAAATCTGTTCTCCTTGATGCACCACTTGGTGTAGGCTGTTCATTTGAGGTTATGAACATGTCCACAAAAGTTGAGATCAAAAGGAGGAAGTTGCCAATGTAGAGTTGTTCAAATTTGGTTCTGGACAGGAAGGGTTTTGGGGCACTTTGATCAAGCTAACTTGTTCTCCAACTTGTGCCATTTGGTCTAGATGAATTGCTAGACCATTTGAGCATGTTCACAAGGTTTGAGAACATTTGGACATGTTTGGCAATGTAAAGTTGCTCAAACTTCAAAATGGACAGAAATGGTTTTGAGGGGATTTCATGGGGTTATACAAATCTCCATGACATGATAATTGCCAAGATCATCAAACATGTCATATTTGACATTCTAGAATTTTCTTGGAATTTGTGGAGAATATTTCCTTTGTAATTATTTCAAAAGATTGAAATATCTAGAAAGGGTTTTTGAGGGATTTGACCAATATTTTGAACATGACCATGTGTTGAACTCTTATATATGGACAATATATGTCCACTGAGTTTCCCTGATTTTTGTCAAATATTTTTAAAACAATAAAATAATGTTTCCCTATTAAAGACCATTTCTGGCCTTAAGAAAAAGCTTTTAAATAAAATAGGAAAATAACCTTTAAAATTATATTTTTGTGGTTTCTGGGTATCCTATATCTAATAGGAGTCAAATATATTTTTGGAAAGATTTTTACTGCCCTTAATTAAGTACTTGCAGTGCAAACCTCAATTCAGGGGTTTTTGAAAAAGTAATTTTAGAACATACTTTTTGGCCAAATTATTTTTGTAAGAAAATACTATATTGCTCTATACACATGGCATGATCATTGCGCAGAAGTTTGGGGCAAGGAAATGAAGTATCGAAGTTGGAGGATTTATTTGATTTTTGGAGCACTTGCAAACAGCAGACAAAAACCAATCAAGGCAAGGTCCAAACCACTCAAAAGTTTTTGTCACACCACATTTTATCATGATTGTTAGCTTAAGTGTAGCGGCATGAAAATCAGGGTGTGATAGGTTCTCTCCCATCAAATAATTCACCTTGCAAGCCAATACACACAATAGCCCAAACGGTGGGGTTATGTCCAAGAATATGCATTTTCATCTTATGCTTCCAACTAGCAAAATTAGTGCCATCAAAGTAAGGAGCTCTACGGTGGTAATTTGCTTGCTAGACACCATACTCTCCTAGGTTGTGAAACCAAGGCTATGACCACCAAAAGCTATGGAAATCAAAGCAAATGGAAACCAAAGCTCTGATACCACTTGTAGGATCGAAAGTATGTCTTGAGGGGGTGATTAGACTACTTGACCAAATAAAAATCTAGCCTTTTCTCAATTTTAGTTCTTGGCAGATTTTAGCAACTTAGCACAAGTCAAGCAATCAACCTACACATGCAATTCTAAGAGTATAGCAGCGGAATGTAAAACAATTGCATATGAAGGTAAAGGGAGGAGTTTGAGGGAGCAAACGCAATGTTGACACAGAGATTTTTTTTTAGCCATGGTTCCGATAGGTGGTGCTATCGTACATCCACGTTGATGGAGACTTCAACCCACGAGGGGTAACGGTTGCGCGAGTCCATGGAGGGCTCCACCCATGAAGGGTCCACAAAGAAGCAACCTTGTCTATCCCACCATGGCCGTCGCCCACGAAGGAATTGCCTCACTAGGGTAGATCTTCACGAAGTAGGCGATCTCCTTGCCCTTACAAACTCCTTGGTTCAACTCCACAATCTTGACGGAGGCTCCCATGTGACACCTAGCCAATCTAGGAGACACCACTCTCCAAGAAGTAACAAATGGTGTGTTGATGATTAACTCCTTGCTCTTGTGCTTCAAATGATAGTCTCCCCAACACTCAACTCTCTCTCACAGGATTTGGATTTGGTGGAAAGAATATTTGAGTGGAATGCAACTTGGGGAAGTCTAGAGATCAAGATTTATGTGGTAGGAATGGAGTATCTTGACCTCAACACAAGTGTAGGTGGTTCTCTCTTAGAAAATGTATGTTGGAAGTGTAGGCATGTTCTGATGGCTCTCTCCACGAATGAAGAGTGGGTGGAGGGGTATATATAGCCTCCACACAAAATCTAACCGTTACACACAACTTACCAAACTCGGTGGGACCGAATCGTGAAACTCGGTAGGACCGAATTAGTAAATAATGTGACCGTTAGGATTTTCGGTGGGACCAACAAGTCAACTCGGTGGGACCGATATGATTAGGGTTAGGGCATATCGTAATCTCAATGAGACAAACTACACAAACTCGGTGAGACCGATTTTGGTAATAGACACACGGAGGGTTGGTCAGGCAAACTCGGTGGGACCGATTCACTCATCTCGGTTAGACCGAAACATTACGAAAGGGAAACAGTGAGTTTGCATTGCAATCTCGGTTGGACCGATCGCTCATCTCGGTTTGACCGAAACGTTATGTAGGGAAACAGGGAGATTACAATCCCATCTCGGTGAGACCGGGATCCCTATCGGTGAGACCAAAAAGACTAGGGTTTGTGGCTGTGGCTATGACATCTGAACTCGGTGGCGCCGGATAGATGGTTTTGGTGGGGCCGAGTTTGACTTTTGGTTTGGGTCATATGTGGATTTGAGAAAGTAGTTGAGGGCTTTGGAGCATATCATTAAGAACTTTGAGAAAGAAACTCATTAAGCAACACCGCATCCCCTCTTGATAGTATTGGCTTTTCCTATAGACTCAATGTGATCTTGGATCACTAAAATGGAAAATGTAGAGTCTTGTGCTTTGATCTTGAGCCAATCCTTTTGTCCTTAGCATTTTGAGGGATCCACTTTTCTCACCCATGCCATGCCAATCATTGAGCTTTCCTGAAATATTTATCTTGAAATAGCATTAGCTCAATGAGTTATATGTTGTTAGGAATTACCAAAACCACCCAGGGATAGTTGCACTTTCACCAACACCACCACCAGGGCTGAGGCTGAGGCTGCTAGGATGAATGTGGATGAGTACGAGGTTGAGGAGGAGGACGAGGCTGAGGACAGCTCTGATGGATATGCTCCTCCATCTTTTGAGCCCTCATGGGCTAAGAGGCTGAAGGCCAAGATGAAGACCCTGTTCTGTATGCAAGCCAAGGGGCAGTACAGGACCCATGTTGCTTCAAAGGAGAGTCGCCAGCACGACAACAGGATCTTCAGGACCTTTGGCGAGATTGTGGAGAGTGGGTCTGAGGTGAACATCACTCCGGAGGCTAACTGGATAGCCAAGCAGGGATACCATTGGACCGAGTCTAAGGAGGAGACCATTCCAGCTGCAGAGTCTGATGAGGAGCATGTGGAGTGACCTTTGCAATGGGTGCTACCACCTATGTCGTAGGTGTCCTCTCTGCCATTTTGGTGTCTCGATGCCAAAGGGGGAGAGAGTGTAGGATTTGCTTTCGTTCGTGTCTTTGCTTTCGTTTAGTTGGAACTTCGTTTGTGTTGCTTTGGTTTGGTTTGTGCTTGTGAGACCTGTTGTTCTATCATATGGTGTAATACATATGCACTCAAGCTTAACTTATTGTCTATCATGCTTAGTGTTATTTATTTCGTGGCAAGGAATGCCTCGTCGAAAAAATATAGGGGGAGTGTTGATCCTAGCATGTGTGTCGTGCAGTCCAAAGCATTCATATAGAGTGCGCACATCTAGAGGGAGCCTGCCTATACTTTGTAGAAGTTGGGATGGCTTATATTCATTTGTGTTCTCTCTTGAGCAAATCCCGTATTGTCATCGATCCACCAAAAAGGGGGAGATTGTAAGGGAATATTTCTCCCTAAGTAGTTTTGGTGATTGATGCCAATGCTTTTGCGGACTAACCGTGTGCTTTGAGCATTTCAGATATCTCCTATGTTGGCACAAGACGGTTCGATGCCCCTCGGAGCCTAGTGAAGACGGCGTATTTCTACGTTTCCTATTGATGGATTTGAGTCATAGGAAAGCCGTACTATTAAGAGGGGGTCCGCTTCGGAAAGGTTAGGGTGGAATCATCACGTACACGTCCGTTCCTTCGACCACCTTTCCCCTTGCCTCTTTGGAGCACCGATCTGTTATCCGTGTCTTTGCAAAATGAATGACTCCAAGTTGTAGTGTGTTGTGGCATACGGTAGTACTGCTCAAGGGAGCAGTAGTACCACAGAGGCTCACGGTAGTACCATCCGAGGATGTGGTAGTACCGCACCCCTTGCGGTAGTACCGCTCCAAGGTTGCGGTAGTATCGTGACTTCTGGCCCAGTACTGCTACTCGCGCGGAAGTAGGGGCGGATGTAATTTTTTACATCCGCGCCGCACGCGGTAGTACCGTGTCGGGTTTTTGCACCAATCTAAACTCAGCGGAAGTAGTCACGAATGTATTTTTGTTCATCTGTGCCTTCCCAGCCCAGTGAAACCCATCCTTGCGGTAGTACCGCAAGGGCACACGATAGTACCGCTTTGGCAGTTCTACCGCTCACAACGTCAACACAAAAGGGCCTCCTCTGGTGTCTGCCATGGGTGTGGTAGTACCGCACCGCCTTGCAGTAGTAGCGCTTGTTTGGAGCGGTAGTACCGCATGTCGCAGGCTAGTTAAGTGGATAACTGTTGGATTTGTCCCTTGACTATAAAAGGGGAGTCTTCTTCTCCTAGTTGACCACCTCTTCCACCCCTAAGCTCCATTGATGCTCTAAGCTCCATTTTCGCCCGATCTCTCTCCCTAGCCAATCAAACTTGTTGATTCTCTAGGGATCGGTTGAGAAGGCCTCGATCTACACTTCCACCAACAGAAATTTGATTCCCCCCACTAATCCCTTGCGGATCTTGTTACTCTTGGGTGTTTGAGCACCCTATGGTTGAGGTCACCGCGGAGCCATAGTCCATTGTGGTGAAGCTTTCTGGTGTCGTTGGGAGCCTCCAATTCAGTTGTGGAGATTGCCCCACCTTGTTTGTAAAGGTTCGGTCGCCGCCTCCAAGGGCACCAATAGTGGAATCACGGCATCTCACATTGTGTGAGGGCATGATGAGAATACGGTGGCCCTAGTGGCTTCTTGGGGAGCATTGTGCCTCCACACCGCTCCAACAAAGATGTACTTCCTCTCAGAAGGAAGGAACTTCGGTAACACATCCTGGTCTCCATCGGTTCCGCTTTTGGTTATCTCTCACCTTTACCTCTGCAAGCTATATTGTGTTATATCCCTTGTTTGCTTGTGTGCTTATTGTTGTTGCATCATATAGGTTTCTCACCTAGTTGCATATCTAGACAACCTACTTTGATGCAAAGTTTAATTTGGTAAAGAAAAGCTAAAAAATTGTTAGTTGCCTATTCACCCCCCCCCCTCTCTAGTCAACTATATCAATCCTTTAAGAAAGGCATAAGGAATATTCTCCTACAAAGGAAGCAAGAATAGGACTCCACTTGTAATAGAGTAATCCTAATCCTATTAGGACTAGTCATGTAACCCGCCCCTTCTTATATATAAGGAGGGGCAGGGAACCCCAAGGGGGGAGAGGTAATCTCTAAGGTTAGACACAATAAGGAGAGTCGGTTTATACGGTGACTCCCTCATGAGCATAATGAGACCTAGCCACAAACAGCATGTAGGGCTATTACCGGATGATGTTCCCCGGGGCCCGAAGTTGTCTAAATCCTTGTCTTGTGTGTTGATCCGCCTCGCGTCTCTCATCCTTATCAACCCCTCTCAAGCTACTACATAGATGCGTTGGCCTCACGACTAAGTCCTCACACTAGGACATCTGATGTGACAATTCCACGACACTATGCGCTTTTCTATCAATTGCTCGGCAGTAATTTGTTCACCCACCGTAATTTTCTATCTCGAGAGAAGCCACTAGTGAAACCTATGGCCCCCCGGGTCTCTTCTCCATTATATTGAATCTCGTTTACATCTTGCTAGTTTCCGATCTACTATTTTGCAATCTTTACTTTCCGATCTATAAACCAAAAATACCAAAAATATTTACTTTACCATTTATCTATCTCTATCAGATCTCACTTTTGCAAGTGGCCGTGAAGGGATTGACAACCCCTTTATCGCATTGGGTGCAAGTTGTTGATTGTTTTGTGCAGGTATTCTGTAACTTGTGCGTCGTCTCCTACTGGACTGATACCTTGGTTCTCAAAACTGAGGGAAATACTTACGTTACTTTGCTGCATCACCCTTTCCTCTTCAAGGTAAAACCAACACAAGCTCAAGAGGTAGCAAGAAGGATTTCTGGCGCCGTTGCCAGGGAGATCTACGTCAAGTCAAGCCATACCAAGTACCCATCATAAACTCTTCTCCCTTGCCTTACATTATTCGCCATTTGCCTCTCGTTTTCCTCTCCCCCACCTCTAAAACAATTTTCAAAAAGATTTGACTTTTCTTCGCCTTCCTCCCGTATATCTTTTTATTTGTGTTTCCATGTGCCTTCTGTTTGCTTGCATATTTGCTTCCTAAAAATCTATTGATATGGATCCACTTAAAGTGTTCTACTTGGATCATCTTTGATCTATATGTGCTCGTGTTGAAACCCCAACTAGTTTAGTTGAGGGAAATCTTTAGATGAGCATGCTCGTTTTGTGTGTCACCGTTTGTCTGAAAAAGGGAGACTCTTATGGAATCAAATAAACAGTTTGTTGTGCTATGCTTGGAATCTTTGTGAAATTTGTGATTTTACTTGTTGCTCTAAGAACCCTAAAAAACACCTTCCCTACCTATGTGAGTTTAATGATAATGAAATCTTATCTTCTTATGCAAAGGGTGTTTATAGTTACTATGTTATCGAACAAACTGAAGAATTTGTTGCTTTTAAGGGTGCTTATGAAGTTGCTTCTTTGATTGAAAAGTATGATATTACTCTCTACAAATCTGAAAATTTTGCATACTTAAATATTGCTATGAAAACTATGCTCATAATGTCTATGTCAAAGAATTTATTGAAAGAATGACCATTGCTTTGGAAGAAAATAATGATATGCATGAATCTATAGATAATTATGATTCTGATGATTTGATTGAAATATCCCTTGATGAACGTGATGCTTGCTATTCTTGTGGCCATGATGCCAATATTTATGAAGACGAATTTGCTATTGTTCCTTATGTTAAACATGAGATCGTTACTATTGCATCCATACTTGATAGTTCCTTCGATGAAAAGCATGATTGCAATGATGTTATTATAAATTCTATTAATGTAAATTGTTCTAGTAATATGCAAAACCCTAAGCTTGGGGATGCTAGTTTTGCTATGTCTACTATTTGTTGCAATGATCATGATTGGGGTGATTATTTTTATGATCTTGAAAATTTATTTAAGCCACATGATGAATATGAGATTGATAATAGTGTTTGTAATATTATTGAAAGTGGGTTTGGAAGAGTGTCAACTTTGGATCCCACATATTTGGAGAAAGTTCAATCTTATGAAATTTTTGAGAAAAGTGGGTTTGGAGAGGTCACGACTTTAGTTAATGTTAATCCCACTATTTTGGAAGAGTGTCAACTTCGCTTGCATGTGGATCGTGTTGAGAATATGTTATTTGATAGCTATATTGTTGAATTTTCTTATGATCCTACATGTAATTATTATGAGAGAGGAAAATATGGTTGTAGAAATTTTCATGTTACTAAATTACCTCTCTTCGTGTTGAGATTGCTATCGCCTCTTTCTTCTTCCTTGCATATGCTAGTTTTTGCTTGCCTTGATAATTTGTTTGCATGTAAGATTCCTATGCATAGGAAGTATATTAGACTTAGATTTATTTTTCACATGCTTTATTATGCTCTCTTTGTGCTTCTATTCTTGTCTTTCATGTGAGCGTCAACGAAATTATCAGTGCCTAGCTAAGGGCGTTAAACAATAGCGCTTGTTGGGAGGCAACCCAATTTTATTTTTGTTCTTTACTTTTTGCTCCTGTTTAGTAATAAATAATTCATCTAGCCTCTGGTTAGATGTGGTTTTATGTTTTAGTTAATGTTTGTGCCAAGTAGAACCTTTGGGAAGACTTGGGTGAAAGTTAATTTGATCTTGCTGTAAAAAACAGAAACTTTGCGCTCACGAGAATAGCTGTCATTTTTTATAGATGAGTGATTTTAAGTTGATTCCTTTTGAATAAGATTAATAGACAAATTCCTCACGTCAACCAATTTATTTCATAATTTTTGGAGTTACATAAGTATTCGAGAGTTACATATTACTACAGACTGTTCTGTTTTTGACAGATTCTGTTTTTCACGTGTTGTTTGCTTATTTTGATGAATCTATGAGTAGTATCGGGGGTATAACCATGGAGAAGTTGGAATACATTAGATATTACACCAATATAAATAAATAATGAGTTCACAACAGTACCTTAAAGTGGTGATTTAATTTCTTATACTAACGGAGCTCATGAGATTTTCTGTTGAAGTTTTGTGTTGTGAAGTTTTCAAGTTATGGGTAAGGATTAGATGGACTTTGGAATAAGGAGTGGCAAGAGCCTAAGCTTGGGGATGCCCAAGGCACCCCAAGGTAAAAGTAAAGGACAACCAAAAGCCTAATCTTGGGGATGTCCCGGAAGGCATCCCCTCTTTCGTCTTCGTCTATCGGTAACTTTACTTGAGGCTATGTTTTTATTCACCACATGATATGTGTTTTGCTTGGAGCGTCTTGTATGATTTGAGTCTTTGCTTTTTAATTTACCACAATCATCCTTGATGTACACAACTTTTGGGAGAGACACGCATGAATCATGATTTATGAGAATTCTTTATGTGCTTCACTTATATCTTTTGAGCTAGACAATATTGCTCTAGTGCTTCACTTATATCTTTTTAGAGCACGGCGGTGGTTTAATTTTATAGAAATTGTTGAACTCTCATGCTTCACTTATATTATTTTGAGAGTCTTTTAGAACATCATGGTAATTTGCTTTGGTTATAAGACTAGTCCTAATATGATGGGCATCCAAGATGGATATAATAAAAACTTTCATATGAAGTGCATTGAATACTATGAGAAGTTTGATTCTTTATGATTGTTTTGAGATATGAAGATGGTGATATTAGAGTCATTCTAGGAGAGTAGTTGTGAATTTGAGAGATACTTGTGTTCAAGTTTGTGATTCCCGTAGCATGGACATATGGTGAACCGTTATGTGATGAAGTTGGAGCATGATTTATTTATTGATTGTCTTCCTTATGAGTGGCGGTCGGGGACGAGCGGTGGTATTTTCCTACCAATCTATCACCCTAGGAGGATGCACTTAGTACTTCAGCTCGATAAGTAATAGATTTTTGCAATAAGTATGTGAGTTCTTTATGACTAATGTTGAGTCCATGGATTATACGCACTCTCACCCTTCCACCATTGCTAGCCTCTCTTGTGTCGCGCAATTTTCGCCGATACCATACAACCACCATATACCTTCCTCAAAACAGCCACCATACCTACCTATTATGGCATTTCCATAGCCATTCCAAGATATATTGCCATGCAACTTTCCACCGTTTCGTTTATTATGACACGCTCCATCATTGTCATATTGATTTGCATGATCATGTAGTTGACATCGTATTTGTGGCAAAGCCACCGCTCATAATTTTTTTCATACATGTCACTCTTGAATCATTGCACATCCCGGTACACCGCTGGAGGCATTCACATAGAGTCATATTTTGTTCTAAGCATTGAGTTGTAATTCTTGAGTTGTAAGTAAATAAAAGTCTGATGATCTTCATTATTAGAGCATTGTCCCATGTGAGGAAAGGATGATGGAGACTATGATTCCCCCACAAGTCGGGATGAGACTTCAGACGAAAAATAAAAAAGAGAAAAAGAGAAAAGAAGAAAAAAGAGGCCATAAAAAAGAGAAGGCCCAAATAAAAAATGAGAGAAAAAGAGAGAAGGGGCAATGTTACTATCCTTTTTCCACACATAGCACCATGATCTTCATAATAGAGAGTATCCTATGTTGTCACTTTCATATACTAGTGGGAATTTTCATTATAGAACTTGGCTTGTATATTCCAATGATGGGCTTCCTCAAAATGCCCTAGGTCTTCGTGAGCAAGCAAGTTGGATGCACACCCACTTAGTTTGTTTTTGACCTTTCATACACTTATAGCTCTAGTGCATCCGTTGCATGGCAATCCCTACGCACTCACATTAATATCTATTGATGGGTATCTCCATAGCCCGTTGATACGCCTAGTTGATGTGAGACTATGTTCTCCTTTTTGTCTTCTCCACAACCACCATCCTATTCCACCCATAGTGCTATATCCATGGCTCACGCTCATGTATTGCGTGAAGATTGAAAAAGTTTGAGAACATCAGAAGTATGAAACAATTACTTGGCTTGTCATCGGGATTATGCATGATTTAAATATTTTGTGTGATGAAGATAGAGCATATCCAGACTATATGATTTTGTAGGGATAGCTTTATTTGGCCATGTTATTTTGAGAAGACATGATTGCTTCATTAGTATGCTTGAAGTATTATTGTTTTTATGTCAATATTAAACTTTTGTCTTGAATCTTTCGGATCTGAATATTCATGCCACAATAAATAAAATTAGATGGATAAATATGTTAGGTAGCATTCCACATCAAAAAATTTGTTTTTATCATTTACCAACTCGAAGACAAGTAGGAATTAAGCTAGGGGATGCTTGATACGTCTCCAATGCATCTATAATTTTTAATTGTTCCATGCTACTATATTATCTGTTTTGGATGTTTAATAGGAATTTATATGCTATTTTATATTATTTTTGGGACTAACCTATTAACCGAGGGCCCAGTGCCAGTTTCTGTTTTTTGCCTATTTTAGAGTTTTGTAGAAAAAGAATACCAAACAGAGTCCAAACGGAATGAAACCTTAGCGGTGATCTTTCTTGGACCGAAAGCAAACCAGAAGACTTGGAGATGAACTCGGAGATGCAACGCGGAAGCCACAAGGCAGGAGGGCGCACCCAGGGGGTAGGGCGCGCCCCCCACCCTCGTGGGCCCCTCGTGGCTCCCCTGACCTAGTTTCTTCGCCTATATATACTCTTATACCCTAAAAACATCCAGGAGAGCCACTAAACCACTTTTCCACCGTCACAACCTTCTGTACTCATGAGATCCCATTTAGGGGCCTTTTCTGGCGTCCTGCCGGAGGGGGATTCGATCATGGGTGGCTTCTACATCAACACCATTACCTCTCCAATGAAGCGTGAGTAGTTTACCAGGGACCTTCGGGTCCATAGTTATTAGCTAGATGGCTTCTTCTCTCTCTTTGATTCTTAATACCATGTTCTGCTCGATGTTCTTGGAGATCTATTCGATGTAATATTCTTTTGTGATGTGTTTGCCGAGATCCGATGAATTGTAGATTTATGATCAAGTTTATCTATGAATATTATTTGGTTCTTCTCTGAATTCTTATTTGCATGATTTGATATATTTGCAAGTCTCTTCGAATTATTGGTTGGCCTACTAGATTGATCTTTCTTGCAATGGGAGAAGTGCTTAGCTTTGGGTTCAATCTTGCGGTGTCCTTTCCCAGTGACAGTAGGGGCAGCAAGGCACGTATTGTATTTTTGCCATTCAGGATAACAAGATGGAGTTTTCATCATATTGCTTGAGTTAATTCCTCTACATCATGTCATCTTGCTTAATGCGCTACTCCATTCTTATGAACTTAATACTCTAGATGCATGCTGGATAGCGATTGATGTGTGGAGTAATAGTAGTAGATGCAGGCAGGAGTCAGTCTACTTGACACGGATGCGATGCCTATGTTCATAATCATTGCCTTAGATATCGTCATAATTATGTGCTTTTCTATCAATTGCTCGGCAGTAATTTGTTCACCCACCGTAATATTTGTTATCTCGAGAGAAGCCACTAGTGAAACCTACACTACAAAAAAAGACACATCCGTGACATTTTGGGCCAAACGAAAAAAAAATCGGTGATACATATGACACTTCTATGAAGATAATTGTGACAAAACCCGGTATCATCATAGATGTGGTGGGCTCCTACTTCTATGACAAAAAATCATGACAGAAAATGGGCTTTTCGTCCTGGGCGGGCCGGAGACGCAGCTGCATGACATTCTTTGGGCCGTCCATGACGGAAAAACCCATGGTAGAAGCGAGGGCGAGGAAAATTCCGGGGAGTTCCCAGTTACGGTGGGAGGTCAGGGCCGAGCGAGATGCGCATTTCTCTCATACACGTACGCGCGCGTGTGCGAGGCGTTGGCTCTAACTGAACTCGAGCGATTGCACTGCAGGCTACGCGTTACTGAACCCGAGCGATCGATCGATGGTTGTTAACTGAACCCGATCGAGCGATTCCTTCTCTATTGCTTCTAACTGAAGCCGATCGATTGGATGAACAGTGAGTGTTGCGGGGGGTGGATGAACAGTGAGCGGTGGCGTTGCCTCTGGATGAACAGGACCCCGTGGTGTGGAGGGCTGGATGAATAGTAGATGGTGGAGGGGTGCTGTCGGTGTCAAAACCGGTGGATCTCGGGTAGGGGGTCCCGAACTGTGCGTCTAGGCAGATGGTAACAGGAGACGAGGGACACGATGTTTTACCCAGGTTCGGGCCCTCTTGATGGAGGTAAAGCCCTACGTCCTGCTTGATTAATATTGATGATGTGTATTACAAGAGTGGATCTACCACGAGATCAAGGAGGCTAAACCCTAGAAGCTAGCCTATGGTATCATTGTTGTAATGGTTGTTGTGTCCTACGAACTAAAACCCTCCGGTTTATATAGACATCGGGGAGGGCTAGGGTTACACAGAGTCGGTTACAATGGTAGAAGATCTACATATCCGCATCGCCAAGCTTGCCTTCCACGCCAAGGAAAGTCCCATCCGGACACGGGACGAAGTCTTCAATCTTGTATCTTCATAGTCTTGGAGTCCGGCTGACGATGATAGTCTGGCTGTCCGGACACCCCCTAGTCCAGGACTCCCTCAGTAGCCCCTGAACCAGGCTTCAATGACGATGGGTCTGGCGCGCATATCGTTCGGCATTGCAAGGCGGGTTCCTCCTCCGAATAATTTATAGAAGATTGTGAACACCAGGATAGTGTCCGGCTCTGCAAAATAAATTCCACATTCCACCGTAGAGAGAGTAATATGTACACAAGTTCAATCTGCTGACGTATTTTGTGGCATGACGTCACACCACTACCAAGCCATTACTCGAATCGTTTTTTATCATACCACCGTAGCGCGTTTAGCGAAGCGGTTTCCTTGGCACGTCTTGTCGAAGCAGAGATCATGTTTCCCCTTATTCCGGGATCCTCATCAATACGGACGTGGGTAACCCAACCGCGCCCGTCGCCACGCCCCCTCTATCGAAGGCGAGTCCCGAACGGTCACGGAGACGGCTCTCGGTGTTTCCTTCTTTATAACGGGACCAAGGCTCGTTTCTTTTCTTCAATCCTCCATCGAATCTTCTCCTTGCTCCAAGTTCCAACACCCAGAGCCCTAGATTCGAGTGCTTCGGACCTTCAACAATGTCCGGCTCCGACCTGCAAGGCCGGTGGATGCCCTCCTCCGTCACGGAGGAGGACGTGCTAAAGCTGCAAGAGGCCAAGTACCTGTCTTATGAGATTTCGCACAGGTTGCCTGCCGAAGGGCAGGCCATCCCCACCCCCGAGCCCGGCGAGTACGTCGTTTTCGTATCCCACCTCCGTCGGGGTTTAGGCTTCCCGATGGATCCTTTTGTGAGAGGGCTCATGTTCTACTATGGGTTGGAATTCGATGACCTGGCTCCGGAGTCCATCCTCCATATTTCCGCATTTATTATCGTCTGCGAAGCCTTCCTCCGCGTCACCCCCCACTTCGGTCTGTGGCTGAGGACCTTCAATGTGGAGCAGAAGATGATCGCGGGGCGTCAAGCAGAGTGCGGCGGAGCGGCCGTAAGCAGGAGGGCCGATGCCCCGTGGCCCGAGGGCTCCTTCCAAGAGGAGCTCAGATCGTGGCAGCAGGAGTGGTTCTATATTACCGCTCCGAAGGGTAGCAGGAAAAAGCCGCCGCCCTTGTTCCGCTCGGGACCTCCACGACGCTTGATGTCGTGGGTCAACCAAGGGCTCAACTGGGGGCCCTCAAAGGACGTGCCCCTGTTACAGGGCCGGATTCAAGACCTCCAGGCGAGGGAGATCGATCTGGTTGTGGTAGTGCAGGTCATGCTGATTAGGCGTCTCATGCCCTGCGAACGCCGACCTCTCCGGTTGTGGGAGTTTAATCCGGAGGGACCACGGATTCTTCAACACTTCATGGGTATGACACCCGTGGATATGTATAAATTATTCTTCGGATCACGAGAAGCGTGTCTGGAATTGATCGAGGACGCTGGCCTAAGATGCAATCGCCCGGATACACAAGTAAGTAGCTCCGAGTCCGGACATTCCGTTTGTTTGCCTTTCTATGATTTGCCTTCTGACCGATTTCCGTCTAAACAGGAGTGGATAGCGCAAGCAAAACTAATACGGTGTCCGGCCCCCCTCCCAGAGATCGCGCCGGATCCCGTGCTGGTCAGGATGCTGGAGGTTGCGCCTTTAGAGGAAGGCGAAGGGGAAAATAGAGGAGCTACCGCCTCGCCCAAGGAGGCTCTTGAAAGAGGGGGGATCGAGAATCCCTCCCTTCAAGGGGAGAAGAGGACCGCCTCCGAGGACCCGGGGGCCAAAGCCCCTAAGCGGGGGGGAAAATCTTCGCCAGAGGGTCCTGCGTCCGGGGAGGCCCCGGCCGCACAGTCTCCCTTAAAGAATCAGCCCTCCAGTGAGCCGTAAGTAGAAAAAGGGAGTGTTATAATAAGGGACACCCCTATTTGTGCTTCTGAAGATAACTCAAGTGTTTACCTTGTAGTTCGGATCTCCGTCCTTCGCAAATGAGCTCGTCGTCAGGGGACCTTCGTCCGGAGATGATGGAGAGCGAGATGCCTCCGTCTGCTGCGCCGTCGGATAGGGCGGACGAACCTGAAGTGTCATCATGGAGGGTATCCCCCAGCCTGGCAGAGCCGAAGAGTTCGGCACCGAATAGAGTTCGGCCGAGGGAGCTGAAGGATCTACTTGAGAGGGCGTCCGTCTCAGAAGATCACCATGCGTTGATGAGTATGGTGATCGGAAGGATCACGTCCGCCGAAAGCGGATTGCATAATGCCGTCAGGAGTTTGCTGGCGAGGTTTGAGGTACGTAAAAACGACACACCTTTTTGACAGTTTTGCACATAAACGTGCGCCCTGTGTGGATAGTAGCCCCTGAGACTCGGTAGGGTGTCGAAAGCGATAGCGTGCCGAGGATCAAAATTGCAGGTTTCAATTTTCACCGTTCCTATGTAGGTGGCGGATCGTCCGGGGGCCAGCCGGACTAATGGAGTTGCTGAACTAAAGTGGCAACTCGACGTTGCGGATGCGGACATCGCGCTAGTCAACAGGCGACTTGATGAATCGCAAGGTAAGTGTTTCTTTGCGGTCACTTAGTAAGGGAGCCAAAGCCCACCTCTTACAACATGTGTGTGAAATGCAGATGGTGCCGTTGCTGTGGAGAGCCTTCGGGCCGAACTTGCTCAAGCGAAGGAGCAAGCCAGAAGGAGTAATGCGGCGGCCTCGAGGGCGGCCGAGGAGTTAGAAGCCGAAAGGGCTACACACTGCCGAAGCAGGGAAGAGATGGCCGAAATGGCCGTGATGTTAAAAGATGCTACCGACCGCAGTGAGGCTCTTGAAAAGGAGCGCCTTGCGGGGCGAGAAGACCTAGGGAAGGCCACCGCCGAAGCCAAGGATGCCCGTTCTGCAATGCGGGCTATAAAGGAAGAGTTGCGCCAGGCCGGGGACATTGTGGCTGGGAAGCCTTTTCTGCTGCGCCAAAGGTTTACGGATCCGAAGTATGCTCAGCTTGGCCAGCTGTGGGGTCCGGAGGATCCTTATATGGACTTAGCAGCGAGTGCGGCGGATGCCGTTGTGCACTTCCGAAGCCAGGAGGATCACAAGACGAAAGAGCTGTTTTGGTCTCAATTCCATAGTCCGGAGCGTTCACTTCCGCTGACCGACCGATTGGCCGAGTGGGCTGAGCTGAATAGGTTGTCCGGGCTTGCCATGACAGATATCGTGACTCATGTCTGGCCGGATAGGCCCAAGCCGAAGAGCTATTTTGGCTTATTGCAGCATTTTCTTGGGGCGGTGCCGCATATCAAGGCGATGAAGCGGTCGGCCTGCATAGAGGGTGCACGGATGGCACTCGCCCGTGTGAAGACACACTGGACAGAGATGGATGCCACCGCTATTGCGACCCGGGGTTCAGATGAGAGCCGGTTACCCGTCGAGCACTATTTTGGGAAAGTTCTGTGGGGTGCTCGTATAATAGAGTTGCAGTGCTCGAAAAATGTCACGTTCAAATGATCGTTTTTTTTATTATTTTGTAAAACAATGTTTATGATTTAAGCGCTTTTCATACTTGTGCGTTCAAGTATTGAAATATCTCCTATGCGGCCGTTTATGTATACGTGTGTATAACCTGAAAGATGGCAATCGTCGGCTTCAGCCCCCATGCACAAGGTGCGGGGGTGTTCGCAAAAAATAGCGCATTTTCACACTTAATTCGACGTCTCGGTCCTGTGAAGGAGGTGGTAGTGTAGCAAACGAGGCAACCGGACTATAATGCTTTATCACTTTCACTTAGGCATGGGAGTTCGAGGGTGGGGCTACGAATAGCCCCTGGGGGCACTGCGCTATCCGAATTCGGGGCGCGTATGTGCCTGACCGGGAAACGGTCCTTCGTAAAAGCGGAGGAATTCTAAACATTCCTGTGGTCGATCGAGTGGTTGACCAGTCTCTCGCTGTATCATGACAGTCAGTTTTCGGCTTTCTCTACTGAGGTGCTCGCCCAGCCGAACTGGGGCACAATCGCAGTAGTTCTCCTGGTGCCGCGTTAGCCGATGATACGGAACGTAAGGCAGCAAAACACAGGAGCCGGGCAAACCCAACATTTGACCAAAGACATGATTCGGAGCTGATGCATATAAGGCCTAACTCGAGACGCCGAACACTCCCTAAGGTATTCGGTCTTTATAATAACGGGCAGAACAATGCCCTAAGCCCCGAGTGTCCAGGTACGGGCGAGCTCCTCTAACGCGGCCGATGCCAAAACGCCAGTCTCCTCTCTGGTTATAATGAGAAACCAGGGGATTATAGCAACAAGAGACGGTAAGAAAGGTTTACGCAGGGTCTTAATCTGAAAAGAATCCTTGAAACGGGTCCCTACTGCACGTCTGCGCCTGTGTCTCCGTTCTGCCGTATCCTGGACGGGTGTGCACGTTGTTCATCTGTAAAAATAGAGGAACTTAGTTTGAAAAGAAATCGTGCGAAAAGTGCAAAAAAATTGAAATATTAATAAATTAAATAAGTTGAGTCTATATTAGCTCATTATTGCTTATATGCACAGCCCCTTGTGAAGGGGTGTGCGGCTAGGGAGCCCCTAGCTTATTTATTCCGGACTCGTCCAGCCGTGTCCGGGGTCTCTTAATGACCCTTTTAATGAAATGATGCCACGTGGACCGGGCATTTTAAGTGTAAGAGACGCGTAATGTGGTATTGCGTTAAAGCGGACGAAAGCTTCACGTCCCAATAGTGCTTGATAGCTACTTTTAAATGGGGGGACATGAAAGATTAGCTTTGCGCGTCGGAAGTTGCCGGGTGACCCGAACACAACTTCCAGTAGTAGAGAGCCCGTGCACTTGGCATAAGGGCCTGGCGCCACTCCTTTGAAGGAAGTGCAGCTACGCCGAATTTTGGTAAGGTCTATCCCCAACTTGCGGATTGTGTCCGGATATAGCAGGTTTAAATCACTGCCGCCGTCCATCAGGACTTGTGTAAATTGCAGTCCGTCGATTATAGGATCCAATATCAAAGCAGTCCATCCTGCGTTTCGAATACTTCTGGGATAATCCAGGTGGTCAAAAGTGATTGGTTTTGACATCCAATACGCCTATCTTAGCGGGTGCCGCGTTGTTTTTCCGTACTATCACGTGAAGTGCGTTTACTGCTTTGACTTCGTGAGGGAAAGTCTTTTGTTTTCCGGTGCTCTGCTGGTGGGGTTCGTCATCGTCCTCGCTTGGCGCGTCGAGCCCCTTGTGTTTGGTGTTGAGTCTGCCGGACTGTTTAAAAACCAAACAATCTCGGTGGGTGCGGTTTGCAGGCCTTCTGGGGGTACTGTGGATTTGACATATCCGATCCAAGATTTTGTTTAAGTTGGATAGCTCATCACTATTGTCCTTAAGAGGCAGTGTTTTATTATTTAGCCGCGAGCTTTTGAATCCGGCGTTGACCGTCGTGTTCTTTGGGCTTTTTTCTTTACTCTGGCATTGATCCTTTCTGCACCGTGATTTTCCGTTTCCATCTCTGATCTCGGATGTACTCGGGTCGCTGGTGCTGCATCTTGCTAGCCAGCTGTCTTCCCCCGCGCAAAAGCGGGTCATGAGGCTTGTTAGCGCGGCCATTGTCCTTGGCTTCTCTTGGACGAGATGTCTGGCTAGCCATTCGTCTCGGACGTTGTGCTTAAAAGCTGCTAAGGCTTCAGTGTCTGGATAGTCGACTATTTGGTTCTTTTTAGTAAGGAACTTGTTCCAGAATTTGCGCGCTGACTCTCCGGGCTGTTGAGTTATATGATTTAGATCGTCTGCATCCGGAGGGCGGACATAAGTCCCTTGGAAATTTGCTCTAAACGCGTCCTCAAGCTCTTCCCAACTTCCAACAGTGTTTTCTGGGAGGCTTTTGAGCCAATGCCGAGCTGGCCCTTTGAGCTTGAGGGGTAGATATTTTATGGCGTGGAGATCATCTCCTCTAGCCATATGTATGTGTAGTACATAATCTTCTATCCAGACTCCAGGGTCTGTTGTTCCATCGTATGCTTCTATGTTTATGGGTTTGAACCCTGCTGGAAATTCATGGTCCAGCACCTCATCGGTGAAGCATAGTGGGTGTGCGGCGCCCCTGTATTTGGGTGTGCCGTTGTCTTCGAACACTTGGTGTGTTGGGTTGCTTCCTGGGGCCTTCTTTTTTGGCCCGTAAATGGACCTGGATGGGCCATCTGTTTTCCCAGGATCATGAGTCGGCTTGTGTGCGGCGCCGCTTATCGCTTTTGGCCTGTCATCTGGCCGTCTAACCGGCCAGGCGGCCTCTTTGTTCTTTGACTGTGGGGGCTCTATGGCTTCCTCGTCAAATTCCGGCAGCAGCTTGCGCTTCGGGTAGCTCTTTGTTTGGTGGCCATTGCCATATTTGTTTGCGGTCTTGAGTACTTTGCTCCACCTCCTTCTGAGTATGTCTTCCGCTGTTTTGAGCTTCCGTTTTTCCTTCTTCAGGCTTCTTGCAGTGGTGACGAGTCTTTTGTGAAGGTTCTTATGATCCGGTGGTGTGTCTGGCGTGAGGTCGTCCGGACTGTTGGTTTCGTCGGGCGTGGATTGAGTATCCGGTTCGTCCTGTTCGGACGGTTGCTTGATTGCATGTTCGTTGTCCACTGGCTTGCCCTGCTCTATTGCTGGGTCATTAGGGATGTTGTTTATGTCGAGGCGGGACTTAGGGCGGCGTCTACGTCGCCGTTTTGGTTGTTTGTCGGCGGGATTATCCTTTGCCGCGCCCCGTTGTTCCTTGTTATCGCTTCCTTTTGGGGTGTCCACCATATATACGTTATGCGTTGGGGTGGTCTTCCAGTGCCCTGTAGGGGCTGGTTCTTGATCGTCTCCGGCATTGTCGTCCATACCGTCGATGTCTTCGGAGTCGTGGTCTAGCATGTCGGTTAGATCTTCGACAGTGGCTACGAAGTGGGTGGTGGGTGGGTTTGGAATTTCTTCGTTGTCCGCATCCCAACCATCCTGGCCGTAGTCCGTCCAGGGCTCTCCGGATAGCGAGAGGTGCTTTAGCGAATTTAGGATGTTGCCAAAGGGTGAGTGCTGAAAGATGTCCGCAGCGGTGAACTCCATGATCGGCGCCCAATCGGATTCGATTGGCGGGGGCACAGGAGGTTCGGAGTCCGGCAAGGAGTCCGGCGCCTCGGAGTCACGAGCTTTGTGAGGGACGAGGTCAGTGTTCGGCTCCATCGCCGTGGAAGTTGCAGCTCCCGAGGCGGTGTCCAGCCACCTGTCCTCGATCTGTGCGATCGGCTCCGGACTATGGGTCGGAGCGGATTCGTGTGCGGCCTCCAAGGTACTGTCCGGCGGCAGAGTTGGATCATGCCCATCGTGACAGTGCGGCATGCTTGGCTGCGGCTCAGATCCATCGAAGATCAAGTCTCCGCGGATGTCCGCCGTGAAGTTTAGGCTTCCAAATCTGACCTGATGGCCAAGGGCGTAGCTTTCGATCTGCTCCAGATGGCCAAGCGAATTGGCCCGCAGTGTGAAGCCGCCGAATACGAAGATCTCTCTGGGAAGAAAAGTCTTACCCTAGACGGTGTTGTTGTTGACTAAAGAAGCCATCAAGCCTATCGGTGACGACACAGAGGAACTCTCAATGAAAGCACCAATGTCGGTGTCAAAACCGGTGGATCTCGGGTAGGGGGTCCCGAACTGTGCGTCTAGGCGGATGGTAACAGGAGACGAGGGACATGATGTTTTACCCAGGTTCGGGCCCTCTAGATGGAGGTAAAACCCTATGTACTGCTTGATTAATATTGATGATGTGTATTACAAGAGTGGATCTACCACGAGATCAAGGAGGCTAAACCCTAGAAGCTAGCCTATGGTATGATTGTTGTAATGGTTGTTGTGTCCTACGGACTAAAACCCTCCGGTTTATATAGACACCGGGGAGGGCTAGGGTTACACAGAGTCGGTTACAATGGTAGGAGATCTACATATCCGCATCGCCAAGCTTGCCTTCCACGCCAAGGAAAGTCCCATCCGGACAAGGGACGAGGTCTTTAATCTTGTATCTTCATAGTCTTGGAGTCCGGCTGACGATGATAGTCCGGCTGTCCGGAGACCCCCTAGTCCAGGACTCCCTCAGGTGCCCGTGGAGGGGTGGTTGAACAGGACCCTGTGGTGTGGAGGGCTGGATGAACAGTCGATGGTGGAGGGGTGGTTGAACAGTAGCCGGTGGAGTAGCGCGCGGTGGAGGCTGGATGAACAGGAGCCCGTGGAGGCTGGAGGAGGTCGACGGTAGCCCGTGGAGGCTGGAGGAGGTCGACGGTGGAGATCAACAGTATCTCGTGGAGTCCCATTTTGTGGTACGCCACACCCCTCCCGATGAACAGGACCCCCATTTCGACCGTAGCGCTCCAACACAAGTTCGTTTCGTCCGTTTTGCGGTACGCCACACCCCTCCCGATCAACAGGACCCCCGTTTCGACCGTAGCGCTCCAACACAAGTCCGTTTCGTCTGTTTTGCGGTTCCACACCCCTCCCGATCAACAATACCCCCGTTTCGACCGTAGGAGGTCCGTTTCCTCCGTTTTGCGGTACGCCACACCCCTCCCAATCAACAGGACCCCGTTCCGAACGTAGGAGGTCTGTTTCCTCTATTGTGCGGTACGCCTGGCCTCATTTCCATCACCTGTTCCGTCCAAGCCCTCCCGATGAACACGACCACGCATTCCGTCCCGACCCAGCCGGTTGGCTCCCCATGAACACGACGACGATGTTGTTTCTCCGTTCAGACCCAGTCATGCGCGTATGTGTGAGTAGGCGTTCGAGACCCTGCCTGTATGTACGTACGTGGCCGTATTTTTTTTCTTGCACCCTGGCCACTATACATATGTGTACATGCTACGTGCGTGCCTCTACTACGACACCTACGCGCCTCTACTACGACACGTGCGCGCCTCTACATCGACCAGTATATATGTACGTACACGTTCGCGACCAGAATGACAATGCTATGTACGCTTCGACCAGGTGGGTCCCGACTGTCAGGCACTTCCTTGCCTATGAAGATGTAGCTGGTGGGTCCCAGCAGTAAGAGGGACGAATCGTTTTGGGTTTTTTTGCCTGGACGCACTTCCTTGCGTGCGAAGATGTAGCTGGTGGGTCCAAGCAGTCAGGGGGGCGAATCGTTTTTTTTTGCCCGGACGCACTTCCTTGCGTGCGAAGGTGTAGCTGGTGGGTCCCAACAGTCAGGGGGGAAACGGTTTTTCCGCGAAATACGGTGGCCCGTCCGGTGGGTCCCTGCTGTCAGGTGGAGGAATCTTTATTTTCTGCGTAATAAGGACGCACTTCCTTGATGCGGCCGTGGACCCAGCTATCAGCCTCTCCACGTACAGTCCACGTCCGATGGAAGTTGTTCCTGGACCACGTTGACCATGCCGTGCCGAGAGCACCAGGGTGGTGGACGACGGCGAAGCCTAGGAAGGGGACGACACGGAGCCGGTGAAGACGCGGCAGTGGATGCCCACGCAGAGAGGAGTATGAGGGTTCACTAGTTCGGTTGCGGTGTGAGGCTGCCGGCGCCGCAGAATAACAGGGGTGTGGGTGAGTGGAGGGATGGCCTGGCCAGCGGTGGGAGTAGTAGGGGGGCAGTGAGGCCTCCGTGACAGCATAGCCGGCCACGAGAGGCAGGAGCAGGCGGCACGACCGGCGCTGCTTTGGGCGGCTGGAGCAAGAAGACCAGAGGTTGAAGAAGCACTATGGACGTTGGATGGACATCGTACGGTCACTGGAGCTAGAATCGTTCATATTGACTAAGTTGACAAAGCCCTCCGTCCCCGTCAACTTAGTAGGCCCACAAGTCAGCCTCCCACCAAGGTGGGTCCTAGCTAGCAGGGGGAGTATTCATTTTTTTGTGCGTAATAAGGATCGTGAGGATGCGTTCGTCTACGTGTGGTTCGTCTTCGTGGCTTCATCCGTTCGTCTTCTTCATGGACTCGTTCTTCTTCCTTGCGGGATTTCAGGCAAGATGACCGCTACCCTGGATCTCACTACTATCATTGCTATGCTAGTTGTTTCGTTCTATTGCTATGCTGCGCTACCTATCACTTGTTCATCAAGCCATCCAAATTGCCATGAACCTCTAACCTTTGATACCTTTCCTACGCAAACCACTGTTTGGCTATGTTACCGCTTTTGCTCGGCCCCTCTTATAGCGTTGCTAGTTGCAGGTGAAGTTTGAAGATTGCTCCATGGTGGACAGGATTTTGGTTGGGATATCACAGTATCTCTTATATTATTAATGCATCTATATATTTGGTAAAGGGTGGAAGGCTCGGCCTTTTACCTGGTGTTTTGTTCCACTCTTGCCGCCCTAGTTTCCGCCATACCGGTGTTATGTTCCCGGATTTTGCGTTCCTTACGCGGTCGGGTGATTTATGGGACCCCCTTGACAGTTCGCTTTGAATAAAACTCCTCCAGCAAGGCCCAACATTGACTTTTACCATTTGCCTCACCACCACCTACTTTTCCCCTGGGAGTCACTCTCTCGAGGGT
>NC_041389.1:166333370-166408275 GCF_002162155.2 Triticum dicoccoides
AGTGTTGGTCCAAACTAGAGCCCTTTGCAGCGCCCCCTCAGGGAAACTTGAGGTCTAGTTTTAGTTGTACGGATTGCTCATCCGGTGTTGCCCTGAGAACGAGATATGTGCAGCTCCTATCGGGATTGTCGGCGCATCAGGCAGTCTTGCTGGTCTTGTTTTACCATTGTCGAAATGTCTTGTAAACCGAGATTCCGAGTCTGATCGGGTCTTCCTGGGAGAAGGTCTATTCCTTCGTTGATCGTGAGAGCTTGTCATGGGCTAAGTTGGGACACCCCTGCAGGGTATAATCTTTCGAAAGCCGTGCCTGCGATTATAGGCAGATGGGAATTTGTTAATGTCCGATTGTAGACAACTTGACACCAGATCCGAATTAAAATGCATCAATCGTGTGTGTAGCCGTGATGGTCTCTTCTCGGCGGAGTCCGGGAAGTGAACACGGTTTCTGGGTTATGTTTGACGTAAGTAGGTGTTCAGGATCACCTCTTGATCATTGCTAGTTGACGACCGTTCCGCTTGTTCTCTTCTCGCTCTTATTTGCGTATGTTAGCCACCATATCATGCTTAGTCGCTGCTGCAGCCCCACCATTTTACCCCTTCCTTTCCCTTTAAGCTTTGCTAGTCTTGATACCCATGGTAATGGGATTGCTGAGTCCTCGTGGCTCACAGATTACTACAACAACAGTTGCAGGTACAGGTTATACGATGTTCTTGACGCGAGAGCGATGCTTGCTTGCTTGAGTTCTTCTTCTGCTTCTTCTTCGATCAGGGGATAGGTTCCAGGTCGGCAGCCTGGGCTAGCAGGGTGGATGTCGTTCGAGTTTCTGTTTGTGTTTCATCCGTAGTCGGATGTTGATATTGTGTATGATGTATTGTGATGTTGTATTCATGTGGCATTGTATGCCTTATGTATGTATCCCCATGTATTATGTAATGTTGATGTAATGATATCCACCTTGCAAAAGCGTTCCAATATGCGGGTCTATCCTTGGTGGGACCTTCGAGTTCCTTTTGGATAGGGTTGCATATTGGGCGTGACAAAACCACCTTACCTCCCTCAATGCGGCCGCTCGATCTGTCGAGTTTGACTCGAGTCAGAGTCGAGAGCGTTGCTGACAGCGGAAGGCTACCCTGCCGATCTCGACGCGGCCACCTGAACTATTGAGCAGACTCGAAACATAACAAAGGCGTTGCCAATCGCGGGAGGGCCCCTCTATGTACAGGTTTTCCATACATAGGCAGAATCTCTAAGGATGATAACCTCATATTAAGGAGAAGAGTTTAAAGGTTGGGATAACTTAGCTTTTTCGTCGCCGCCCTGGCATCCCTTGCGCTCGCAGGCAACACCGCTCTCTTGGCCACCTTCTCCACAGAAGTCGTGGCGACGAAGAACTGCCAGGCCAACTACCAGACCAGATTCTCACAATTGCGCCCCCTACCTGGTGCGCCAAAGATGTCGGTGGGAAACGACACCTATGGGATCACAAGAATCCCTACTACAGTTGCGGGGCGCGGGGTTGTGAGAAGAGCAGGATTAGTAATTGACACGGGGATCATTAACCCAGGTTCGGGCTGCAAGGATGCGTAAAACCCTAGTCCTGCTTGGTGGATGTATTGAGTGTTCTTGAGCTCTCGAACTAGCTACGGGTGCTGCATGGTTTGAAAGAGCCGAATCATTTTCCTGTACGCCATGGGCCTCCTTTTATAGGCGAAAGGGGCTGCCACAGTGGCACGGGAGGTGGAAAGGCCTACAGTATTGTGATCTTATCACCCGTATTACAGGACAAGATGCATTTAATGCATAGCTTAGGTGTCCCTCACTTTATCGGGGACGGGAGCAAGGCCCGTCCCGTCCGTCGCCGCTCCACCTCGCTTCGACACGCGCCCTGGCCAGTGATGCATGCGGTGCCATGTAGGCAGGCAAGCAGTTGAGGTGGCACGGTGGTGGATCCTCCACGAAGATTTGCATGCCGCCACACAGGTGCATGCTGAGTTGGCCTGGAAGCTGCATGTTGCCACGCAGGTGCCTGCCCAGCTGGTTGGGCTGGCAGCTACATGCGAACGGTGGCGAAGAGTTGGCTAGTGCGGGCCTGGTGGTGGCCCTGCTGTCGCCCTCTGGTAAGGGTCTTGTCGGATGGCCCGGTAAGGGTCTTGCCGGGTGGCCCGGCAAGGGTCTTGCCGTGGCACGCTGGCGTCCCCGGCAAGGATCTTGCCGGGGGCCTCGTGGGTTTCTTCGGTAAGGATTTGGCAGGGAGTGTTGCTTTCCAATCCTCATCTAATCTTGAGCATTCTATGTCTTCACAAAGATTTGCATGCCACCATGGAGGTGCCTCCCGAGCCCCTGGTCCAACGTGGTTGTTGGCGTTGGAGGCCATGGCTCGAGAGTGGCCCGCTCCACTAGTGTGGGCGAGCTGCCCCGGCAAGGGGCTTGCCGAGGCTGCGGAGGCTGCCCCTGCAAGGGTCTTGCCGGGGAAACCTGCTTCGCCCATCTGCACTTTTTGGCCTTGGTCCTGGATGTTGCCTTGTTCGTCCCGAGCCTTCGGCTTCTCTCTGGCTTCCCTCCTTTGCCCTGCTATGTGTGGCCACGGCGCGTGGCGTTGACTGCCCGTGCACAAGTAAATGGGTCAAAAGGAGAGCCCCTACTTTTGTACACCGACAGATTGTCTTTCCCACCGCTCTCTTCGTGCAAAGTCTTCGCGCATTTCTTCTACATGGCTCTCACATGGTTGTGGGTTATTTACCACTTCTCACTTTATGCCCATATTGCCATGTTCACTTTGCATGATATGCTCACTACTATGCCTTTGCCATGCATTTGTGACCCATGCTTTGCATTACACATGATGATTGATTCTACGACTTGTATGTGTATTTGTAAGCTTGGTGGAGATATTGCTTGTTATTGCCATGTTTGCTATGTGTCCCATGCCTATGATGATACATTGATCTTGCTTTGTGTTCGTGCTTGCGATATGCCATGTGCATTGCCTATGCCTACTACTTGCATGCATGACATGATTGCCATGATTTCCTCTAGTGTGTTACATCTTCGCTCCACTAGTTTGCACGACTTGATTTCTATGCTTTCTCGTGTTGCATTCAATTCTTGTATTACTTGCTCCTATCACATGTTTGGTTGCAACAATGTCATTAGTTCACATATGCGATGTACCATTGCTTGTCACATGATTGATTTGATTGCCTCACACATGATGAACAATTGCTCTTGCTATCGTGTTGAGTGCCACTTGATTTTCACTACACCCTATGCACATTATGCTTGGATTGTCTTGCACTTGATGCATGTGTTTAGACATATCATCTTCTTTGGTGTTGTGAATGATTCTTATGCTATGCTTGATGACGACACTTGTTTGGTGAATCACCTCTCAAATGCTTGGTTTTGCTCTAAACCTAACCACATTTGTTTTTCCAAGTGTTTGTTGTACTTTCTAATTTTGAAGGAATCACAAGATTGTGCGACATCGAAGAGTGACCATTTCGAGCTTGATAATCATGAGTTCTTGGTGGTTGTCCACTTCTACACGGCGACGCCATCTCGTTCCCATGGTGATGAAGATCATGATCCATGGACGGATCTCTCCCAAGGGGGAGATGATGCAGAGCATTCCTCGTCCATCCACATGGACACGCCATCACCACCACAAGAAACGAGAAGACTGATGACAAGAGCACACGCGCGTGCCACCGAAACCAAGGTTGACTCCTTCCTCTTCAAATTCCATGCAAATTCACACGAGAATAGTGTTCTACCTCAAACAGTATTGTTGTGCATTCTTAGGTACCAAGAAGTCCGTGAAGAGCCGAGGACGGAGACGTAAGCACCAATGGAGGAGGAGACGGAAGAAGGATGCTCGAGACGCGAAGCAAAGGAGGTGCGGACGACCCCGGGTGCCCGGCCACCAGCAGCCCTGGTGCCTGGACACCTCCTACAGCCGGCTGGGTAAACCCCTGGCCGCCCCGGGTGCCCGGCCCTTGCCTGGCATAGGCCTCGGTCGCCCCGGGTGCCCGGCCATTTGGCCCCGGGTGCCCGGCCCCCTGCCTGGGCGCTGCCCCTGCCCCCCCCCCCCCAGGGTGCCCGGGCCATCACCCCCGGGTGCCCGGCCTCCTCCTGGGCGCGGCCCAGCCCACACCAGGTGCTCGGGCCATCAACCCCCGGGTGCCCGGCCCCTATATCCCCAAGGCCATGGCCTCCCTGGCCAGACCGGGTGCCCGGTCATCCGCACCCCAGGTGCCCGGACACCTCCGGATGTGCCTGCGTGCACTATGGGCATAATGACCCTTGTACCCCTCTCTCCCTCATAATTCGTCCCTAGACTATATATACCCCTTCCCTAGCTCATTTAGAGGATAGCAAAGTATTTGGTAGACAAAGAGAGAGCTTTGCTCATCTTCCTCCTGATGGAGATCATGACCTCCTATGGAGAAGGTCCCTAGTGGATTCAAGCCCCCTTCTTGGGAAGGATGCCCATCATAGGATCATCAAGACCTCTCTCCTCATAGGATTGGGATGAACTAGTACCTTGTATCTTTCCTTTGTTGTCCTTGAATCATTGTGATCTCTTGTGTGTTCTTGGATCTAGCATATGTGTGATTAGATCTAGTCAATTTGAGTGTTTCCCCTCTCTTGTGTTCTTCGTGTTCTTTGTGTTCTTGGGGATTACCCCTCCAATTCGTGAAACATCTGTATCTAGGGTTCTACCCTACAACACAACATCTCCCGCCCAATCCGAGTCTGAATAACTGCTGCTTCTTGAGCTTGCGTTGGTTTTTCCCTTAAAGAGGAAAGGGTGATGCAGCAAAGTAGAGATAAGTATTTCCCTCAATTAAGAACCAAGGTATCCATCCACTAGAAGGTACACGCAAGTCTCCAATAGTTGCACCTACACAAACAAACAAATACTTGCACCCAACGCGAAAAAGGGGTTGTCAATCCCTTCACGGTTAATTGCAAGGATGAGATCTAATAGAGATAGGTATAAAAGATAAATAAAAAGGAAAAGCTTAATAAAAGTAAATAAATTGCATCAAGGTATCTTTGTATTTTTTTGTTTTATAGATATGAAAATATATGATAAGAAATAGACCCGAGGGCCATAGTTTTCACTAGAGGTTTCTCTCTTGAAGAAAGCATACGGTGGGTGAACAAATTACTGTTGAGCAATTGATAGAAAAGTGCAAAGTTATGACGATATCGAAGGCAATTATCATGAATATAGGCATCACGTCTGTGACAAGTAGACCGACTCTTGCCTGCATCTACTACTATATATTACTCCGCACATGGACCGCTATCCAGCATGCATCTAGTGTATTAAGTTAACAAGAACGGAGTAACGCCTTAAGCAACATGACATGATGTAGAGGGATAGATCCAGTAAATATGGTAAATAAACATCGTTTTTCCTTAACGGCAACAATACAATATGTGCCTGGCTACCCCTACTGTCACTGGGTGAGGACATAGCAAGATTGAACCCAAAACGTTGCAAGATAGATCAATCTAGTTGGCCAAACCAAATCAATAGATTCGAGAGAAATACAAAGCTATCTTAATCATGCATAAAAGAGTTCAGAGAAGACTCAAATAATATTCATAGATAATCTGATCAGAAATCCATAATTTATCGGATCTCAATAAACACATCGCAAAAGAAGATAACATCGAATAGAACTCCAAGAACATCAAGGGGAACATTGTATTGAAGATCAAAGAGAGAGAAGAAACCATCTAGCTACTAGCTATGGACCCGTAGGTCTGTGGTAAACTACTCACACATCATCAGTAGGGCGGCAAGGTTGGTGTACAGGCCCTCCGTGATCAAATCCCCCTCCGGCAGAGTACCGGAAAAGGCCCCAACATGGGATCTCATGAGAACAGAAGCTTGTGGTGGTGGAAAAGTATTTTTTGTGTGCCCTATGGTATACAGTGAATATTTGGGTATTTATCGAGCTGGAATTAGGGTTAGGAGAGCTGCGAGGGGCCCACAAGCTTGCAGCGCCCCCCCCCCCCCTGGGCACGCCCTGTGAGCTTGTCGCCCACTCGTGGCTCTCCTGGCCTCCTCCCGAAGCTTCGTGGTTGTCTTCTAGTCCAAGAAAAATCCTCAAAAAGTTTTGTTCCATTTGGTATTGATTTTCTGTAAAAGACAAAAACAAGGAAAAACAGCAACTGCCACTGGGCACTAAGTTATTAGGTTATTCCCAAGAAATAGCATATTAATGCATATAAAACATCCAAGATAGATAATATAATAGCATGGAACAATCAAAAATTATATATACGTTGGAGACATATCAATAACCCATGAGATCAAAGCTTGCTCCTTTGGGGTACCATAGGCCCAAGTTTGGGGTATAAGCCAAATATCGAAAGGTTCGCTTGACCGCCACATAGTGGCTTTCCTTAGGTGCGTCTTGGAACCTTGCACACATTCCCACACACAACATAATATCTGGTCTAGATGCACAAAGTTAAAGCAAGGATCCAATCATGGAGCGATATACCTTTTGATCCACCGCTTTACCGTTGGGATCAACGTCGAGCTTGCATTTGGGGGCGTAGGAAACTTGACCCGCTTGACACCATTTAGCTTGAATCTCTTGAGAATGTCTTGGGTATATTTGGCTTGGTTGATGAAGGTTCCTTCTCTTATTTGCTTGACTCCGAACCCATGAAAGAATTTCAACTCTCCTATCATAGACATCTCAAACTTCTAGGTCATTAGTGCGGTAAACTCATTATTGAAAGATTTGTTGGGAGAACCAAATATTTTATCATCAACATATAAATGGCACATGAACAAATCCCCTTTGACCATCTTAGTAGAAAGAGTGGGATCGATTTTCCCAATTTCAAACCCACAATCTTGTAACAACTCGGTAAGGTGCTCATACCACGCATGTGGGGCTTGTTTAAGGCCATAGAGCGCCTTGTTGAGTTTATATACATGGTTGGGGATCTTGGGATCCTCGAATCTCGGTGGTTGTTTGACATATACCAACTCATTCAAGGGACTATTAAGGAATGCACTCTTCACATCCATTTGTTGATTTAAAGTTATGATGAGATGCAAATGCAAGCAACATGCGAATAGATTCAAGACTAGTAATAGGAGTAAAGGTTTCACCGTAGTCGATACCTCAACTTGGGAGTAGCCTTGTGCCACCAATCTTGCCTTGCTTCGAACAACCACACCATTTGCATCTTGCATGTTCTTGAAGATCCATTTGGTTCCAATGACATTGTGGTCCTCTGTTGGCCTTGGCACTAATTCCCAAAGTTTGTTGTGCTTGAAGTTGTTGAGTTCATCATGCATGGCCTCAAGCCAATCCGCATTATCGAGCGCCTCATGTACCTTTTGGGGTTCAACACAAGAAACAAATGTGTGATGCTCACAAAAGTTTAATAATTGTTGACAAGTAGTTACCCCTTTCCTCAGGCTTCCAAGCACATTCTCCATGACATGTTATTGAGGCTCAAGCTTGGAAGCCACTTTGGCGGCACGGCGCTCCAAAAGGTCCTCAATAGGCATTTGAGAGGATTCATCTTGATCATCTTGAGCACCGTCTTGAGGTTGCTCTTTATCTTGAGCTTTCGCTTGATCTTGAGCTTGCCCAGAGCCATGAACTTGATCTTCGCAATCATTTGGTGCATCACCATCTTCATGAGGTTGATCTTGTCCGTGATCTTGTCCATAAGGTTGAGGGACTTCACTTTGTTCTTTGGAAGCGTGTGGGTCTAGCGTCAGTGATGGCTCCACTTGAGTAGAGCATTGTCCTTCTCCTTCATCCAAAAGGGGTTCCTCAATGGGGAGTATTTGCCTAATCCCCACTCGTCTTATGGCTTGAGGAGGAATTTCATCACCTACATCACAAAGACCATTTTGCTACAGTTTGGAGCCATTATTTTCATCAAACTCTATGTTCCATGTCTCCTCAATGAGTCCATTGGACTTGTTAAGGACACATTAAGCATGAGAGTTCGCAGCATAACCAACAAATATGCCCTCTTGAGCTCTAGGTTCAAATTTAGACAAACGAACACCTTTCTTGAGAATGAAACACTTACACCCGAACACCCAAAAGTACTTGAGGTTGGGCTTGTTACCGGTAAGTATCTCATATGGAGTCTTCTTCAAGCCTTTGCGGAGATAGAGCCGATTGAATGCATGACATGCGGTGTTGATGGCTTCGGCCCAAAAGTTGTACGAAGATTTGAATTCCGCCATCATGGTCCTTGCCACATCCATCAACGTCTGATTCTTCCTCTCCGCAACATCGTTTTGTTGAGGGGTATAGGGTGCGGCATATTGGTGTGTGATCCCCTCATCACTAAGAAACTCATCCAAGTTCTAGTTCTTGAACTCGGTGCTGTTGTCACTTCTAATCATCAATAGCTTTGCTTCATGTTGACGTAGAGCTTCATTAGCAAAGTCAATGGCGGTTTTTTGGGTCTCACTCTTCCTCTTGAAGAAGTACACCCATGTATATCTTGAGTAATCATCCACAATCACCAAGCAATATTTTCTTCCCCCAAGACTATCAAAGGATGGAGGGCCAAAGGGATCCATGTGAAGAATATCCACGGGCCTCTTCGAGTATATGATAGTTGTGGGTCGATGAGTCGTCTCATGTAGCTTTCCTTCAATACAAGCACTGCAAGCACGATCTTTGGCAAAACTGACATTTTTATTCCACGAATGTGATCCCCTTTGAGGATACTTTATAAAGATATCATATTGACATGGGCTAGTCGGCGATGGGAAAGCCATCCCACATCAACTTTAGCCATTAGGCGTGTCGCGCTCTTAGTGGTTTGCTCCTAAAAGTTTGCCACATAGAGACCATTCTCAACATGCCCAACAAAGGCTACTTTAAGAGTCTTGCTCCACAAAAGGGCCATGGTATCAAGATCAAATAATGTTGCAAATCCCATGAGTGCAAGTTGACGAACGGAAAGTAAATTGTATGCAAGGGACTCAACAAGCATGACCGTCTCAATAGATAAATCTGGAGAGATGACCACCTTGCCAAGGAACAATACCTTAGAAGTTGAAGCATCACCGAATTGGACATGGGTGGGCATAGATGGAATTGCTTGCACATCCACCAATAAGTCCTTGATCCCGGTCATATGATTTGTTGCACCACTATCGAGCAACCATGACACCCCATCGGAAGCAAACTCCTACAAGACATTAATGCTTGGATTTAGGTCCCATTTTTTAATGGTCCTTTGATGTTAGCAACAAAAGTCTTTGGAATACAAATAGACCACTCGATGTACTCATAATAAGAACCAACAAATTTGGCATCCCACTACTACCACGGCATAAAACATATGAGGGGTTAAAGTCACTGGCTTTGTTGGGAGGGGTGGTCTTTCCCTTCTTGGAATTACCACCCACTTCATTGTCCTTCTTTTTCTCAAATGCTTCCTTAGGCGGGAGAGGCTGCTTGGTCTTGTTCTTCTTCTTCTTCTTTGACTTGGGTGCAAACCCAAGTCCTTTCTTTGCCACAACTTACTTTTGATTGCTCAAAAGGTCATTGAGGTTCTTCTCACCTTGTATGCAAGTCACAAGGCCTTTCTCAAGTTGCTCTTTCAACTTGACATTCTCCTCCACAAGATGCACATGCTCACAACAAGGGTTAGTAGCATGGGCGTTATCAATTAAAACAAAAGGAGGGCATTTGGTAATCTCCTTGGTTAGTTTCACTTGGAGTTGATCATGAGACTCCTTGAGAGAGGCATGAACACCCTTCAAGACCTTGTGAGCCTATTCAAGTATGTCAAACTCTTCCTTGAGTCTATCATGGCCAACTCCAACTGCAACCTTCTTGGATTTAAGAACATGAGTAAGAACAATAGCATGATCAAGATCTTTTTGCAATTTAGCAAGATCAACGTTGTGTGACTCCTCAAGAGCTAAACAAAGACCTCACTCTTTCTCCAGATCAATGGATGGATTCGCAATCTCATCAGCATAGTCACGAATATGTCCTTCTAACTTAGAGAAGGTATCCTCATGAGACTCAATGTTATCATTGGCCTCACCAAGTTGCTCCAAGAGAGCAACAAAGTGCTTATTTGTATCACCTCTTAGCTTACTCAAGAACTTATCAAATTCGTTCTCATCCACCTTTGCCTCCACATGATTGTCCACACAATCCAACAAAGGAGTAGTAGTGATGTAATTTTTGATGTTGGAGGTTACCTTGTTGGTACCTTTGGCCATGAGGCCCTTGGAAATGAGGTTCTCGTTGGGGGCATCGAAGAGAGACACCTTGGTTGGGGAAGAGGTGGAAATGGCCACGGTGGACATTGCCATTCCTTCACCACTTGTACTTTCATAATAATCATCGGAGAGGTACTCTTCTCGTTCCACCAACCCCTTTTTAGGCACTTTCTTGGTGAAGTTGTTCTTGTTTGGGAAGGACTTGGCCTTGTCCTTGAGGATAAGCTTGCCACCATTGTCTTCCCTCTTCTCATAGGGACAATCCACCACAAAGTGACTCACATTGTCACAACTGTAGTAAGTCCTCAAACGTTTCTTGCTCTTCGAGACACTTGAGTTGTTCTTGAAGAAGTTAGGCCTTGAGTTTCTCTTGTTGCCCCAAAATTTCCTTCACGCAAGAGCCATGTGCTCATGGTAAGCATATTTGGTTTCTTCGGGGCAACTCTCTTCTTCCTCCTCCTCTTCTTCTTTCGGAATTGCCTTGGCCCTTGAAGAAATGTTGGGAGAGGCCTTCTTTGACTGTTGGACATGAGCTAGAGCATTTTCGATGGTCTTGTTCATGATGTTCATGGCAATAAACTCATCTGATACCTCACTTGAAGACAAGGTGTGGAAGTCTGGCCTTTGATGGATCATGGAGGACATGTCCTTGTTGAATGGCATGATGGCCTTGAGAAACTTGCGCTTGATGCATTTATCATCCGCATCCTTGCTCCCATGATCTTGAAGAGCGACCACAACAGTTTTCAATCTTCGATAGAGATCAAGAGGATTCTCATCTTCATTCATCACAAACTCATAGGCCCCATCAAAAACCACCTCAAAGTTAGACCATTAAATGTTTGAGCTCCCCTTGTACAAAGATATAATATGTTCCCAACAATCCTTTGCACAGGAGAAGGGACACAAGTGAGATAGATCTTCGGAAGGCACTGCGGATTGGAGGATGAACAATGCGGAGTGGTTGTATTAATTGGCTGCCTCTTCTCTTGGAGTGAGGTTGTTTGGATCATGCGGGTAGAAACCTTGCTCGATGATTCTCCAAGGATTTGTTGAGTTGTGATTCAAATAAGGCTTGAAACAAAAAATCCAATTACTGAAATCACCCTTCACAAGATTAGGATGGGGACCAAAGTTGTTAATATGCGGTGTAGGGACTGGTCATCCATAGATAGGGGGAGGGGGAACTGGGGCATAAGTTCCCGTTCCATTCTTACCATGAGCGGAAGAGGTATGCGTACCTTTAGCCACTTGCTGGAATTGGCCTCTGACTTAGGTGCGGTGGGATTAACCACAAGCAATGGATTGGGAGAAGATATCAATCCTTCAAGAATTTCTTTAAGCATGGACTTGACCTCGGTCGTAGACGTCTTACGTGAAGCCACAGCTTCATTTAGGTCGTCTTGGGTGAGTGAGTTCAACTCCATGGCCTCGGCTACTTCTTCATCCCCATCCCCGTTGCCAACCATACTCTACGGGTGGTGAAACCCTTAATAAAGAGATGAGGCTCTAATACCAATTGAAAGGGTTGATATGGTTAACTAGAGGGGGAGTGAATAGGCAACTAGCAATTTTTAGCTTTTCTTAACAAATTAGGTTAAGCAACAAATTGGTTGTCTAGATATGCAACTAGGTGAGCAACCTATATGATGTTAACAACAATAACAACACAAGCAACAAAGATAAACAACACAAGTAAAGCTTGCATAAAGTAAATGTAAGAGAAAACCACAAGTGGAGTCGATGGAGACGAAAATGTGTTACCGAAGTTCCTTCCCTTTGAAGGCAAGTACATCTCCATTGGAGTGGTGTGGAGGCACAATGCTCCCCAAGAAGCCACTAGGGCCACCGCATTCTCCTCACGCCCTCACACAATGCGAGATGTCGTGATTCCACTAGTGGTGCCCTTGAAGGCGGCAGTCGGACCTTTACAAACAAGGTTGGGGCTATCTCCACAACTGAATTGGAGGCTCCCAACACCACCATGAAGCATCACCTCAATGGAATGTGGCTCCGAGGTGACCTCAGCCATCTAAGGTGCTCAAACACCCAAGAGTAACAATATCTGCAAGGGATTAGTGGGGGGAATCAAATTTCTCTTCGTGGAAGTGTAGATCCGGGCCTTCTAAACCAATCCCTACAAAATCAACAAGTTAGATTGGCTAGGGAGAGAGATCGGGCATAAATAAGCTTTGGAGTGACAATTGAGTTTGGGGACGAATAGATAGGTCCTCTTGGAGAAGAAGATCCCCTTTATATAGTGAGGAACAAATCCAACCGTTACATAGTTTCCAGCCCGCACCGAGCGGTACTACCGCTTATAAGAGCGGTAGTGCACATGGTGCAGTACAAAGACGCAAGACCTCGAGTCGGTAGTGCCTCCCGGAGTGGTACTACCGCTTGCCCCAGCGGTACTACCGCTGGGGTTGCAGCACTTGGCGCTAAGAAGGCCGAGCATGACAGGTGAGGGAGAGGCAATACCACCCAGGGATACTACCGCTGGTGCTAGTGGTACTGTCGCCCACCACTGTCGATCTACTACTGCTGAGGAAACAAGGGATGGCTCGAAGAGCAGAGCCGCGAGCGTAGTGGCAGCAGTGGTAGGTGTGGTACTACCGCTCCTACTGCCACTGCTACTGTCGCTTGCCCAACTGGGTCAAAATGGGGTTAGCGGTAGTATGCCAGTGGGACCACCACTCGACTACCACTGAACCCGACATGATAAATCGTGACCCGGGTCGAGGCGGTAGTACAAGCGGTACTGGGAGCGGTACTACCGCCTACAAGCGGTACCCGCTGGCAGCTTTCCAAAGCACTCCAAAGCAACGGAAGGTGAAACTCCAATGAGGCGGAAAGATACAGAGGGTGCAAATGGATATGTGTATGTGTTGATTCCACCCAAACCTTTACGAAGAGGACCCCGTCTTGATAGTACGGTATTTCCTATGACTCAAGTCCACCGAAAATGAAATGAAGGAAAATAAATCGACTTCACTTTAAAACTTTGAGGGGCAGCAATCGTCTTGTGCCATATGATGGAATATCTAAAATGCTCAATGCACTCAATTAGTCTGCAAAAGTATTGTCATCAATCACCAAAGCCACTAAGGGAGAAATATGCCCTAACAGTGGGTCACCCTTATCTTGGCGCCACTCGATGACTTGTTCCCACGAAATGAGAACATAATCTTGGAATTCAACTGAATCCATGGCAATCTTATTTTCTTCTTCATAATTGTGAAGACAGAATATCTTGTCGACCTTCAATGCCCAAGAGAGGTAGTCTTTGGGATCATTCCTTTTGGAGAACTTAGGCATGGTGAACTTGAGCTCGCTGTAGCATTGCTCTTCATTGTGTTGGGGAGATGGCGATGACTCTCTTGTCGTGGTTGACGGTCGCCGGCCGCTTGTTCATCATGCTCCGCTTGATTAGCTTGACTTTGAGGGCGTACAGTTCTTGCAAGGTTCCTCATCTCTTGTCGCTCTCGTCGGAGGGCTACTTGGTGGGTGCACCCTTGTGTGGCGTGAGTTGCTTCACATAGAGCATGTTGGGCTTCAAGGGCATGTTCCTCATGGTGTTGTTCCTCTTGTCGGAGGGCATCGCCATCTTGGTTTTCTTGGTGATCTTGGTGTATTAGAGCTTGCTCTTGTTCCATGTGATCAATTGCTTGGCGAGATGTCATTCACGTTCCCGAAGCCAGCCTTGTAAACCATTGCCATGAAATGGGTTTTGGGGAGCTTGATAATCTTCATGGTCTTGGCAACGATGTGGACGAGCTCGGGGAAGACTTGCATCTGAAGAAGTATCCGAAGAGTGTCAGCTTGACTTTCACCGTCTTAATGATGATGACGACGTTGTCGTAGAGCGGTTGACGATCAAGGCGTGGAACTGTTCCATTTATGATGATAGCTTGTCATCAAGGTAGTCCCTTGTGTGTTGTTCGGATTGTTGCAATTCGGTGGTGAGTTGATCGATGCGGTCGCCCAATGCTTCATTCTCTTGATGCAAAGCTCTGTGTGCACCGAATAGTTGATTCTCAATGATGTAGTGGTTCGGCTTTACTCGATGAAGAGTGGTTTGGTAGAAGTGCTTGGCCTATCCATCATCTCAAGCAAATATGTGAGTGGAAGAAAGGAAATAACTAGACCAAATGTACCTTATCCGATGTTGAAGATGGATCAAAGATCACCCAATGTAGTATTATGGAAGTAGCACAATTGGTATCGGATCTTGTCAATTCTCGCACCTATAGAAGTAAAGCTTTTGGACTAGCTTGGTGTGGATGGTGGCACAAAATTTATGCAATTGTTAGCAATATTCAATAATGTTGAAAGAGATTCACAAATTCACAAGTGAAACAAGTAGGCCAATAGCAATATGTGGCACACGGAAACACACACAAGGATAGATAAATGGGGTCATGCAACCAAGGAATGTGCACAAAATATGGTATCCATGGAAAATGCTCTTTTTGCACAACACTAGAGACACGCTAGCATGATTGCTCAATAGACGGATATGAAACTTGTGCACAACCTATGAGAGACAAAATGTATCGACTCTCTATCCCAAGTATGCTATGTATGTATGGATCCCAGTGATTCTGTCACAACGATCCAAGATGATCAAATATGGTGATATGGTATGAAATGTGGCGATGCTATGGCTATTGCCTACAAGATCTTTGTTTTCTCTTTGCTTAAAATCTTTTCTCTCTTTTGATATTTTCCTTAGGACACTTATGCGAAATGTTCGAACCAAGATAGCAAGAATGTATATGCGGGAACAATTTAGAACACACAAGATGATACGATATATATGCATGCTATGATAGCTATGCAAAATGTGTATCACTAAAGTACTTAAGTAATGTTGCCAGGCAATACACTAATGGCTAGTCTCGATAGGAAGGTGACGCAAGATGGGATCGGGGTTAACAATGCAATGGCAAGGGAGAATCTATGATGATGTCGTCAAGGTTACCTTCCTTGCTTATGGTTGGGTGGTCAAAATGGTGAAGTGGTCGATGTCGATGACGAATTCGTGGCAAAAATGAGCGACGGTGATGTCGGTGTCGAACTGTTCCTAAGTAACCGAAACACGTTAGGAAACGAAAAACCGCAACTCAAAATCTCAATGGAAAATTGAAAATGTGTAGTGGAAAGTGGTGGTAAGGCTATGGATTTCAACGGGTTTACGGAAGTGGTATGGTGGGGCTCGAAGTTGGCGATGTGAAAGTATAGTGGTGGCCAAAATTTTCTAAAGAAAAATTAGTTTTGACAGTCATAGTCGGATGATCTAGGTCTGGGTCCGGCTGATCTGGGCTAGTCTGGATGATCCGCAACTCGGTCCGGATGATACGGTCAGGTCAATTTGCATGGTTGTGGGATCAGGAAGAACTCCAAATCGAGTAGAAAAGAAAAATTGGGGCGATATCGTGGTGAAGATGGTGGGGAATACAGTTGCAACACAACGAATCCAAGTATCAAATTCAACAAAACATCATCAAACCAACAAATCACAAAAAAATGGTATGGCTATTTTTGTGGGGATTTTCAAAATTGGGCAAAAACACACAAAATTAGGCTAGAAAGTGGGGGTAGGGACTTGATACATCTCCAACGTATCTATAATTTTTTATTGTTCCATGTTCTTATATTATCATTCTTGAATGTTTTACCTTCATTTTATAGCAATTTTATATCATTATTTGGGACTAACCTATTGACATAGTGCCCAGTGCCAATTGCTATTTTTTTCTTGTTTTCTACTTCACATAATATCCATATCAAACGGAGTCCAAGTGCAGCAAAACTTTTTGGAGATTTTTTTGGACCAGAAGACAACTGGTGCGCCAAGGAAGTGCCCGGGGGGAGGCCCGTGGGGCCCATGATACACCAGGGTGCGCTAGAGAGCCCAGGCACACCCTGGTGGATCGTGGGGCCCATGGAGCTCTTTTCCAACGCCTCTCAGCTCTATAAATAACCAAATATTCCAGAAACTCTACAGGAGTCGACGAAACACAATTCCACCCACCGCAAGTTCCAGAACCACGAGATGTAATCTAGAGCCCTATTCCGGCACCTTGCCGGAGGGGAACATGATCACGGAGGGGTTCATCATCCTCATTGGTGCTCCTCCGATGATGCATGAGTAGTTCACCATAGACCTACGGGTCCGTAGGCAGTAGCTAGATGGCTTCTTCTCTCTTTTTGATTCTCAATATTGTATGCTATTTTCTCAAGAGAAGCCACTAGTGAAATATACGGCCCACGGGTCTATCTTTTATCATATTGCTTTTGGATCTATCCTTTATTGTATTTGTTTTCAGATCTATTATTCCACAAACTCAAAAATACCTTGTTGCACTTTTTCTTTACTTATTTTTTCTGTTTTATTAAGATCTGTTTATCCAGTCTCATACAAATTAATCTATTTTTACCGAGGAGGGATTGACAACCCCTCTTACGCGTCGGGTTGCAAGTATTTTTCTTTGTATGCAGGTACCATTTACATAATGTTGCTTGGTTCTCCTATTGGATTGATACCTTGGTTTCACAACTGAGGGAAATACTTACCATAGTTGTGCTGCATCGTCCCTTCCTCTTTGGGGAAATACCGACGCAGTCTAGCCACGTCAAAGGAATTTCTGGTGCAGTTGTCGGGGAGACATCATCAACTTCTATTAGGTTCCTAATCACAAATCTCATCTTCTTATAATTTACATTACTTTCCATTTGCCTCTCATTTTCATCTTCCCCACTTCACAAAAATTTGCCTTTTTATTTGCCTTCATTTTTGTTCGCCTTTTTCTCGTCAGATCTCTTGTTCTGCTTGCCTACTTCGTCATTATGGCTAGTTTCTCCTCTTTTGCATGTACCCCCGAGAATGAGGTTCTTAAATTCAAACAAAGGGGAGGGGAGAATATAAAAGATGTTTGGTATAGGATTTGCAATGCTGATAATAGATCTATTCGTAAGCAATCTACCGTTGTTCTTCTTCATAGTTTTTATGTGGGCATTACCACTTGGTATAGATTCGTCCTTGATACAATTACCGTTGGGAATTTCTTGATGTGTTCATCTTTGGATGCTTTTAATGCCATGGGAGATCTAGTGGGTGCACCACCTATCATTATTAATGAAACAATCTTAACTCTTGAGCATCTTATGCAAAGATTAGACACTATTGAAAAGAAGATGATCACCGAAGAACAAATTGAAAATTTGGATTAAAGGATGCATAATCTTGCTAATAAAACTGGGTCAAAAGCGGGATATGTTTTTAAATTACTAAGGGAAAAGGAAATCGTAGTAAACTAAAGGATAGAAGAAAGTCCTTCTCGGATTGATAAGTTGGAAGAATTTTTTAGTAACTTAAGCTCGGCCTTTGCTTCTGCTAAAACTATTGAAAAAAACTCCCATAAAATTTGCAAGTCTACTCAAGTCACTAAGAACAAGGGTGCCACTTCTAATAACAACAAAGAAGATCTTAAAATGATTAGTATTCATCCCAATTTTGTTGAAGTGGTGAAAGGCCATACTTGCAAGAATGTATTCTTCAATCTTATTCATAGAAGTATTGTTATTGAAAATATGCATGCTAAATCTTTGAAGAATCCTAGTTGTGTCGTTGAGGGGTTGAAAAACAAAGATTACAATACTTGAATCTATTCATTATGCCTAGCTAGGGGCATAAAATGATAGCGCTTATTGGGAGGCAACCCAATGAATAAAATTTATTTTTGCCTTTTTTTCTTTCTATTCTTGAGTGTTGCACAATTATGCCTCTGTTATGATTGTCTTTTTTATGTTTCAATGTGTTTGTGCCAAGTAAAGCCTTTGGGGTAGCTTTGGGTGGTAGTTGATTTGATCCTGTTGAAAAACAGAAACTTTTACGTCCAGTAATAGAATTGTTTAAATTCATGGAAGCAACGAAAAATTCTGAATTTTTTACACAAGATTCATATACAAATTTCCTACGTTGTACTAATTTTTCAGAATTTTTGGAGTTATAGAAGTATGGTTAGAGTTCAGATTACTACAGGTTGTCCTATTTTTTGACAGATTCTGTTTTCGTTGCATTGTGTGCTTATTTTGATGATTCTATGGATTGATTGTATCGGGGGGTATAAGCCATGGTGAATGCACTATGTATAATGCAATAATAAAATATGAATGGGTTTGCAACAGTACTTAAAGTGGTGATTTGCTTTATTATACTAACGGGTCTCACGAAGGTTTGTTAAGTTTTGTGTGATTGAAGTTTTCAAGTTTTGGGTGAGATCATGATGGATGAAGGAATAAGGGGTGAAAACAGCCTAAACTTGGGGATGCCCATGGCACTCCAAGTTAATATTCAAGGATAACTAAGCAACTAAGCTTGGGTATGTCCCAGAAGGCATCCCCTCTTTCTTCTAACAACCATCGGTAATTTTACTTGGAGATATATTTTTATTTGTCACCTATCATGAGTTTTGCTTGGAGCGTCTTGTATTATATGAGTCTATGCTTGTTTTGCTTTTTAGTTTGTCACCATTATCCTTGCTGTACACACCTATTTGAGAGAGCCAAAGTTATGCTATGATTTGGTAGAATTCTCTGTGTGCTTCACTTAAATTTTTTGAGCTATGGAATTGCTCTAGTACTTCACTTATATCTTTTTGAGCATAGTGTGTTTTAATATTTTTGAAGAAATACTCTCATGCTTCACTTAGATTTATTTGAGAGTTAGTAAAAAAATTGAATAAATTCTCTCATGCTTCACTTATATTATTTTGAGAGATGAAAATTTTTATGCTCATGTTCTTCACTTAAATTTGTTTGAGCTTATCAAAAGCAATTTCAACATATGAAATTAGTCCCAAAGTGATAGATATTCAAGAGGGATATAATAAAAACTTTCATGAAGATCATTGGACAAAATAAACTTGATTCTTTGTAATACTTTTGAGATATGATGATAGTAATATGTGAGTCATGTTGGTGAGTAATTGTGCTTTAGTAAGAATATTGGTGTTAAGGTTTGTGATTTCCTATGCAAGCACGAAAGTCAATAGTTATGCAATGAAATTACATCCTACTTGTGGTGCGTTATTCGGTGTTAGTTATGCTCAATGCTTGTTTATGTGAATTTTCATTTCTTGGTTGGTTGCTTCTCAATCTATTTGCTAGCCTCCATTTTTACTAAGTGGTAATACTACTTGTGCATCCAAAATCCTTAGACCCAGTTTTGCCATATGCGTCCACCATACCTACCTATATGTGGTATTTCCGTGTCGTTCTAAGTAAATTTATATGTGGCAACTCTAATTTTCGAAATAAATTTCCTTTTTGTGTGCCCGTACCACTCACGAAGCGGCAGGGAGTGGCCAATATTTTCCATGCTAGATGTCTTATTCTCAAGATGAGTGTTTATTCACTTGTAATTGCACGAGAGTATGGCGGTACCAATCCCGAAATGACAAAGAAATTTACTTTATGTTGTCAAATAATAAATCCATTGGAAAATGTTGGTATGGAAGGCACCCGTGGATACGGCTAGCCATGGATTGTGAAAGAATGGTGGAAAAAGGAATAAACTTTATTTTATGTTTGGGAGCCGCCTATGATGTATCTAGCATGGAAAGTATTGGGAACTACTCGTTCGTTTCCGTTGACGGGAAAAGCATGCCTCTCAAAAAAAATTATCCCTCAATTTAAGCTTTGAGCTCTCGCACCTCTACAAATCTCTTCTCCCCTCTGTGAAGGGCCTATCCATTTACTTTTATGCAATTTTTATTTTTATTTTGAGTCTCCATCTTCTCTTATAAAGCACCAACTAGGGAGCATTATGATCATACTTGAGCATTGGATGTAGCTAATATTCGAGTGTGTTTCGTGAATGGATAAATGATTAAGCATGATGGGCTAGGATAACTTTCTTTAGTGTTGATATTTTGAAAGACATGGTTGCTTGTTGATATGCTCGAGTATTGAAGTCTTCATTTCAAATATAGACTATTGCTTTGAACCATCAAAAAAGTCCAAATGTCCATGCTACAAAAGAAAAGAATATGTGATGAACATGTTAGGCAACATTCCACATCAAAAGTTCTGTTTTTATCATTTACCTACTCGAGGACGAGTACGAATTAAGCTTGGGGATGTCGATATGTCTCCAACGTATCTATAATTTTTGATTATTCCATGATGTTATATTATCATTCTTGAATGTTTTACCTTCATTTTATAGCAACTTTATATCATTTTTGGGGACTAACCTATTGACATAGTGCCAGTACCAGTTGTTGTTCTTTGATTGTTTTTTACTTAGCAGAATATCCATATCAAACGGAGTCCAAACACAGCGAAACTTTTTGGAGATTTTTTTTTGGACTAGAAGACAACTTGGGAGCCAAGGAAGTGCCCGGGGGGAGGCCCGTGGGGCCCATGATACACTAGGGTGCGCCAGAGAGCCTAGGAGCACCCTGGTAGATCGTGGGGCCCAAGGATCTCTTATATGCATAATTATTTATAGCCGTGTATTTCTTCTTCGAATATTTGGTTTAGTTAGGCCAACTAGATTGATTTTTCTTGCAATAGGAAGAGGTGCTTTGTGATGGGTTCGATCTTGCAGTGTCCTCACCCAGCGACAAAAGGGGTTGTCATGGTACTAAGTCTGACAGTATGAGTAGGGGGTACGTATGAGGAGGCAAGGCCCTAGCTACGGCGAGGTTGTACACACGTGTTTACGAGTTCAGGCCCCTCTCGGAGGAGGTAAAAGCCCTATGTCTCGGTGCCCTGAGGCGGTCGACTGGAATATGAGCGTGTGTGTTACACGGTGTGCGAACCCTTGTGCCATAGGAGGGGTGGCTTATAAAGAGTGCGCCAGGACCCCAGCCATCCCCCGTTACAGGGTTCAGTGTACATTAAGATAGGGCATTACTGGTAACGCCAGCTATAAAGAGCTATCAATGATCTTTAAGGCTACGGAGTGAAAGCCTGGCCGTCGCCATCCTGAGTGACTCTAGGTCTTCTGCACTCCGAGTGATTTGTTGTAGTGACTTCATCTTGGTCGAATGGAATTGGGGTATCCGAGTGAGATAATTGGTTGAGTGGATTTGCACTCTAAGGTTACTTCAGTCGGTATCTTTTGTTATGCTTTGAATGTTCTTGATTCTAGTGTAATGACCTTGGGTATGGCGTCTAGGTCAGGTCTAGGACCCTACCCTAGGTCCATGGCATCGTCATTAGCCCCCGAATGGACTGGGGTCTGAATGAAAGAGAGTTGAAGTTGATCCCAACCTGACTTTTATGCTTCACAGGCATTCTTCCTGAGTCTAGAAATCATGCTGAAACTTCAACTTTATTTTAGTCACCTTAATTGATTCAGAGCTCGCCAAGTGAACTATACTGATAATCTTCAAGTGTTGATATGGTACGAAATCTTCGGCGCGATTGATTACTCTGTAGTTCCCGGATCTCACGGGATTTGAAAATTTGGGGAGGCGCGCGAGACAGAGCGCGCCGTAGTAAATGGGGTGGATAGACAGGGGCACCTCGATTCTCGTGCCACCTTTTTCGCCACGTATCGGGTGTGCGACTGTTACGGGATTTTATGGGACTACTTGGGCCCACGAGTCAGCCACTCGGAGGCAGGCCCATAAAAGGTGTCGAGGCCGATGTGTTTACATAGTGCGCCTTATTTCCCTTCTTCTTCCTCTGCTTCCCCACCGCGTCTTCCTCCACTCTTGACGCTGCCGTCCCGCCCGCCCGCAGTCCGCCGCAATGGCTAAGGACAAGACGGCGGCCCTGGAGCGAACGAAGAAGGCGACGGCGGCGGCAAAGGGTAAGAATACGAGTCGAGGGTCATCATCGAGGTCTGGATTGCCGCCTGGTTGGATCCAGGGGGACTGGATTTGCTCCACGAGCCGGAAACAAGATTTGGAGGATCTGGCCAGCGTGGGCTTGATTGCTGACGGGTCTTGGAGGTTGCCGGGGAACGAGATCGAGCCTCAGCCGCAGGAGGGTGAGTGCATACTCCTTGCAACTCATGTCGACCGTGGTTTCACTCTGCCTCCTCATCCTTTTTTCCGGGGTTTCATGAACTTTTTTGGTGCTCAACTTCATCATTTCTCTCCCAACACTATCACATATCTCACTGCGTATGTCTCTCTGTGTGAAAACTTCTTGGGCTGTCGACCGGATTGGGATTTATTCAAACACATCTTTACTTGCCATTCCCAAACTGTGAAGAAGGCAAATCTGACTGACGAAAGGACGCACGTGATCGAAATTTGTGGGGGTTTAGGGATTCATATGAGGGTTAGGAGTACTTTTCCTCCTATGACTCTTCCCGAGTTGGTCAGGGGGTGGCAGTCGACCTGGTTCTATTGCCAGGATGTTCCGACCCCTGGTCAGTCGACTGGTCTTCCTCCCTTCACCATGGATCGAGTCTGTCAACCCTCTTCATTGACCATGACTTCAGCAGAGAAAGTAGAGGTGTCCATGGTAGTTGAGCGGGTAGTTCAATTGGTCCATGACGGTGTGACTGGCATGGATTTGTTGGAGGTGTTTCTCAGTTGACGCATCCAGCCCCTCCAAGCTTGCGATCATACAACGTGGATGTACTCGGGCACCAATGACACCGCTCGGGTCCACCCAGAGGAGGTCGCCGATGAGACGGTGGCACAATGGCTGCAAAGCATCACTAGAAACAAAGATAACCCCAGGGAGTCCAGAAGAGTTGTACCATTCGATGCCGAAAATGAGTCGGACAAGGTCTGATCTTTGTTACCGAGTGTCTTTTCATTCTGATTTGTAACTATCCTTGAATCTGATTGATGCTTGTTTAACTCCTTGCCTTGCAGATTTATATTGAGATGTACTCGATGCCAAACGGGAACCAAGTCCAGGAGGGAATAGAGAGCGCAGATGAGAGTGCCGACTAGCAATCCCCCGATCACGATGAGGAGGACAGTGATGACTCGGACAATAGTGAAGAAGTCGACTCACCACCTCGCACAGGAGGCCGATCCAAACAGTCTCAAGACCCTGCAGGTGGGCGTAACAAGGCAGCTCCTCCAAGCACACAAGTGCAAAAACGCACTCGGACTTCGTCTCCGGAACCGTCTAAAAAGGTCGCCAAGCAGCCCAAGGTCGCCACTCAAAGCCTCGGAAGGCCTTGCCCAAGATCAAGATGGACGTTTCCGTCGCTTTCGTGTAAGTGTTTTGTTTTTCTCTATGTTATCGTCGACTCATTCTCCTGCTTGACCGAGTGGGTTCCGAATCTTTCAGTGCTGCGACTTCTGGGACCTCCATGGACATTGACAAGGATCAAGAAGATGAGGAAACTGCAGACGCGGCCACTTCCAAAGCGGGTATATTTCTACAATCTTGTGCTTATTTTGTCGGTTGAACTGTCGGTCGAATAAAATCTTATGGTCGAGTCTTGTGCAACACCACAAGATGTCACTGAACTTCCAGATGACGACGAAGACGTGCCCCAGAAGACCACGGGCAAAAAGGGCAGAACTTTGAGCAGGAGGGCGCCTGCCAGCAAGGTACCTCAGTCGACATCAGCGCCGAAAACAATGATGTAGCAATCCGGAGATCCAATTCGGGCTTCTATTTCCTTTGCCGATCCTGTGTCGACTGACCGTCCTTCGGCGTTGATCGCTCAAGTCCTTGCTCCGTCCGGGCAACTCCATGCCTCAGTTCCTCTGACTACTCCGACTGTTCCACCAACTTCGCTCTTTGTTGCCCATCATGTCCCAGAGGACCCGGTGGGTTCTGCTAAGGAAGCTATGCTCCAAGCAGGCTTTATGATGGATCAAATGAAGGTGGTGCATGAGGCTAGCAAGCCTGCCTACGTTGCTAGCTCTTCTCTACAAATCAATGTGAAGGTCAGTTGATTTCCGGCTGATCCTTCAGCTTGATCTTTGCTCTGTTACGATATGGTATTTGGAAACTGCTGCTTTATTATCCGTAAGATGTCCGTGGATGAGCGTTTTGAAACTTTTTATGTGCATCTATCATGAGTCTGCACTTTATATCCATTCACCCACTGGGTGCTTTAACTTTTGCTGAATAGTTCTTCCACTTGAGCTGATTAGGTCGTGTTGAGTGTATCTTTGAATCAGTGGGGGCACGCAGAGTGCACCCACTGGGTGTAGTCCCCGAGACCGCCGTCGAATGTTTGATTCGGGTGGGGTCTTTATCAAATGTCTCTTTATAGTTCTTCCACTCGGTCGAGACAGGTCGTGTCGAGTGGCATCCAGACCAGTGGGGGCACACTGAGTACACCCACTGGGTGTAGTCCCTGAGACCGCGGTCGACTGTGGGCAGTCGGCAGGGGTCTGAGAATATATATTTTTACTCGTGCTGGGCAGACCATGCCGATTGGGAAATCATAGTGGGGGCACGCCAAGTGCACCCACTAGGTGTAGTCCTCGAGACTACTGTTGAATGTTTGATTCGGTAGTAGCCTTAGAACACTTTTTGCTGCGGTTTTGCTGCGATTGACCTTTCTTTCTGTGGGCGCCAACTGTCGTGTCTTATTTGTTGACTGTAGAAATCTTGTGAGCTCGGGGCCCAGTATGCTGAATTGGAGAAGAAGCAGATCAGTCTCAACCTCGATTTGGAGTTGGCCAAGAAGAATCTTCAGAAGGCCAGGGATGAAGCAGCTGCTATGGGAGGTAATAACTCATCGACTGTCCGCCTTATTGTTTTTCCCTTTTAGTCTTTTGAACCGAGTGACTCCTTTCGAACAGATGTGCATAGTCAAAACCGTCAACTCCAAGCTCGTCTAAAGAATGTTATTTCTTTAGTCAAAATGAAGCAGGCTCTGGAGCAGAAGGACCTCGACCTTGCCGCAGCGCAGAGGGCGGCGCGAGAGAAAACTGAACTTGCTGACAAGAAGCTGGCTTCATTTGGCAAGTTGGAAGAGGAAAATGCCCAGTTGAAGACTGCCATTAACGAAGCCAACAAAGAAGTCGTGCAGCTGAAGAAGGACAAAGAGGACCTATCTGAAAAGGTTGGAGATCTCACTCGAAAGAGGGACGAACTGGAGGCTTATCTGGGAGGACTCGCCAAGAAGATGTTCCTGATGCTTGAAGGTACTTTACCTTGTCCGACTGGCTTGCAACTATCAACTCATCATATAACTGCTGACTCACCATTTTCCCGGGTGTGGAGAATTCGGTCAAGACTTCGAGGAAGAGGCTGGGCGAATCGAGACCAACCTGGACCCCATAAACTCCCCCATCAAGGATGAAGTTGAGATGAACATGCTGCGATTGGAGTCTCGCCTTGCCAGTGTTATGGATTATCTTGCTCATCTGAAAGTGGCGATGTCGTGGACTGACACGGAGCACTGGTCCTGAGTCACGTTCTAGAATGATCTCAAGTCCCTGATGACTCGACTCAAAGAAATCCATGGTCGAGTGCAAGAGTGGAAGAAGTCGTCTGCTCATTGTGGCACTGATGTGGCTCTGTCCCTGGTCCGAGTCCATTGCAAGGAGGTCAAAGAAGAGAAGCTGGCGGCTCTCAAGGTTGCCAACACCAAGAAGCTCCAATTCCAATCCTTCATGGAGACCTTCATCGATGCTGCCACTCGTATTGCAGACGGTATCGACCTTGACAGCTTCATCGAGCCAGCAAGCCCTACACCTGCCGAGTGAACAAAGTTAATGCTTCACCTTTATTTGCCTCGGAATGACGAGGGATTTTGTAATCGTTAAAATCTTTTGGGCCTGACGCCTGAGTACTTTTGTTCGTGGTTCTGAACTTTGCTGGATTTATCTGAACTCAGTTTTTCCTTGAATATGGTTGCTTTGTCTTCACCACTTTTAAATCTCTTAACTTCCGAGTGGAGCTTGATTTCTCCTCAGAATAGACGTTGTACTTGTGACGCGGCTCTGATGAGAGGGCCGCGGATACGAGCACTAGGTGTCGTACTCGATTTGCACCTCGTCGTCCTTGCGGATTAGGATGGAGCGGACATTGTACTTGTGACGCAGCTCCGACGAGAGGGCCACGGATACGAGCACTAGGTGCCGTACTCGATTTGCACCTCGTCGTCCTTGCGTATCAGGATGGAGTGGACGTTGTACTTGTGACGCAGCTCCGAGGATCTCTGTAACTTAGGTGAATCAGATTCGCAGCTAAGCCTCGAGTGAGAGGGTTGCTCTTCACTCGGAGTGGTTTTTTAACTTAGGCGAGTACGGGGTCGCAGCTAAGCCCCCGAATGGGAGAATTGCTCTACACTTGGAGTGGTTTTTAACTTAGGCGAGTACGGGGTCGTAGTTAAGCGCCCGAATGGGAGGATTGCTCTCCACTCGGAGTGTTTTTTTAACATAGGCGAGTACGGGGTCGCAGCTAAGCCCCCGAGTGGGAGGATTGCTCTCCACTCAGAGTGGTTTTTTAACTTAGGCGAGTATGGGGTCGCAGCTAAGCCCCCGAGTGGGAGGATTGCTCTCCACTCGGAGTGGTTTTTTAACTTAGGCGAGTACGGGGTCGCAGCTAAGCCCCCAAGTGAGAGGGTTGCTCTTCACTAGTAGTGGTTTTGAAACTTAGGCGAATCGGGTTTGCGGCTAAGACCCCGAGTGAGAGGGTTGCTCTTCACTCGGAGTGGTTTTGGAACTTAGGCGAATCAGGTTCGCGGCTAAGCCACCCACCGGGGGATTTGAGCACATGTGTTTATGGGATAATAATCATTAAGATACTGCAAAAATCTTGTCTTTGATAAGCAAACTGAAGGATTCTTATTACAACTCGTCGATCCGAGTGTTTTAGGTATAGAAACGGTAGAGCAACTCCGCATTCCACGAGCATGGCTCATCTTCTTTCTTGGCAACATTGTAGACGTGATACGCCCCGTTGTGGAGCACCTTGGTGATGATGAAGGGACCTTCCCAGGCTGGAGCGAGCTTGTGAGTTCGTTTCTGATGCACTCGGAGCACAAGGTCTCCTTCCTAGAATGCTCGACCTCTGACATTATTGGGATGGAGTCGACGCAGGTCTTGTTGATACATGGTCGACTGGATCAGAGCCATCTCACGTTCATCCTCCAGGAGATCAACTGCATCTTGGCATGCATGTTCTGCTTCAGCTTCTGAGAAGAGTTCCACTCGGGGGGCGTTGTGCAGCAAGTCACTCGGAAGCACAGCTTTGGCACCATACACCATGAAGAAAGGAGTTCGGCCAGTCGACCGGTTGGGAGTTGTTCTCAGTCCCAATAAGACAGATGGCAATTCAGTCACCCAGGCTCCAGCAGCGTGTTTGAGGTCGCGCATTAGTCAGGGTTTCAGCCCTTGAAGGATCAAACCGTTCGCCCTTTCGGCTTTGCCGTTCGACTGCGGGTGCGCAACAGATGCGTAATCGACCTGAGTGCCTTGGGAAGCACAAAAGGCCCTGAACTCATCAGAATCAAAGTTGGAGTCTTATTTGTGATAATGCTGTGAGGGACTCCATATCTGAATATCAGCTCCCAGATGAAATTGATGGCAGTGCTTGAATCAAGGTTCTTGATAGGCTTGGCTTCGATCCATTTGGTGAATTTGTCGACTGCTACGAGCAAATGAGTGAAACCACTTCTGTCGGTCTTGAAAGGTCCAACCATGTCCAACCCCTAGACTGCAAACGGCCAGATGAGTGGAATAGTCTTCAAGGCAGATGCAGGCTTGTGAGACATGTTTGAGTAGAACTGGTAGCCTTCGCACTTGTCGACTATATCTTTTGGCATCTCATTTGCACACGGCCAATAGAATCCCGCTCGGTATGCTTTGGCCACGATGGTCTGAGAGGACGCATGGTGACCACAGGTCCCCGAGTGGATCTCATTTAAAATCATTCAACCTTCTTCTGGAGAGATGCAATGCTGAGCCACTCGTGTAACACTTTCCCTGTAAAGCTGCCCACCTATCATAGTGGGCTTTGGATCGACGGATGATCTGGTGGGCCTCATCGTCATCTTCTGGGAGTTCTTGCCTGAGCAGGTATGCGATATATGGCACCATCTAGTCGGGGGTGATCACTAAAACTTCCATGATCAAGTCGACTACAGCTGGGACTTCAATCTTAGTCGGATTGGTTGAGCTTATCAGTTGTGGGGGCTCTTCTGTGAAGGGATCTTCTTGAACTTACAGGGTGTGGAGATGCTCCAAGAACACATTACTTGGGATAAGCTTCCGAGTGGAACCTATCTTCGCCAGATCATCAACAGCTTGATTCTTGATTCAGGGTATGTAGTGGAGCTCTAACCCCTCAAACTTCTTCTCTAGCTTCCTTACTGCATTGCAATAACTATCATTGCTGGACTCCTGATATTCCATTCCTTCATCACTTGATTGACCACCAAGTCTGAGTCGCCGTAGACCATCAAGCGTCGGACGCCAAGTGAAATGGCCATACATAACCCATACAAAAGTGCCTCATACTCAGCTTCATTGTTTGAAGAATCAAAGTGAATCTGGAGGACATAGCTGAGCTTGTCACCTCTTGGGGATAGCAAAACCACTCCTGCACCAGAGCCATTCAACATCTTGGACCCATCAAAGAACATAGTCCAATGCTCTGAGTGAATCTGAGTCGGTTGCTGCTGTTTCATCCACGCGGTGAGGAAATCTGCTATTGCTTGGGACTTGATTGCTTTCTTTGCCTCAAACTTGATATCCAAAGGAAGGAGTTCAATCGCCCACTTTGCCACTCGACCTGTTGCATCCCTATTGTTCAGAATTTCTAATAATGGAGCGTCGCTGATGACTGAAACCGAGTGGTCTAAGAAGTAGTGTGCAACTTTCTTCGTGGTCAAGTAAATTCCATAAACAAGCTTCTGATAATGTGGATATCTCTGCTTGGACGGAGTCAAGACTTCAGAAATATAATATACTGGGTGCTGAACTTTGTAGGATTTGCCTTCTTCTTCCCGCTCGACCGTGAGCACTGTGCTGACAACTTGTCCACTGGCTGCGATGTAAAGCAGTAAAGGCTCTTTGCTGACTGGAGCGACAAGCACTGGCTGGGTGGAAAGAGGGGCTTTGAGCTCTTCAAACGCTGCTTGAGCTTCAGGATTCCACTCGAACTTGTCAGACTTCTTCATCAGTCGGTAAAGAGGTAATGCCTTTTCATCGAGGCATGAGATGAATCGACTCAACACAGCCAAACAATCATTAAGCTTCTGAACATCGTGCACACGCACAGGGCGTTTCATTCAGAGGATCGTGCCAACCTTCTCTGGTTTGCGTCGATTCCTCATTCGGAAACAAGGAAACTGAGTAACTTTCCACCTGGGACTCCAAACTGCACTTTGACGGATTGAGCTTGATATCATATCTTCTTCAGTTGGCAAAGGTTTCAGCGGGGTCACTCAGTAGGTCGGAACCTTTGCGTGACTTGACCATGATGTCATCCATGTATGCTTCCACATTCCGACTGATTTGAGTGAGCAGGCACTTCTGAATCATGTGCATGAACGTGGCACCGGCATTCTTGAGGCCAAAGGGCATAGTAACATAGCAAAAACACCCGAATGGGGTGATGAAAGTTGTTTTTATTTCATTGGGTCCATATAGTCGGATCTGATGGTACCCGGAATATGCATCCAACAAGGACAAGCACTCACACCCCATAGTTGAATCGACTAACTTGTCAATGCGGGGCAGAGGGAAATGATCTTTCAGGCAGGCCCGATTGGTATGCTTGAAATCAATACACATTCGAAGTGACTTATCTTTCTTGGGGACCATGACAACATTGGCGAGCCACTCAGAGTGGCATATCTCGCGGATGAACTCAGCTGCCAGAAGCCGAGCCACCTCCTCGCCAATTGCCTTCCTCTTTCCGTGGTGGAACGACGGAGATGCTCTTTAACGGGTTTTGCTTTCAGGTCGACCCACAAATGGTGCTCAGCTAGTCCCCTGGGTACACCCGGCATGTCTGATGGTTTCCATGCGAAGATGTCCTAGTTCTCACGGAGGAACTGGATGAGCGCTTCTTCCTATTTGTTGTCGAGTGTTGTTGAGATATGAGTCGGAGCAGCATTGGGATCGGTCAGGTGAATGTGAACTGGTTTTGTTTCATCGGACGGCTGAAATGTAGACTCTGAAGCAGGCTTCTTGGCACGCAACAAATCGCTCGGATCTGCATTCTTCTGGTATTCTTACATCTCTACTGCTGACATCTGTTCACCAGTGATCTTTGAGCCCTTCTGGAGGCACTCTTCTGCTCTCTGCCGATTTCCAGTGACTGTGATCACGCCTCTGGGGCCAGGCATCTTCAACTTGAGGTACACGTAAGACGGTCGGGCCATGAAACGAGCACACGCAGGCCTGCCTAGAATAGCATGGTAGGCACTATCAAAATCCGCCACCTCAAACGTCAACTTTTACTTGCGATAATTCTTTGATCACCGAAAACCACATCAAGAGTGATCTGACTAAGTGAATCGGCTTTCTTTCCTGGGATGACTCTGTGGAATCGCATGTTGCTCTCCCTGAGCTTGGACATCAGAATACCCATCCCTCGGAGGGCCTCAGCATACAGAGTATTCAAACCACTACCACTGTCCATCAAAATCTTGGTCAGCCGAGTGCCCCCAACAACTGGGTTGACCACTAACGCTTGCCGCCCAGGGGTAGCAACGTGCCTGGGTGGTTGGACTGGTCGAATGTAATGGGGGGGTTTTCACCACTTCAAATATGTCGTCGTTGCCGGAGCAACCATGTCTACTTCTCTGTTGATAACTTTCAGTCGACTTTTGCTCTTGATGTCAGCAAAAATAACTAAAGTGGCATTGACGTTGGGGTAACCGTCATCTTCCTCTTTGTCCTCTTCCTTATCAGATTCTTTTTCTTTCTCACTAGGCTGACCCTCTCGGAAACTCTGAATCAGGAGTCGGCACTTTGAGTGGTATGCTTGGGAAGAATTAAGTTTCCCTCTTCATCTTTTTTGGTGTGTATATGACACGGTAAATCAAGCACATCATTTCCCGCTTGATCTTTACCCTTTTTGGGGGTCCAAGGCCCTTTAGGTTTCCCCTTGAACTTCCCTTGATTCAAAACTACTGCCTCAGCGGGACCTGCGGGTTCAGCTTTGCGTTTTTGCTTCCGACTGGAGTTTCCTCCTCCGGCGTCCTGGGCAACTAATTTGTCCTTGCCGCTCCAGAGTCGGTCCTCTTCTTCGCCATTAGCATACCGAGTGGCTATCTCCATCATCCGAGTCAGAGACATGTCCCCGGTCCGACCGAACTTCAAATTGAGCTCTCTGTAGCGGACGCCTTCTTTAAAGGCGCAAACTGCTTGATGCTTTGATACATTCTCCACTGTATGATGAAGGGTAGTCCATCTCTGGATATAGTCTATCAAAGTCTCATTCTGTTTCTGAACACAATGCTGCAATTCGGCCAATCCAGCAGGTCGCTTGCAGGTGCCCTCGAATGTTTTGGTAAACACTTGGGCTAACTCTTGCCAACTAAAAATGCTCCCAGGGGCCAACTGATTCAACCAAGCTCTGGCAGAACCCTCAAGCATCAAAGGGAGGTGTTCCATGGCCACCTCATAGTTGCCACCGCCACTGTGCACTGCCACTCGGTAATCCTCTAACCAAGTGTCGGGCTTCGACTCCCCGGTGAACTTACTTACTCCCTTCACCAACCTGAAGTTGTGAGGGATCTCAGCGGCTCGGATGGCTCTTCCGAAACACTCAGGGCCAGAAACATGCACTCTGCTTCCACTGGGTCAATCTCTATCTAGTCCTTCTCTATATGTCCTATTTCTGTCGACCAAACCTTGCACGAGGAGTGATCTTGCATCGAACCCAGGCTCTCTTGGGTCGACTGGGACTCTGCGGTCATTACCATACGGGCGCTTGTCGTCATACCGCCGGGGCGCGTATGACCCGCCCCTCGGAGGGAGTGAAGGCGCTCGACGGTGGTTGTCACGAGCATATTCACGATCAAACTCTCTGTGGGCTCTTCCCAGGTGCCGATCTCGATAGTGTTCACGATCTTCACGTTGCAAAGGCAACCCAAGACTATGCGCCGACTAAATTGTGTCTGCCCTCATTGACCTGCTGTGGATATTGTTGTGCGACTGAGAAACGACTGAGTTTTGCTCTCCTGCTACCCGGAGCAGCGCTCGGATCTGCATCAAGCCTCTTCCAGCCTTTGAACGGGGCATCTGAATAGATTTTGCTATACGTGCAGCAGTTGTAAGATTCTGGATCGGAGTGCGGTATACCTGGGGTTCAGGTGGGAACAATTGTCGTTGTCATCGACTGGATTCGGGGATCAGTCGACGGGCGCGTTCGTCGAGAGAATGCTAGAAATTCTATAGACGTGCGCACTCGGCCAATGTGGCCAGGCGCGCAACCTCCAAGGCCCGATCCTCGAAAGTCTCCCCCGCGATAGGGGTCTGGAGCGCCTCCATGCTGCGGCGGTGCAACTCTTCCCTCTATTGCGAATTGAGGGGTTGGGGCTCATACTCATCATGACCATACGATGGGCCATCACCGTCGCCGTTGCGGCGAAACCCAGGTGGGCTGCGACGAGAATCGACCATGAGAACTTCCGCCGCAGGGTCACTGCTCCCGCACTCAGAAAGAGTGTCCGCGGAGCCAGTCGACAGGTCGAATGGTCCGTAGATAAATTCATCAGGGCTCGATCGCCGTGACTTGAGGGGTGGCCGACTGGCGGGCCACCGCATGCTTTACCCATCGCTGGAGCCACGACCAACATGATCTCTTGCAGCGGCGTCTAGCGGAGTTAGTGGATGATGCGGGAGCCGACCGATAAGGGGTCGACGGCTGCCGCAGAAGTATGCCACAGGCACTCGCGCGGAAATGCGCTGCCCCACGGATCGGAAGAGCTTCGACATCGAGGGGGGCTTCTTGAAGCCAAGTGGAATCGTCGGCGATGAAAATGAGCGTGCCGAGTCGGATCTCGCGGCCCACAGCCAAACCACCGCCGGAAACCATGTTGATGAAGATTGAAAAAATTGCAACCTCACCGGAAGTTGCCAAGATGCTTTGCCCCATGGTGGGCGCCAACTGTCGTGGTACTAAGTCTGACAGTAAGAGTAGGGGGTACATATGAGGAGGCAAGGCCCTAGCTACAGCGAGGTTGTACACACGAGTTTACGAGTTTAGGCCCCTCTTGGAGGAGGTAAAAGCCCTACGTCTCGGTGCCCTGAGGTGGTCGACTGGAATATGAGCGTGTGTGTTATGAACCCTTGTGTCATAGGAGGGGGTGGCTTATATAGAGTGCACCAGGACCCCAGCCATCCCTCATTACAGGGTTCAATGTACATTAAGACATGGCGTTACTGGTAACGCCAGCTATAAATCGCTATCAATGATCTTTAAGGCTACGGAGTGAACACCTGACCGTTGCCATCCTGAGTGACTCTAGGTCTTCTGCACTCTGAGTGATTTCTTGTATGATCGAGTGAATTCATCTTGGTCGAATGTAATTGGGGTATCCGAGTGAGATAATTGGTCAAGTGGATTTGCACTCCATAGTTACTTCAGTCAGTATTTTTTGTTATGCTTTGAATGTTCTTGATTCTAGGGTAATGACCTTGGGTAGGGCGTCTAGGTCAGGCCTAGGACCCTACCCTAGGTCCATGGCATCGTCAGGGGTAGCGAGGCACGCATGTATCGTTGCTATTAAGGATAAAGAGATGGGATCTATTCCTACATGAATAGATCTTGTCTACATCATGTCATCATTCTTATTGCATTACTCCATTTTTCCATGAACTTAATACACTAAATGCATGTTGGTGAGCGGTCGACGTGTGGAGTAATAGTAGTAGATGCAGGCAGGAGTCAGTCTGCTAATCTTGGACGTGGTGCCTATATTCATGATCATTGCCTTGGATATTGTCATAATTATTTGTTCTTCTACCAATTGCCCAATAGTAATTTGTTTACCCACCGTATGCTATTTTCTCGAGAGAAGCCACTAGTGAAATCTACGGCCCCGGGGTCTATATTTGATCATATTGCTTCAGATCTATCTTTTATAATATTTGTTTTCAGATCTATTATTCCAAAACCCCAAACATACCTTGCTGCACTTTTCTTTACTTATTTTATTTCATGTTTTATTAAGATCTATTTATCCAATCTCATGCAGATTAATCTATCTTTTTACCAAGGAGAAATTGACAACCCCTCTTACGCGACGGGTTGCAAGTATTTGTTCTTTGTGTGTAGGTGCCATTTACATAGTGTTGTTTGGTTCTCCTACTGGCTTGATACCTTGGTTTCACAACTGAGGGAAATACTTACTGTAGCTATGTTGCATCATCCCTTCCTCTTTGGGGAAATACCGACGCAGTCTAGCCACGTCAGGACTCCAAATTCATGATCAATATGGCTCATGATACCAGGATGATGTAGGGTGGAACCCGAAGGGCCGATCTTTCATGAATTGGAGGGGGGTCCCACGAAGAACACGAGGGGGAAAACACTCAATCAACAAGATCTAAATCACACATGTGCTAAATCCACATACACAAGAGGAGATACAAAGATCCTATGTCAACACAAGAGGGTACAGAGGTAGCTAGTTCATCCCCATTCTTGAAGGAGAGAGGTCTTGAATCCTAAGAGGGTCTTCCCATGAAGGGGTCTTGAACCCACTTGGGGGATCTCTCACATGGAGGCCTTGATCTCCTTGGGAGTAGGGAGATAAGTGGATGAGCAAAGCTCTATCTCTATCTTGAGCTATCACAATGCTAACCCTAAAATGTAGGTGGAGGAGGAGTATATATAGTCTAGGGGGAGATAGAGGTACATGGGCCTCAGCCCAAGTCATGCATGCAGGCAGGGTCCGGATGATCTGGCGGTTTGGATCATTCGGGTCCTCATCCGGATCATCTGGTTGTGTCGCTGTGGTCGTGGCTAGCTCGGATGTCCAGGACCTGATCCAAACGTCCGGCTGGCTTCGGATGATCCAGATAAAGTCCTGGATGATCCAGCTTCACTGAGGAGGTTGTTCTACTCTTCGGGTGTGTGGTCCGGATCGTCCGGAGGAGGGTCCGGATCGTCCGGGCTTGGTTCGGATCGTCTGAGACTTTGTCTGGATCATCCGGGTAGCCGCTGACTTGCCTCATTTGCACTCTGTCTTCGCGTTTGCTTTCCTCGCTCGATTGGACTTGCTCCTTAGCTTCCATAGCTGGTTCCTTGGTACCTGAGTATGCAAAGTATCTCCACTTGAGGTAGTAGCCATGTCTCATGTGATTCGAAAGGGAGTTGCGAGAGGAGAGATGTCACCTCGGTCTCGAGAGCTCTTGCACGTGCTCGTGTCATCGGTCCACTTGGCACTTGAGGAGACGAAGATAGGTCCATGGGGGTGACCGTGGGATGCTCCGCATCAGGGTGCTTGCCACATGGGCCCGTCGGTTATGGCCAGGTTGTGGACCCACCAAAGACTGATGAATGGGCCATCTTGGCCCTGACCCTCAGCGTAATCAAGATGAAGATCTCCTGAAGGCTTAGCATACACTTCAAGCGTATCTAAAAGAATAGTGTGTTTATTCCTAAATTGTAATTGACCATGTGTAAACCCTAGGTACCTCCGGCGTCTATAACCAAAAAAGGGTTTCCCCCCGCTTTGTATTACAAAGCAACCAACCGATACAGCCAACGATAGGTGCTGGGGCGGAAGCAGCACAATCACACCAAAAAGAAATGAAAGAGAAATAATAAGATAAAAATATGCTGACAACGGCGGATCGACGGAAACAAAAAAGCTTCATGACCACTGCGCCCACCTAAGATCTCCCACCAAGCTCCAAGGCTCCGAAGCACCGGTACCAATCAACACCTCCAAGAAGGATCGCGATGATGACGACGCTGATGCCAAGGGTTTCCCCCAGTACGCGACGAGGCGAGAGGAAGGGTCGCCCCCGACGCCCTCCAGGAAGGTCCGGCGGCACCCACCAGCGTCGCCGCGTCGGTGTCGGACAGGCCAACAGGGGTTTCCCCCGATCCCAACCTTCACCTTGGATGCTCCAGAGCTTGCCACCAAACCGACCACCATCTTGCGCCACCGCGGTCATGAAGCCTCCACGCCGTCTTACCACGGCACCACGAAGTGAGGCCTGCACAATGGGGAATAGGAGCCGGGACTAGGGGCCGCTGCGCCGTCGTCATGCGGGAGGGCACAACCTCCACCGTCAACGACGGTAGTTGACCGGACACAATAGCAGGAGCATACCAGGCCTATGGGCCCACAGGCTCGGCCGGGACCTCCATGCCCGTAAAGCTCCCACCATCGCGGCAGCAGGCACGCCGTCAGCGGCATCGTCCCTCATCCGAGCTGCTCCTCCTCCACACCACAAACACAACGACGAAGCCACATCGGGGGGCGGGCCTGCTAGAACCCAGATGGGCCCGCGGGGCCTAGATCTAGGCTAGGGGCGCGCCGCCGGCCAACCTACGCCACCACGCCGTCTCGCCGCCAAGGGGCCACGCCACCACCTCGCGCGCCGCCGGGTCGCCTGGCCGTCGCCGAGCCGAGGAGCACCGCCGCCGCCCCCATGCCCCGAGCAGGGAGCCGTGCGCGCATGGACAGGCAGTCCTCCCGCCGCCAACACCACCCGGCCAGGCGCCGGGGGCGATCGTCGGCGGCGGCAGGGAGGGAAGGGGAAAGGAAGGTTATCGAAGAAGGGAGGGGCTCGCGCAGCCCCGGCCACCTCCCTGGGTGGCTGCACGGGGGCGATCCGGGAGAGGAGAGAGGGGGGAGGAGGGGCGGGGACGGCCGGCGGTGGGGGGCGGGTGGGAGGGTATCGTAGCAAGTGAGTGCAATTTTTCACAAGGTTTAGAGGGTATGCATACTCATTCGCAAGGTTTAGAGCTTAGAACAACTCCATACGATCTCGAGGTAGATCAATTTGTACTTTATATCCCAGAAGCAGGACGTAGGGTTTTACCTCATCAAGAGGGAACGAACCTTGGTAAAACATCATGTCTGTACCTCTCCTGTTACCATCTAGCTCTGATCAGCAAGCTTGGGACCTCCTACCCGAGATCTGCCGGTTTTTGCACCGATACCACCAACAACAAATGCTACAAATCAAATAGAGGATCCAAACCTAAACTGATTGGAAGAACAAATGGCACACATGGCGACAAAGCAAGCAGGACGCACACAAACAACAGCACCGGCGGCGAAGCTCGACAAACGAGGCGTTGCAAAGTGAAGCACGAGCCAGACAACCGTGTGTGGCATGCAGTGAACGACATAAAGCAGGAAACACGAAGGAAAACCATGATGTAGTAAGAAAAGGACATGCGAGAAATTACACCATGCAAGCAAGCAAAAAAAACTACGGAAATGTTAACGCCCACACGTGTGGGCGTTCACCACTCCGTCCACATGTAAGCATCGCCGCTGGCTTCGGTACGCATGAATCTTGGAGCAAAAGGGCTGGTTTTCAGCGCCACGTAGGACGAGTGTCGTGTGCGGTGTGCGAGTGGGTTCGCCCGCACGGTGGTTGCCACCCCGCGGTTAGCGGTTGCCACTGAGAGGCGTGCGGTGGAACTGCCATGCGCCCGCACACCATGTTCCGACCGCGGTTGACGTCAAACTCGTCGCACACCCCTCCACCCTCTCCCTCATGGTTCCATTCACTCACCCCCTGCGACGCATTTACTGGCACAACCCACTCGCTCTTCAAACCACTGGAGGAGAAGGCAAGGGGAGAAGGCGACGGCGGAGGCGGAACAGTCGACGGTGTTCGCGGCCGTCGGTGGTGCTCGCCGGAGCGGAGCGGCGTCGCCGGAACGCGTGCCGGTTGAAGGTAATGCTCGCTTCATCTCTCGCATCCCTTCCCTGATTTTGTTCCCCTTTTCCCTCCCTGTTCGATTTCTAGATCCAATTCCTAGAGATTCCAGCGATTCGGCGGTGCGCCGGCGTTCCCGCCGGCGCCGTAGTTGTGTGCCTGCCGTCGCTTGGTGGGAATGGGCAGTTTCGTCGCTGCCGCTGCGGCGGCATCGTCGGTGACGTTATGCCTGTTCGGAGGCACGTATTAGTCTTGCATTTGGCTTTGAGAGTTGTCCGCCGGGTTGTTTTGGTGTGCATTGGTTCGAAATTTGGGGTTGCAGTCATTTCGTGCGAGAATTGTAAGGGTGATTTTTGAGGTCGAAGTAGTTACCATTGAAACTTAGATCTAGTTTAGTTTTGTGTTTGAAACTGCAGAATGTGGCGAAATTGGCAGTATGATTGAACGTGAACAAATGTGTGGCAACTAAACTACCTGAAGAAATGTGGTAGTTGCCACAAACGTGTTCTCCTCTGTGGCAACAGATTTCCGAAAATGACTGTCATAGTTGCCACACTCAAGCTTTCACATAGGGGGCAACTAATTTCATTGAACGACTGTGACAGTTGCCACACGCATGCTCTTCCCGGGTGGCAAACTGAATTCTGCTGAACTTGTATGATAAGCAACCACAAAAATATGCTTTATGAATGTGGCAACTATGGCAGTATGACTGAACGTGAACAAATGTGTGGCAACTAAACTACCTGAACAAATGTGGTAGTTGCCACAAATGTGTTCTCTTTTTGCGGCAACAAATTTTCTGAAACTGACTGTCGTAGGTGCCACAAATGTGTTCAAGCTCACACACAGGGGGGGGGCAACTAATTTTTACTGAATGAATGAGATAGTTGCCACACACACGCTCTTCCACGAGGCAAACGGGATTTTTTGCTAAATTTACATGATAGTAACCACAAACATGCTTTTTCATTTGTGAGACCTGTTTTTTTTCTGAATTATTTGTGACAGTTTCCACACTTTGATAGTTGCCACAATCGGTAGCACTGGACGGAACTAATGTGCACATCGAGCGTGCGTGTTTGCCACTTGGGTTGTATAATCATGTGGCAATATAGTATGCGAACACAATGTCTGTTACCACAATACAGATATGACAGTGTGGCAAACTGGCTGCATAATATGGCAACCACATTCGCATTCAAATAGGTGACATTTTCCTGTTAGGGGGCAAATGCTTACCCATTGCATTTACATGTTCGCCCTTGACAATTTGGTCTGTTCCTACATCAGCAGAATGGCTCATGGCGATCACCAAAGTGATGACGACGATTTCATGGATCCACCTCAATGTAACCGGGCAACTGGACGGAGAAAAGAGGGCGATGAGGTAACTGTCCGCGCACCCGCCCCCCTCCTCCCGATTTATGTTATTTATGTTGGCACCTAGATCTTTCTGCAGTCGTCCGTCGTGAACTAAATTTTCATGACATTGCAAAAACATGGCAACAGGCTCAACAATTTTGTGTCTGTTTTCCGCAGAAGAAGAAGCGTATTCGCAGCAGAGCCTCTCAGGAACGTCTGACTGTGTTGATTGACAAATTCACTGGTGATCAAAAGGGAGCTGCTGCTGAGATGGGTATGCAGGTTCTGATGGATGTCCGGTGCACGAACCTTGTCAACCCTGTATGCGACTGGCTTGGTGAGATATATGATCTCGCCTCCAGGGAATTCATGATTCCGGGACGGGGAAGACTTCCATTGAATGAGGAATCCGTGTTCTGCACTTTGGGTGTGCCTCGTGGACATATCAAAGTCCCGTACGAGGTCAATAATGAGATCAAGGAAGAGCTGTTCGCCCGTTTGTTTCCTAGTTTGGAGTCCATGCCGAACACGTCTGTACTGGCAGACTCGCTACAGGCCATGACGATGCACGGAGAAGTTTTCAAGATGAAGCTACTCATGTACCTCATATCAGCTATTTTCGCGCCTACCACTTCTCTACGCCCAAGCAACAAATGTTTCCCCATCCTGGTGAATGATCCATCTGTACTCTTTGCCAGTGTTTTCGTTGCGTTTTCTTCCGTTTGATTTCCAACGCGGCAAACTTTTTTGCCATGAAATTTTGTGTGGTGCAGGCGAATCTGAAAAATGTGAAGAATATGAACTGGTGTAAGTTTATTGCCGACTTTCTCCATGATGCTTTCAAAAACAAGATGTACCAGAAGGGTTGTCGGCTGCATTTAATGGTATTTATTTTTACCAGAACTCTGTGTGAACTCTATGTTTATAACACACTTTTATTCATGCATGACAATCTGGTCATAACAAGATGGCAACTGCCATAGTGACAATGTGGCAACTGCCATAACGACAACGTGGCAACTGTCATACCGACAATGTGGCAACTGCCTTTATATTAGCGTGGCAACTGCTATCACAGTAGGATGGCAACTGCCATCACACTTTGATGGCAACTAGCACATACATATTATCGTTGGATCATACATTATCCTGCTCTCTTTTTTTGTGAACTACAAAGTACCCATGATGGCAACTGATATTTTCTTTTCTTTGTAAAATTGTTTTAAATCAGCTCATGTATGTCGACTGTCTTGATCTGTCCACCGTGGATTTCACTGGGGTAGGAGGGCCGCCGCCTACGCACAAGTTTGTTGTTTCTGCGTGGACCATCAGCGCTGTCAAGGCTGTGCTTGCCGCAGACAGGGCAACTGATGGCACGTATGGAAAACTACAGGTTAGTTTTTGTTTATGTCTTTTTCACATGGCATGCTTACAAATTTGACATGACGCAAATGTCTGTGGTTTTATAAGGCATGCCTACATTTTCTTTTTTTGTTTTTCATAGCTGATGGCCAAGCATGCTATAGACTACAGCGTGTTTGGGGGGGCCTCAAAATTTTGGAAAGTGGATGGACGTGCACTCAGCTCCGTCTTGCCCTTCTGAGGTAATCAAAATGTCTACATCCATGTTTTGCTGTGGATTATATGTTGATGTTGCGCAAGTGACTTCAATACGGGTTGTTGTTGATGCTTCTTGTTTTCGTGGACAGGCGAGGGCACCAGTTGAGCATCTAATTGGGCAGTTTGCCTCCGGAATGACTGGATTGCTTGGGAAGTTGGTTGAGGGATGGACGTCCCTCAGTGCCTCTGACAGCAACGCGGTTGCGAGGCAGTTCACTTCATTTGTCCCAGAACGTACACATCGGCCAACCGGTTGCCGTGGCCGGTATGACTACAACAGTTCCCAAGAGCCCGGCGACACACAAGATGATGTAGATGGAGACGCTGGCCTCAGCAAGGATGATGACGACGACATGGACAATGTGCACCAGGACACGTATGACGATGAACTAGCTGAAGTTCGTAGAGGCGACAACAGGGGCAAGGATGCAACAGATGCCCCCCCCCCCCCCCTGGAGAAAGTGAAAGAACAGACGGCTGCGAGAGGCCAGGGGGTGTTGCCATCAAGGAGGGGGAGGGATCCAGATGATGTTGGGCAGGGTTCTCATGGCAAGAAGTCTAAGACTGATCCCATAGCTGCCAGGAGGAGGTTCGACTTTCAATTTTAGTTTTCCGCTGTGTCTATTTTCTTGGAACAATCTCATCCATTTTCTTTGCACTTTTTTTTGTCAAGCGCGGCAACGGGTTTGTTATCTGACATTTGCCACCTTGCCTTTTCCCCTCCATCTGTTATTTTGCAGCGAGCCGACCGCTGGTGGACGAGCAGTTACGAAGAAACAGGCGCCAATGCCAACCCGTGCTTCTGCTCGCTTGAACAAAGGTGCCCCCATTGCTGGTGACACCCCTTCCACCAGGTCGTCTCCTCGTACGGCGACGACCAACACTGGGGATCCTGTTGTGTTGCCAGACCTGAGGAAGCCAATCAAGAAGTACGTTCATCCATGTGCTTTCATTTACGTTTTTGTTTTTTTCCTTGAATTTTCCAATGCTATTTGTTCAGCTTTGTCACATGATCTTCTGTCACCGTCACCCACGCGGCAACCTCTCTTCCCCCAAATGATTTCTTCCTTCTTCTTTTTTAGTTTACGGCAACTCATATTTGGTCTTTACATGGCAACTGGCATCTAGGGGCAACTGGCATCTAACCCTCTACCTAATGGCAACTACCATTTTTTTACCTATGGCTTTGTGAGCTCATCCCACACACAGGTTTCAAATTGCATTCCTGACAGAACATACATCTGTTTTTCATTCTTCAATTTGCTAACATGGCAACTACTGCTGAATGGCAACTGCTAACCATGACACATGGCAACTCAAGTTCCCATTACATGGCAACTACCAACTTTCCACTTGTTTTTCATTCACTTTAAGGTTTCTACCATTTTGCAAAACATATTTTTGCTCATTTTTTCAAACCTTTCTCATGTGATTTTTTTTCTTTTTGCAGGGTGAAGAAGACTACTGCGCGCGGGGCCAAGCATAGCATCAATGATCCGCTTGAACGACTACATTCAAAGTTGTCAATGGGGGCAACTCAAATGTACATGAGGCACCCGGCGACAATACTGTTGCGGCACCGATGACTGCTCCCACCAACTCTGATGCAAGTGGCCGACCATCTCCGCCGGCTGCGGATGCCCAGGCTAGAACATCAGGCATCCGTACATCGGGGAGTGATGAGTCGATATCTGCCAGGACAGCTGAAATATTGCCAACTCTTCTGACAATGAAGGATGCCGCAGTGAGCCACGCAACCCCATCAGCAAGTGTTGAAGTGGACGCTCCCGAGACGAACATAGGCAAGGAAGATTCCCGCTCTTCCGACACTGACTCCAAGCGCGTGCGTGATGGCACACCTGTGTCCACGACAGAAGCCGCTGAGGCGGCAGTTCATAAGGATATGCCACCTACAGGTGAGAGTCCTGGCACAACAGCTCCAGCCCCTGCCGGTGCAGATACTGCTAAGGCTACTGTGGCGCGTGCTGGTCTTCCACCCAGGCGTCACAGCCCCCGTAAGCAACCAACAGTCGTACCCAATGCACCGGCTGTATCTAGGAGCAGGAGAGATGAGTCTGGGTATGTTCCTGCATCTACACTGTTCCTGCCAACCGCCCAAAGCAATGTGATGGAGAACCCGCAAGACCGGAGCGCAACTGATGCATCTGTCAAGGCTGGCATGAGTGACGCAGGTGAACGGCCGGAGCAGACTGCGCCTTTACCCGCAGTGGAAATCCCCAACATAAATCTGCGCACGACTAGGCTGCCAGTCAATGTTGGTGTCCCCTACAGCCCAAACAAGAAGATTGCCATGAAAGTTGCTGCTGATACCGCTGACAACACGCCCCGCCCTGCAAACAAGCCCGAACATTCTGTAGCGGCCGATTCAGATATGTTTGTTGATCTTTCACCATTGGATTCTGCCCCGCAAATCATTCGTGGTCCGGCCAGTAGGAATGAGAGGCACCCAATGGCATTTACCCCACCGAGCTTCAGCCTTGGCATAATTCAAGACCAAGCGGTGGTGCATGATCCTATGCCAGTTGCCTTTGCTTTTCCAGGAGGCATGGGTGCAATGATGGCGCAGCCAATGGTCGAGGGCAGGAAGGCTGTCAAGTTCGCGGAGCCAATTGTGCAAGGTACACTCGTCATGTCCTTACAATTTTTCGTGTCTACATCTTTTGTAGTTTGAATTTTGTCCCAATCATATTCTTTTCGGGGTGTTCTCACTTGCGATGGCAACTGCGGTGTGATGACATGGCAAGTGGATTTTGATGCACCATGGCCTACATTTTTTTTGGTTGTTGCCATGCTGCATTTTGACATTTTGGGTAAACACATGGCAACTGAAGTTGATTCATCATGGCAACTGTATTTGCTGACACATGGCAAATATAGTGCATTACATATGGCAACTGGATTTGCCACACCATGTCACCTGCATTTTTTTGTTACCATTCTACATTTTTTCTATACGGTAATCACATGGCAAGTGGACTTGCCACAACATGGCAACTGCATTTGATGTGACATGGCAACCACAGGCCATCTGAACGGTAATTCATCACAACTGCATGGCAACTGCAGTTGCCATGACATGTCCACCGTAGTTGCACCACACATGGCAATTTCCCCACTTTTTTCTACCTACATCTCACATCATACACCCTTTTTCCTCACAATCCATATGTTTTCTGACTTTCTCCTTATCCTAACACACTTTTTTTTGAATAATTGCAGGCACCCCTGAGGAAATCTCACCGTCACTTGACGAAGCTTACCGCAAGATTGAGGAGGCAGCATTGCAGAGGAGGACATCGCGAGGGCAAGGGCAATCAAGTTCCAACTTGACTGCAGAGATGGCAACTGAGGATACCATCAGAAGCGCGACCCCTGGTTCTGTGAGACAGTAGAGGATAGTTCACGCACCTCCCGCGGAAGACTACAAGCCCGAATTTAGGGCTAGTAAGGAACAGACCCAGCTGTACGACATCATCAAGCGGTTTGGAAATGCGAGGGCCAGCAGCAAGCACATGAAGGAGTTGAAAGCGTAAATGACCACACCCTATAATCACTCATTTTGCTTTGTTCCTTTTTTAACATTTTCATCTTTTTCTTCGTACTCCCTATACATGATGCGCTTACGTTTTAGTTCTTTCATATATCTTTTTACTTAGCAGGCATGATTCTTCCGTGTTATGTCGTTTTCATACAGCTCATGTTTGGACAGAACCAAAGTCATTCAATGCGGAGCGACGTACGTCGACCTGGGTGATCTCGCCGAGTCCGTGAGGCCAAACGGTAAAATGTCGACGAATGTAATTGCATGCGGGATCGACTACATCAACAATCACATCGATATGTGCGCCGACAAGGTCATCATGCATTACAGCGTGACATGCAAAATATGGGATGGTGACTTCCACCACAAAATTCTGAGGAAGAATTTTGCTCAGCACGGTGAATTCAAGCTAACACTGAAGAAATATGTGAGTACTCCTCCCCTGTCTGCACTATTTTTTCACATGGTGTGGTTTTTGCCATCTTCTGCACTTTTTGATTGTGTGCCAGATGTTTTCCATGTGGCAACAGTTGCCATGCACATTTTTCTTTTTTTGTTTTGTGCATCCCGTGCGAACCATGTGGCAATTTGATTTTGCGAAATGCACGGCACATCTTGTACATACATGGACGGCAACTTTCCTTCAACTACCCCCACGCCATAACCCAAAAAACATCCTACATGATTCTAATTTTTTTGTCCCTCTGCTGTTCTTTTTTATGTGAACTCTGCTTCTCATTTCTTCACTTTTTTAAATGCAGGTCATGTTCCCCATGTTCCAGGATCTTGCACTACATGCCCAACACGACAAGTGTGGTCACCACTACGCGATCTATCTGGACCTGAAGAACCAACGCTTCGAGGTGCTTGATTCAATCCGTTCGGGAGCTGATTCAGATCTTACTACGCATGCCGAATTCTTCATCAACAACCTCAAAGAGACATGGAACCGTCACTATGAAAATTCAAAGGTCTAGATCATACATTTCCCGATTGAGTATGTGGCGACTGTGAAGCAAGGGAACACGTAATTTCTTTTTCCCCTCCTTTTATGTGCCGTTTACATCAATACAACCCCTCTTTTTTTGTTGTCACATCTGAATTGAAGTCTATCTTTGCTACGTCTGTCCTTTTTTGCGTGTTCATCTGAGTCTCTTTCTCGTGCAGTACGGACTGTGGCTTTCACGCGCTGGAATACTTTGCAAAGTGGGAAGGCAGAATCGTCCCCGCTATCACAGCTGCAACGATTGTTGAGCTCCGGAAAATCCACACGTGGAACTGGCTGACGAACGAAGATTTCAACAAGCGGTCTGGAGCACGCGAGTTCGTGGAGGAAGCTGTCAAGAAAATCAACAAGAAGTACAAGTGATCATGTGGTGTTAGACACTGGATGCATACCTTACATTCTATTGCTGAGGAATGTAAGGTACTTATCTATCTTGTTATCTGTCGAACACTATGTTTGTGTGCTATGTTACGACTGCAACCCAGCGTATACCACTATGTAGTGGTGGTGTGTGAGCGACATTTTTAGTAGTTATGTAATATATGTGTGGACGTGAACCTATTTTTTTAGGCGTTAATGCACATATGTTTTTTATGTTTTATCATTATTACAATGGTTTCATCGCACACAGCACCAGTTTTTGCTGTTTTTGATTGCGTCTATGATGTTTTAAAACAGATGGCAAATGTAGCATACATTGCCCACAACACACTATGTTTCTCTAAACTGCGTGGTATTTGTCATGGAAATATATGTCATGCACAGTCATTTCAAATACCATGGCATATTTTAAGCACAGCTAACATGGCAATTACAGTTCAAACAACATGGCAGATCAAGCATAATTAACATGGCAGATACAGTACAACTAACATGGCAGATCCAGTACAACTAACATGGCAGCTCTAGTACAACTAGCATGGCATATTTAGTACAAAGTAGCATGGCATATTTTTAGTATAAAATAGCATGGCATATTTTTAGTACACATAACATGGCAGATTTAATACACATAACATGGCAGATTTAATACACATAACATGGCAGATTAAGCACCCATAACATGGCAACTGCATTTCTGCAGTCAATGAATTCTGTTCCTTTCCATTTCTGATGTTCCTCAATAGTTATTCTCCCAATTTTAAAAACAAAAAAATCTCATTGTATAGGTTACAAAACAAAATGGCCACAAGGACCATGCTGCAATGCCCCAATTTCTGCTCATGGATTGCCCGCCGCTTTCTTTGTTTTCTTGTGTTTTGCTTGAATCTCCAATCCTGACTTGTACCTTATCTCTCTCGGGCGCCCCTTTGTGATGGAACGGGGTGGGTTCCTGACCTGCGTTTGTGTGCTTGCTGTTCCAGATCCTATGTCCGAGTTTTCAGACGATGGCCCCGTCGATGAAGGCACACTTGATGTGCGGGGGAACCGGTGTAAGGCTTCCTCAGCTTTCCTCTTCTTGATCTCATCAAGCTCTCTTTTCAGCGCCTTCCTGTGTTTTTCTGCGACTCTTGCTGTCTCATCACTTTTGCACGCTTCATCAATTAGCTCAGCATAGTTCTTTGTCAGCACTACGTGCCTCACGGCTTCCATGGTTGACTCAGGTCTCTCGTCATGCACAGCCAGAACCGCGTGTGTTGTCTGCAGCGCCAACGCGTCGTCAGCGTCCCAAGTCCATCGTCGCCTTATGAAATGGCGGGGCATCCGTGTCACAGCGTTCATGTCCATCACTTTTAGTATGTGACAACACACAATGCCGTCCCGTTCGAACTTGCAGCATTGGCAGTAGTACTCGCCTTCACTTATCGAGGCTTTCACGAAGTAGTTCCTTCCTTTGTCTGGGTCTTCAGGTTCTGAATCCGACATGCCCAAAATAGAACACACCTTGAATGTATGTTCGTCCACCTGGAAAGCCGTGAACATGCTGGCACGCTTTATTTCCTCCTGGAATCTGCAAGTTTTGTGTGCTTTATGTTAATCTTTCGTGCGATCCTTTTTTTTGTAGCATGTTATGCTGTCATGGGAATAGAAATAGATTTTTGTTTTTGAACATGGCAAACATAGCACACTGAACATGGCAACTGCAGTACACCAGACATGGCAACTGCAGTACAGCAGACATGGCAATTGTAGTACACCAGACATGGCAACTGTAGTACACCAGACATGGCAACTGCAGTTCATCAGACATGGCAACTGTATTACATTTTCAACTAGCCATCTTCGTTTCCACACCAATGTTTTCCCCAATGGAAGCACATTGCATCAAACATGGGCATCTACATTTCAGTAAACATGGGAATTGCATTTTCAACAAACATGGCAGTTGCATTTTATTAAACATGGCAATTTGTATATTCAGCATATGTGTTGACAGTATGACATTTTTTTAGTTGACATTGCCATCTGCATACCAACATGCCCCAATGGAAGTATAGTTCATTAAACATGGCACCGGCACTTCATTGAACATGTAAAATGTATCCGAGTAAGCATTCTAAACAGAAATTTCATCAAAACATGGCAACTGCAGCTGAGTAAGCATGGCAAACAGTATTCCATTAAACATGGGCAACTGCATATCATGGCAACTGCATTTGCACTCTATATGGCAGCTACTGCGCTAGTGCTTTTTGCGCAAATAAGACCGTAACGCAACTGAATTACTTGTTAAAGATCTTGTTTGTGTATATCTTGCTCATTTGCCTCTCCATTGGTAAGTACGTTAGCAATTTCGGCTGCTTTAGCGCGGTGGTAGCTTCTTGCTGGAGCTCAGATCCTAGAATTTTTTGTTGCAGAGCTGTGTACTGCTTGGCAAACTGTAGCAATGAGTTGCCAGGGCTCACGTATCGCTTTAGCACAACATTGAACCCCTCGCTGCGCTGCGTAGTCTGTAGAAAAGGGAAGAAGCACTGCATGAAGTAGGCGGACACCCAGTACATTCGCTTCTCCCACAGACTAGCAAGCGTCTCATTGTCTTGGACTTGATGTGTTTCAACCATGGCCATCCAGCTCCTCTCAAACTCCTCCACCGTCAAGTTGTGGTCCACACAGAGCTCGAATGCCTTGTGCAGCTCTGGACGGTCAGCAAAGAACGGTCCTAGGGTCCCCTCAGCCTTCTTTATTATGTGCCACCTGCAGTGCCTGTGCATTGCCAACGGAAAGACCTCCTCTATGCCTGCACGCATGCTAAAATCCTGGTCTGTTATTATGTTCATCGGAGCAAGTCCATCCATGCACTCCAAGAAGGTCTTGAACAACCAGACGTACCCATCCGTGTCTTCGTTCCGAACGAGCCCGCAGCCGAACTGCAACGACTGATTGTGGTTATTTATTCCTATGAACGGAGCGCATGGCATCTTGTACATATTGGTGAGGTACGTCGCGTCGAACGAAATGCAATCTCGGAAATACTTGTAGGCTCTCCTTGCAGCACCATCCACCCAATACATGTTCCTGACACGGTCCTCATCGTCCAACCTTATCCTGTAGAAGAAATCTGGATCTTCCTTTGCTTTCTCATCGAAGTAGGCAATTGTAGCCTCTATGTCAGCCAGCCTGCTCTCTCTATGGTACTTGGCCTATAGGTTTGTGACGTCAGACGGTATGTAGGGCATGCTACTCAGTTTCCCCTTTTTGTTGTGGATGAGTGATAGTATCTGGACCATTCTTGATGGACCGACGTTACAGTCATGTAGCAGCTTTACGAATTGTCTTTCGACTGGGGTGAATCCTCTGTGGGCGGTCAGAAATTTGACCAGGTCGAACTTCTTTATGAGACTGTGGTTGTGCTCGTCAAAATATTCAGTGACCACATACTGTGTTCCATCTACATTTAGCTTACACCGGACAGGGCATCCCGTCTTGAGAATGATTCCTCTTTTTCGTTCCGGAACGACAGGCGCAGCACCTTTCACCTTCTTGTTCCTCCGTGCCTTGTGGCACCTCATCTCACCTCTGTTGTACTCATTAGTTTTCTTAATTTTTCTATGGTACTCGGTGTTGACCGCAAATCCATGGAACTTTGCATATGTCTGGTAGTATTCCTTTGCTTCCTCGAATGATTCAAATCTCTACCCAATGTACGGTGGCTGAGGTACCACGATCTCTGATTGCCCACCATCTTCGTCATCTTCTGCCTCGTCGTCACTTTCATCATTCACTTCAGTATCGGCGGCAGTTCCTTCTACTTGAGTGTTGTCAGTGATTGTGTTCAAAGGGGCGCTTGTCTGTATTGCTGGAATGATTGCCATTCCCGACTGTGACTCGAAATTGTCTGCTGCACGAGCATCTGCTGGCTGGTGGAACGTGTCTTCCGTGCGCTCAGAGCTCCCCGCAGTAGATGTCCCTGCGCTGCTGTTAACTGTAGTTGTAGGCCCTGCGATAGGGAAAACAGGGGCCAGATTTAAGTTTTATGTTTGAATAACATGTGTATCGCAACGGATCACACCATCTACGAGTGATTTTCCACGACATCATTTTTCAAACAGCAAGCCGCAAGTCTGTGTGTGGGCATGCACGGCAGATATAGTTGTCCAGTGATGGCAGCTATTGTTTCAAAAAACATGGCAACTAGTTTGTTTTTGCATGCAAATAACTTCAAATATCAAAGGTACTGTTGTTTTCCTGGTTCAGATTTTTTCCCTTACCTTGGTGTGTTGCATTCGACCTCCCCGTGTTGCCTGGGACACCAAAATGACTCCCCCCACCTGCAATTTGTGAAGGTTGCCACGAGACGTTTGCCGGGGTACCACCAGCGTAATAACCTGTGTGCATAGCAGTGGTTGGTCAAATTCATGGCAACTGTGTTTTGTGCTAGCACGGCAACTGCAGTTGCCCGTGATGTGGCAACTGCAGTTTTATTGGCAAGGCAAACCTATTTTTGCATCGGCATGGCAACCGCAGTTGTTCCTCCATGGCAGCTGCAGTGCCATGACATGGCAAATGTAGTTGCACTGGCATGGCAACTGCAGTTGTTCTCCCCTGGCAACTACATTTGTCCATGGATGGCAACAACAGATGTACAGGGATGTCAAATGTAGTTTTCTAATACATGGCAACTGTAGATGACCAGTCATGGCAATTGTAGTTGCCACCTATGCTCCTTCTGCTAATTGATCATCCGCAACTTCACCTTATTTTATGGACTGACCTGTGTATGACGTTGATGGCAGGTAGATTGGCGGTGCCTGATGCCACGCGCTGCACGAAGGCTCTGCATTTTCACACCGCGGTAAGTCCTGAGTCCTTTTGCCAGTTTTTTTGCATGTTCATTTTTCATGTCCACAGCAGTATGCGCTCTTTTTTGTTGTTTTTACATTACCTTGATTGTCCATACAAGCTAGTTGAAGTTGGTTGCCCGTACATTTGTCAGTGTTAGCGCCTTGCGAGTGAACTTGCCACGGGGCCTCCCTAATTGTGTTTTGGTCATAAGAACCTGCTAAAAAATAACAGTGTACGACATAAGTAGAATGTCATCTTCATCGTCGCGAAGATGGCAACTGTTCTCTTCTTTTTGTTAGCACGCATCATACCTAGGCCTGCATACTGTTCCAGTAGTGGCACCAACGGCCCTGAAGAGATGAGCTGACTGTACTCTGTTGCATCCCAAGGGGCTGTTTCTGGCCTTTGAGAACCCCAATCACCAGCGCCACCTTCGTGATTCATTTTTTCCGTGTCTCCCTTCTTTTCCAATGTGTTCTCAATCTCTGCATGAACAAGAGAGGCATCAACAATCCACAAGAATAGCATTCTTCTGCTGCTTGCACATAGAAGATATGGATGGCAATCGACGGGTCATAATAGGTGGCAGCTACTGACAACGAAAGGTGGCAACTGTCGTTATACACAAGTGGCAATTAATTTCTTCCAGCCCTCTTCATTCCAAAATTTTGCCCCTACCGTCCTTTTTCGTACCCAACTACTTGCGTCAATTAAACTAGGAAATTAAGTCAATTTCAAACGTTAGTACATGGCAGATCTGGTGTACTCTGCCTGGCAATTGCAACTACACACTGAACCATGTAGTGTTCTACCTCTATAGCATAGATCCAGCACAAGATCGGGAGATTTTCAGCTTTTAAGGATGAGAAGGTTCAGATCGGGAGATTTTCACCTGGGTTTTAGATGATCGTCTTCGGATGGCTTGGTTGGAGTTTGGGGCTGGGGGTGGGGAGGGTTGGGGTGTGGTTTTGAGGTGGGATTGCCTTACGGATCTGCTCTGTTTGCCATGGCAACCAGAGATGGCCGGCGACGGAGGTCGGGGGTTCGAGAGGTGGGGGACGATGGCGGCAGACGATGGAGGGGATGGATCGGAGACCGGGAACTGGTTGAGCGTGCGGGCAGCGGGTCGGCTTGCCCGGACGGGGCAGTGCGGGCGGTGTTGGCACGGAACGGACGTGCGGGACGCGCGTTTGTGTGCGCGGACATGGTCGTGCGGGCATGTTCCCGTCCATGCCACACGAGGCGTGCGGGCGGGTTCCCGCCGACGCCACACGTGTGGCAGTTATTCGGACCCAAAAACTAAACTCACACATGGGTTCATACATGTCCACACGGGACCATTAGCAGGGAAAGAACGGCCGATGTCTCACACGTGGCAGAGAAAAGGGCGAGGCTAAAACTGATTCTGGTCCGACGATGCACCGACTCGAAACAGGCTTGTAGGACCAGCGGCATATGGTGGCGAACAACACCGATCATGCACAAGCCGTGCAAAAACACCACAGTAGACCCGACAACATTGAACAGCCAAGGTGGATCATGTACACCTTTTGTTGTTGTTGCGAGAATCCTTTATGACTAAACCAATAAAAGGTGTGCATGATCCATCAATTTGTGGTTGCAATTATTTATTTGTACCTGAAAGACGAGGTAGACACAATTGCATTTCAGTTTCATCGCGCTCTACAGCTATGTTGTCAGGTTATACCATATTTCAATGCTCTCACGATACCAACTTTGAAAAAATAATTTTTAATGTTTCAAAAAATTCTGAAATTTTTTGTGAATGTTCACAATGTATGTAACCCCTAAGAGACAAATCCAGCATTTGGATTTGTCCTTTTTGTTTCTCAATGTGCATTTCGAATTTGAAGCTGAAATATTTAGGGGATGTAGACACATTCCTTGTGAATATTCATGATTTTTTCAGAACTTTTTGAGATATTCTAAACTGATATTTTTCTTGAAATGGTATCATGAAAGCATTAAAGGTGTGGTATCACTGAATATTCTCCCGCGTTGTTACATATAACCTCCTTGGCTCTGGATCCTCTGTGATAAGAGATACATGCACTTCTGTCTGCGCGTGACTGGCACGCCACTCTGGTCCTTTCAGGGTTGTCGGTTGAATGGTGCGTGATTGTTCTTTATCGCACAGGATACGGGCATGCTGATCTAATTGGTCTTAAACTACACCGCTGTCGTAAGCGATCAAAAAAAGAAATGGTCAATCTTACTACATACTACCTGCACACAGTGACCGGTTGTGCATTCTGTTGTTACTCAAGTTGAATGTGCGAAATGTGGAAAGCCTGACGTCAAGGCAATATATCAGCAGTATTTATTTACTTATTTGAAACGGAGACAAAAGAGCTGCCCCAACTATGCAGTAATAGAGTTTTGAGTTGAGCAGCAGTAAATGAATCAGCCATACGCAGTTGGAGAACCTTGTGCCAAGGTTGTAAAAGCATTTGGCCTTGGGAAATTCTTAGCGTGTTCAAACCATTTATTGCATGAATTGCTATTACGAACACAATTGCCCCCTCCACTGTGGCACTAGATTACCGAAAAAGGCTTTTGCCCCGCTTTATAAATAAAGCAAACCGCCAAGAGCACACATACACAGACTAGTTCGGAACACACACACACCCAAGTCACATAACGTGGAGTACAAAGGTTCTGCTGAGGGCACAGCTCGACAAGCCCAGAATAAACAAAAAAGGACGCGGCCAAGGCAAGGCGTCTAATCCGGCTCCGGGGGTGGCGGAGGGGGCGGCGGCGATAGACGGACGGCCATCGAGCGAAGGTCGGCGATGAAGACGGTGACGGCGTCGCGGTCCTGAGGGCGGCTAAGCGGCCGCCATAGCTGCAAGTAACCAGACAGATTGAAGAGAGCGTCAGTAGCCCGTCGAAGAGGAATACGCTGGATCACAAGCTTATTGCGAATCGTCCAAAGGGTCCACGCAAGAACCCCAATCTCAAGCCACCTAATGTGGCGAGAGGGGGAAGGGGAGTTTTGGAGTTCGGCAAAGAGGTCGGGGAAGTTGGTGTGGCACCAGTCGCCTCCCACAGTCTCCCTAAAGCAGCTCCACAAGAATTGAGCTGAGACACAGGAGAAGAAGATGTGATTCGAGTCTTCGGGGGTACCGCACAGGGGGCAAAGGCCGGACCCAGGGCCATTGCGTTTGCGGACCTCCACCCCAGACGGATTCCTATCGCGGATCCATTGCCACATAAAGATCCGAATTTTCAGAGGCAAGCGGATGGACCAAACCGCCGGAAGGGGGAAGAGACGGAGGAGGGGGCAATGGCCGAGTAGGGGGACTTGGTGGAGAATTGGCCCGAAGGCTCAAGACGCCATCAAACCTTGTCCGGGCCCGCGTCCAACTCCGGTTCGTGGAGAGCGATGCAATCGAGCAGCTTCAGCCACGCGGCCGCTTCCGGAGGCCCAAATGGCCTCCGGAAGGCGAGGCGCCCTAAGTCAATAAGGGCCCTCTCAACGGAGATTAGTGGGGCGATCGACAGCAATGGAGAAGAGGTCGAGGAAGCGGGCCGCAAAGGGGGAGTCTCCCGCCCACCGGTCGAACCAGAACAGCGTCGTTGTACCCGATCCAACCGAGATGGAGGTGCCAATGCGAAGGACGGGAAGCAGTTGGACAACCGATTGCCAAAACTGGGATCCGCCGGATCTCTGACAGAAGGCGAGGGGCTGTCCGCGCAAGTACTTGTTCCGGATTATGTCAAGCCAGAGACCACCGTGGCCCTGCGAAATGCGCCAGAGCCAACGTGTGAGGAGGGAGATGTTCATGCGTTTAGAGCACATGATACCGAGGCTTCCCTGTTCACGGGGCTTGCAGATGTCCGGCCAGCTAACCATGTGATATTTCTGCTTATTGTTGTCACCCGCCCAGAAGAAGCGAGATTGGATTTTGGCGATCTCATGGTGAAGGGTCTCATGGAGGCTATAGAAGCTCATAAGAAACAGGAGGAGGCTAGTGAGGGAGGAGTTAATGAGGATCGTCCGAGCCGCCTTTGACAGCCACCGGCCTTGCCACGGCTCCATGCGAGTTTGAAGCTTGGCCACTGTGGGGCGCAAGTCCGCTACAGTGAGCCGAGAGTCACTGATGGAGGTTCCCAAGTAGGTCGTGGGAAAGGAGCCGAGGCGGCAATTAAGGCGGTTGGGGATGTCCAAGGCGTCAGCCGGAGAGTAGCCCATAACCATCACATCACTCTTGTCGAAGTTGATCTTCAGGCCAGACATTTGTTGGAAGCAGAGAAGAAGGAACTTGAGGTTAGCGATGTCCGTGTCCGAGCCCTCGACCATGATGATGGTGTCGTCGGCGTACTAGAGCATGGAAATCCCAGATCCGCCCGCCAGATGGGGGGTGATCCCATGAATGTGGCCAGCGGCTTTGGCCTTATCAAGGATGGCGGCAAGAGCGTCCACCACCATGTTGAACAGGAACGGAGAGAAAGGATCGCCTTGTCTAACCCCACAAAGGGTGGGGAAGTAAGGCCCAATTTCTCCATTGATGTTCACAGCAGTGCGACCACAGGACACCATCTGCATCACCCTGGTGACCCAACGATCATCGAAGCCCTTCCGGAGCAAAACTTCCCGAAGGAAGGACCAACTAACAGTGTCGTAGGCCTTGTGAAAATCAATTTTCAAGAAAACCGCCTTAAGGTGTTTCGACCGGACCTCATGGAGAACTTCGTGAAGAACTAGCACCCCATCCAGGATATACCGCCCTTTCACGAAGGCGGACTGGTTGGGGTGGGTAATGAGGTCCGCGAGCAGGGTCACCCTATTGGCGTACCCTTTGGCCAGAATCCGAAAGATCACATTGATCACCGTGATCGGGCGGAACTGGCGAATGTCGGAGGCCCCCGGCACTTTGGGAATGAGCGAGATGATCCCATAGTTGAGGCGACCAAGGTCGATGGTCCCAACGTAGAACTCGTCAAAAATGGCCATGATTTCCGGCTTAATCACATTCCAGAAGGTCTGGAAGAATTTCACTGAAAGGTCGTCCGGACCCGGGGCCGAGGAGGGATTCATGCCTCTAATGGCCATCCATACCTCATCCTCCGAGAATGGAGCCGTGAGGGCGGCATTCTCCGCATCTAAAACACACTGGCGGTCGGACCAGCAGTCGAGGGCCAGAGACAGGCCGCTCCTAGGAGAGGCAGAGAAAAGGGATCGGTAGAATCCGTCGACATGAGTCCTAATGTCGCACGGGGACTGCAGAAGGGACGGACCGTCCCAGAGGAGGGGGATGGTGTTGCGTCTCCGGCGACTGTTAGCTATGGCCTGAAAATAGGCAGTGTTCGCATCGCCCTTCAGGACCCATTTCTGGGAGCCTCGCAAGCGCCAGTAAGCTTCCTCGTCTATGTAGATGATGGAGAGTTGGTCTTCCAGGTCATACCGAGAGAGCCACTCGTCAGGGGAGAGGCCGACCGTGTCCGCACGGAAGTCCAGTGCCTGAATGGCGGTCAGCAGGGCCTTTTTTTGTTCGCAGGCCGACCGTGTGGCACTAGATTCATTGCTAGAAAATCAATGCGACCACAAATATAGCCTTTTGAAAATTTGAAACGCGAATTGAAAATTGGATGAGATCTTGACTGGGATGAAAAGCTCGGAACAAAAAACGTGTACAATTATGAGACTTTTTATATCCAATCAAGTCTTAAATTCCGCAAGTGAAGAATTGGGCTACTGGAATTAGAAACTTTGCCACAGCGCATAAAATCAAAACATCAGATGCTTCTATCAGAAAAGAAAAAAAATACTCGCCCTGGTAGAGACCCACAGACAAATCTCCGTTGCAATCAGTTGATGGGTTCCAAAAACATCTGGGTACAAACATTAAGACCTGGATATGTCTCATCAACAGTCCAGAGCAGCTACATCTCCAGTCACACGTGCCTATGTTCGTACCGAGAATTCTACCAAGTAGGTTCTACATCAATTCTGACCCATCAACCTTCGGGTCGAGGCATTTTATGTTCTTCATGTCTACCACCAAGCTGAGCATCATGGTGGCTCACGCTGTGCTTTGGTGCATCACTAGGGTGCTGCGGCTTGTGCTCGAAACCATCATTTCTCTTGGTTAGAGAATGCTCATCTTTAATGTCCACCAGAACTTCAGCCTCTTTTGCAGTCTCTGGAACATTCTGATCACCATTGTTGTCACCATTTTCTGCAACGCCATCAGCATTACGGTGATCCTCTTGATGCATACTACAATCGTTCCTCTCCTGCTTGATCTTCTCATCCTCAACAGCCAACTCTACACCATGTTCTAATTCCCTCTCAAGTAGGTCGTCATCATCCATCACATGTACCTTCCTAGCAACATCACCTTTCAATTTTCTTCGCTTCTCCAAAGCTGCCTTTACCTTGTCCTTGTCAATTTTATTCATGGCATCCATCATGGAGGATGAGACACTGGGATCACCACTGTTACTGAGATTACCATCTCTCAATTCACTCGAACTAGCATGCGATGGAAGAGGTTTCTCTTCTGTTGGAATACCAGGTTTGTCGCTGGGCCTGGAACTTCTCGACAAGGACTTTGTGCCATCATGCAAACCATCCTTTGTACTAGTATCAACTCTACCTCCACTCTGACTGCTTGTTTTGTCGTTTTCATGGCCACCATTGTCACTCTGAAGACTTTTCTGGCTACCAATCTGCTTGTGTGGCTTTGAGTGCTCAGCACCATTGTGAATTGGAACACCTGTTGATGTAGAGGGATTGGAATCTGACTGTTTGGATGCTGGATGATGCACAACACGAGGTTCCTCCGAGTTGGCTTCTGCTTTTACGGAGATCCTTTGATTAGGCACACCAGCTGAGCTCCCTTCAGCTTCATTCCCATTTGTTGGTTGCGACTGTACAACACGGTTTTGCTCATACAGCTCTAACATTTGATTGCTAACCTCTGCAATCAATGAATAAAAGAAATGCATTAGTATTAGACGTGAATTTATCACGCCATGCTACCAAAGCTCAACTACAAATTAACTGCTACTCCCTCTGTTCACAAATATAAGATGTTTTGGATATTTTAATACGGACTACATACGGACTGAAATGGGTGAACACACTAAAACGTGTCTATATACATCCGGTTCACAAAAAAGTTAGAACATGTTATATTTATGAACGGAGGGAGTAGAAGATGAATCAAAGCCATGAACAAGGACTACTATGGAGCACCACTGAAACAGACCAGGTTCTACAAGACCCAAGGATTTTCTGGAACCATCAAATCTTCAAGCAACTGACTGAAAATCATGCAATTTGTTTCCTGTTTGTAAACAGTCGGGTGCTCTTAGATTGAGAAGGCGGCCTTTTCTTAGCTATCTAGAGATGACTACAAAACATGTTATACAGTGTATTATCTTGTAATGTTGTCTCTAGTGGTTAATTTTTGCATGCATATAAAACAATGTAGTGATAAAATTAGAAAACATGTGTAAGAGATGGCATCCACTACAATGGAGAAAAATATCTTATCTCAAGCGCTAAGAGATCATCTCTTAGGGTTTTTTGAGAATGAAATCATCTCTTAGTTGAGACAAGGAAAAGGCTGAAATCACCCCATTGTGCATGCCCTTATAATCTTTATTATGGATATTCTATTTGGCAGGTACAGAGGAGATTAAAAGTGTCTTGCCAGATCTATAAACCACTGAACTGGCTTAACTAGTCCCATATGAAGCAATAGTCGCTAGAAAAAGTCAGAGCTGGAACGCATGATAGTATAGTAAATAATTCATAGAACTGTGTACAGCAACTACACCATATATAATTAGACTTCGGCTTTATACCGACCACTAGCATAATGATCGCGTTGCTACAGAACCAAAAACTGATTGCAGTTGTATTTGATCAGTAGCATACAACAACCAATGCACTTGTTACTTACATCATAAAAAGTACTCCCTCCTTCCCAAAATATAAGGCGCGCTTGACTTTGCACGGTCCTTGATGCATGACTTTGACCATTAATATATACCATAATACATGGATTGAACATGTATCAATAGTATCATCGTATTTGTCTTGCAAAACAATTCTATTTTATATGTCTTTATAATAATTTCGTAGGCATATATAATCAGTGAAAATCATAGTCAAAGCTGTGCGATGAAGACTAGAAAAGTCAACGCGCGCCTTATATTTTGAGGGAGTAATACACCATAATCATAAAAGGGTAATAACACCATAGTAGTCATAGTACATGTCATCGCTGGATTTTAAAATTTGAAAGTTAGGATGATGGGGATTACGGAGGAGGGGTGGCCGGAGGGCAGGGAATGGGGAGGAGGGGTGGCTGGGTAAAATATCATTGCCGGATTGACTGGCTGGTTGGTGTCACAGTAAAAGAAATTGTGTACTACCATGTACTAGTAATGATCAAATACTTTCCCATTCAAAACATGAGTGAGGTGGTGACTTGCTAGTTTGATTAAGCTGTGTATAGCAGCAAGTGAGGGGTTCGAGAGTCCACAATTGCATTAGTTTTTACTGTTTTGTTTATGATCATTGTTCACAAACCATAAGAGGACGATGGGGGTCGAGATTCGACGCATTACCTGTAATTTTTCTGTTGATGTATTTTTTACAAACTAAAGAGGGTCAAAGTGGGGTTCAAGACTCCACAATTGCATTACTTGTAACTGTTTTTTTGCATAAACCATAGAGCGTCCGCTGGGGGTCAAGACTCAAAGCATTACTTGTAACTGTTTTATTGATGTATTTTTTTCAAACCAAAGAGGGTCCAGTGGGGTTCGAGAATCCACGATTGCATTACTTGTGACTGTTTGTTTATGATTATTATTTTTTACAAACCAAAGAGGATCCAACGGATCCTGCATGGGTGAGGAGGATTTGGATGGAGTGGGGGTGAACCGAGCACCACCACCACCAACTCAAATTTATAAGTAATATATATATATGACTGATTTTCTGCGCTCATGGGAGTATGTACTCCCGCATTAAATATACTTCTCTATCATTCTCAATATACCTTATTAATTATCTAAGATACCTCAATACAAGCTTCATAAAAAGAACATCATCAGAACCCTTAGTTTATAAATCTAACGATTTTACGTACAAAAAGGCAGTCTACGAGCAAATGATCTGGAACACATTGACTCAAATGGAATTTTTTTATTTAACTCACTTTGCGCTATCTGGTAATTATTAATAAAGCATATTAAAAGGATAAAGGGGTAGTATAATGGACTGATCTATGTGGTACATGAAGCGCAGGAGTACGCACACCCAGGAGTGCAGAATCATTTCCTTAGCTAGAATGAAGCAAGACACATCCAAATGGTTGTTTAACAGGAAAGTTTTGTACATATCCTTATTTTTAGCTACTCAACAAGAATAGTACCTGCAAAAAGATGAGTTTCACACTTTGAAGTATTTTCACAAATGTCCAAGTCATTGTACACTTACTTTAGTTCTTTCTTTGTATCCCGAAAACCCAGATGCCACAGGAACACATAAAAAGGCGAGTCCCGGTGGTAAAATATACTAAACCACAACAGTAGTCACTGTACAGCAAGGAAGCTAGAAATACAGAAGGAACAAACCAAACAAAGCAGAAGGAAATTTTGAATTACTGACTTTGCATAGAGGAACCAACCTTCCAGCTGTCTTGGTGTCACATCAAACTCCTGATACCAAGCCTTCTCACCGTCATCTGGAAGAAATTTCACTTTGAGAAACTTACCAGCCAAAAAGAGAGCACCTGCTGCAATATGATGGGGCTTGAATTGCAGACAGAGTGAAGTGCGCAGCCTGTACAGTATACACCCTTTTAAAGGAGGTCTAGTAGACATATAAACTGAATACTGGTATGGCTAAAAAGAACAAGGGTAGCATTAGCATACCCATCATTGACAAAATTCCAGGCAACCTGAGGAAGCGCATTATGAGTAATCTTGAATTTCTTTATTGTTTCAACCAAGGGCTTGTAAGGATGGTGCACATTAAGGTCAAAACCAAGTGTTGCAAGTACAACTCGCTCCCCAAGTAAAATGAGTTCTTTTTGTTGATCATATACTTCCTGCATAGGACAGTAGTAGACAGTTTGTTCAAGCATTATTCCCAGAGGAAATCACTTTGAAATAACTATGGACTGGTGCAGAGAAGATCTACATCGACAGAATATAAAGTGTACCAACACAATGGAACCTTCACAAATATGTGGCAGATACAGTGGTAACTACAATAGAAAAAGATCTGCATCGATAGGCGAAGTGTACCGATACAGTTGAATGGAACCTACGCAAGCATGCACCAGACCACAGAATGAACTACCAAAAGAATTATTATTATTATTGTTTCAGTGCATTCACTCACCCAAGTTAACACAGCAGATGTTAATTTTTTGAACAAGCACAAACTGAAAATGGAAGCATGCAATGGCAACTATTTATGGCCATCCTCATTTTGTTTATTAACTTTTTCACAAGAAAAATCATCATCATCACCAGAAATAATTAGGAATCAACATTTGTAGCATGTAGACCTCAAAAGTCACAAAAATCAATGCAAAAATGGATCTCAGAGGCATGCATTACAAAACTGAGAAGTACACACACATCAATGATTATGATTCAATCGTAATAGGCAAAAAATACAGTATACAGCATCTACCAGAAAATACTTTGTTTGCACATCATAGAGCAAAATTATTTTATACTCGGTTTGCACCCAACCCATCATAGAGCGAAATTACTTGCTTACAGGAAAGGACATCTGTTATTTTTCCTTGTATCAGCTAAATTAGAGAATGGCAAGATCATACGAGGATATAAATCCTATGATTCAGCACTCCTCCAAAAACAAGAGAAGAACCAAACATTAGCCAGGTGCAGATTGTAAAATATATAGCTGGTAAACTTCAGCAGATGATGATGCAATCAAAACAATTCCAAAATAAATGATATACTGAAGAGAAAAGGTTAGGATTCTGATAGAAATAGCCAGCCTTCTACTGGCTATATTTCTGAAGTTATTTTCTGTTATTGTATGAGAACAACAAGATTTATAGGGTGAAATCAGGTCATGCTACAACTTTTGTAAAGGGAAAAAGGTTCGCCAAAGAACAATCCATAGCAAAAGAAGCATCCAATTGGATCCATTACATTACCCTCTGCTTGATTTTCTGACCAGCAGCAGGATCCTTTTTATGAATAAGCTCGTAAGAAACCAGGATGACATCCTTCAAAGGCCTAGGTGTTTCTTCGACTTTTCCAGCCAAGAACATGCAAACAGTAGCGATTGTCTGTATAGATGTTAGATTCAGACTTCATTTGCCCATTCGCCATGAAAAAATAAGAATAACTGCATAACAAATAGTATAGAATACTAATATTCTGTCAAGACATATAGAGGAAAATCACACCATTACCACTTCTGCTGCAGATAAGAACACAAGAAATTACATGCACTCCTATTTCAGTAAACACGCTTGGTACTACTTCATGGATAGGGTGATTTCAAATGCTTTCACGTTCAATAATTTAAGAGTACCTGGGCCTAAATCAACTCTGCTGGGTGTTTGAGAGCTGTACCAGCCAAAATATTCATGATAAACCCTCAACCCCGCATAATTGATTAAATGGTGTGCCCACCTGTGAACTGCTATTTAGTAACAAGGTCTCAGGCTCTTCTAAACTAAAATCCCCACATCGCACCAAGAGGATGTACATCTGTGCATCTTATCCTCATAGAAAATACCTACTTTTTATAACCACCCCCTACAGTTCACAAAAGTAAGTTGTTTTGACATCTACAGAGTCTGCTGCTAGCTTCAGCGCCAACTTCTATTCGACTGGAGAAGTACAAAGTGTATTATTAGCTATTAATGCCTCTGTATGGAGAGAACAATCACCAAACTGGAAAACCATGGAGATAGAAACTATTTGTTATTTTTATTCAAACTAAACTATGACACAAAAAACAGAATATTATAAACTCAAATAAAGTATCTACATGTTATGAAGTTAGAAGCAGCACTTCATCAAATATTTAAAAATTGGACTATAGTTAGTCATTGACTAACACTTACTTGTCTATCATTTTTTGCATGAGATTGACGAAGGTAAAAACGGTGACAGAACACAATAGATGTAGCAATTGTCACTTGTGGCCTACATACAAAGAAAAAAAATTCAGCATAAGCTGAAAGTATAATTCCAGCAAAGAGTTGTGGCATTATCTCCACGTGTCATAAAAACCAAAGATACGAGCACAGCAATTTTTATCACGATTGCAAACTATTAAAGATGTGATGCGTACCATGGAAGCCTTCAAGGGCCAAAAGAAAAAATGCATACAAACATGCATTGCCCAAAACAATTCTAAAATGCCAGACCACCATCATACAGGGCATATTTTCAGTATATCTTAACATTTCATATGATATGATAATTTATCGTATTTATGGAGAAAAAAACCAACCAGCAGTTCATTCAGAAAAAATGTGCTTGCCATAAGAGTGCTCCATAAAGAAGTAAAATATTATCTTATCAGACAAACAATTGAATATCTCTGGACCAAATATATGCTGGTGTAAAACAAAAACACATCAGGAGAAGCAATTACAATACAATGACAATATAAAGACACATTTTGAAATATTTATCATCTGGTTGGGTAAGTAGCAGAACTCAATGTTTTTGGATAAGTAAGGGACAGTCAGCCAACAGGCTACAGTATCAATAAATGCATAGAAGGACATAAAATATCTTACACTTTGAGCCGCATCCCCAAATCTTGTAGATAAGTGCAATACGATTTCCGAAGGTAAGTCTCTTTCTTTAAATCAATGCCATCCCTCTTGGACGGAGAATTCTCTTCTATTTCCTTTCTACTGAAATACCATGAAGCACTAAGTTTGCCAGCTTCCTTATTCCCGCTCTTTGTAATTCTGTAGGGGCTATTTTCTACAATTCCATGATGTGACAAATCACTTGGCAGCATAGCCATGTAAGCTCCCAACTACATTCAGCACACAATGACGAAGGTAGTCATGAGTTTTAGGACAGTTACTGAGAAAAAAGATACATGATAACATGATAGTGATAAGCATAGTCCTGTTGCCAAGCTAAATAGTAAAGATCAAATATAGCTGGCAGATAGCAGGGCCTGCTTGCAACAAATAAGTCAGCACGCCCAATGACTGAACTGTTGGTAAGAATTCGTCTAGTAGAACATGCCGTTACGAATGTATGCAGGGAAGAGATCTACTCGAATGTAATTCGATGGGCTAGGACAAGTGACATTCAGAAAATAAGCAGTTTAGAAGTTTCTGCAAGTCAAAATTACACAAGTATAAATAATCCACGCTGTTAACTTCCTAGGTGCAAATAGCATTAAAAGCAGAAATTGCTAAAAACAATTACTATATGAACAATATAGGTGTGATCAATCCCAATGTCTAGGATAACAATCATGCTGCTTTTTTTTTAACGGCCAAACAGTAGGGGAAACCCCTACGGTATTTTTTTTTAATCATGCTGACACTTCCCTGGACCCTGCGCAAGCGGGAGCTACATGCACCAGGTTGCCCTTTTTTTTTTTTCATGCTGATATCTACCAGCCAAGGGTATCCACTGGTTAATAAGGACAGCCCGGAATTAATTATTGACCTATAGTAAGTCTGTGAGCTGGTGAATCCCTGAATGACCTGTTGTTTACACACAAATAACTATTGCCCCTTGATTTTCCTGCTTCCTTTGTTCCAACCTGCCACTGGCTATCTGTGTGACTCCATTTTTTCTGGTCAAACACATTTGCAGAAACTGACATTCACATATTGTTCCAAACCCTGACCCTGTTTCGAGCTTAGAATCCTACAGGACACCAGAATCACTGACCAAGTGTTCGTGGACAGGTAGGCAATATTTGCAGAATTTACACCCCTGCCAATAACCATTGGACATCTGCTATTGTGGTATCAAAAGCCCGAAAGCCCAGCAAGTTGTTATTTTAGCCAAACCGAAGCATGCAGTAAGTGAAACAGATCTAAAACCCTCCAAACCGTAATCTGAACCTATTATATCCAGCAAAACAATCCTATATATATACACACACACACACACACACACACACACACACACACACATATATATATATAGGAAAATAGGTTAGTACTCCTAGGAGTACATACTCCTACGCGCGTGTCACACGCTCGCTCATTCCCTCGTGCTATCTAATTCGCTTTATTTAGAGGGAAAAAATACATGCAAAATCTAAACCGAAATCGTGGTCATTACTCCGATTTTTCTGGCTTCTCTTTATAGTTGCCGTCAGACCACCTTATCCATTTGACCGCTTATCCATCTCTCCTCCTGTTTCATTGGCATCCAACTGCGGCGGCGGCTCACATGGATGGACGGCTACGGCAGCGGCCAAGAACAGTTTGATCGGGAGGTCCATCTTCTCACCGCCAATTGTGATGACGTGACTGACCAGGTTGCTTTTCGGCACGGTGGCCATGGGTGAAATAAGATCGAAGGTGCACTCCAGCGGCGCCTTGTTCTTTTTCCCGTTGATGTGAACCCTGCTCCAAGTTCTCCAACCGCAGTTAGCTGCTTTTGAAGTCCACCAATCATATGCCAGGTACCTGATCGATTTGTCTCACTACCATATACATACATAATTCCTCACGGCAACAATTCTCGTAGAGCTTCATTAACTCCGACAGATATTCTTCTTATTCCTTCGTTCAGGTTATGCCAAGAACCACCACAGATCTGATAAGTGGCACGACAGGGTTGTATCTCCTCGTACATTTGGCAACTCATTCTCGTCTAATTTTCATAGGGTCAATCAAACAGGAGGATGCCTTCTATGCCCATATGCCACATGCAAATAGTCCCAAATTTAGATTTGGGGATTTTTCTTCTGTTCATGGTTTGTATGAATTTTATTTAATTCCAAATTCTGGTAAACAATTAGGGATGCCATCCGATTGTTTTTAGGTGCACTTCAATGAATTAATGCCATCCGATCTAATTTGTAAATGCAGGGTGTATGTCTTTGGATACATTACGCCGCCGCCGACGGCCATGTGCGGCGGAGCGGCCATGGTGAAGTTTGATGCATGCACGACGAGTGATCTCATGTTTCTTATTGATGATGACGTATATGTTCCGTGCAAAAAAATTGATGATGTATATGTACTCCTTCTGATGCATATGAACTGATTTTTTTTATAAAGTTACCTTTTATTTCAGATGAATATACTAATTAATTGTTCTGCGAATGGATGAATGCATATATGTACTCCTTTTGATGTAGTATATATACTGCTTTGGTGAAATCTTCAGAAAGAAACTGCAGCACACTATTCCAAAAACAATGCAGTATATACTTCTTAAACAAATGGCAGTATATACCCTTCTGAGTATTTTGCTGGTATATACTCCTTCAAAAAAATGGCATTATATACTCCTTCAAAAATGGCAGTACATACTCCTTAAATTTTGTGAGTATATACTCCTTCAAAAAGTTCAGCGTAAACTACTTAAAAAGGCAGTACAGACCTCTTTATAAATAAAATGTAGTATATGTCTTGCATGTGCGTTGGGCACCTATGAGGTATGTACTGCTAGCATGATGTAGATGAAAAAGGCCTATATTTTACACGCTTCGTTCCCAATCTGAAGAGGTACAAAGGGTATATAGTAACAAAACCAAATGAAAGGTATATACCGTTTGCGTTCAAAGTGCATCTCACTTCCGTAACAAAACCAGCATTTCCATTGGATAACATGCACCGGTTACCTACAATCTTGGAGGTTGTTTGCGCATGCAACATAATTTACTAATATTTTAATTAATTAATCCATTGATTGGGCCAATTAATAGGGTGGGAGTACATACTCCTGGGAGTATAAAAGAGGAGTCCATATATATATATATCCAACAAAACAATGACCCAGACCTAAGAGATCTCGCAAAACCGAAGTCGGGACCATTAGACGCGCAAGATCGCAATTTGAACCCATACATCACACCTAAAATCAAAGTATTCCGTCTCATCGCGGTATCAACCAACAGCATCAAACGACCACGCCCTAGGGTTCCGAAATTCCAACCTCCCATCGATCTTTCACCTCCTCAGTTAGCAAATCAGAACAATACTTCGGGCAATGCAAGACCCAAGAAATGAAGGACTGGTCTAGGGAGAAGAAACATGGATTGGCGATAAATGAATGGATTGACCTCGTATGCCTTGACGCAGCTGCGGGCTAGGACGAAGCCAGCGAAGCGGGAGCGGCTCACAGGGTGGATGCTGCCGGGGCGCCGGGGCCTCCGGGAGCTACTGCCAGGCTCGACGGAATGTTCGCCCCCGCTGCGTGCGGCCGCCGCTGAGGAGGCGTCGGGGGGATAAAACCAGAGTAACAGAACCCCTATACCAGTGCGGTTTTCTTTCTCCAGAATTTGTATCTCCCTTCTCTGCAAATTTAAGCAAACTATATACGAGAAATGTTATTTGATGTTTGTCAGATTTTTAAGACTTCCCGACGAACATATTCATCGCCGTCAGATTATAATTCACACATCTTAAAGCAAAATGAGAAACACGTGAGAAAAAAATTTATTCATAAGTCGTCGCGAACGCCCAGCAGACCGCATTTATTTTTCCTCTTTGCTTTTTCTCTCACTAGCGCCCCATTCCCTAACTCGGTTAGGTGTGCTTCAATTTCGGCGATGAGGCGTGCGACGACGGAGACGAGGTGGGCGGCGCCACCGATGATGTAGAGGGGGGCGACGGCGAAGATGAGGCAGGTGGCGCCACCGACTAGATATAGGCCGCCGACGAAGACAAAGATAGAGGCATGTTGCGAGGCGGTAGGCCGGCGCCACTGACAAGGCGTGTTGTGCCGGTGGCGCCCCTGTCGAGGTGTGGAAGGAGGTGTGCGACGCCACCATTGCCTCCATCGAGGTCCTTGGCGAGCGGCCCTCGCTGGATCCGTCGGGGAGAGGCGGAGGAGGGGAGCGGTAGCTACCCCTGCCACATTCAGCGGCATGCAAAGAAGGAGGCGGGGGTGGTGGCGACACCGTACGACCCGGTAGGAATGTCGGAGAAGCCATACATGACGATATCGAAGACAACCGAGTGTGGTCGCGTCGCCATCAGGACCTAGTCGTGCGTGTGCAACGCCACCTCGGGACCACATGGCGAGGATACGACGAGGGTCTGCATGGCGCCCAGGCGAAGGACCATCACGTCGGGGTGTGCTTCTTGGCGAGGCCGTGGAGGGAGACATGCGGAAGGGCGCCGACAAGTTGCAGGTGCCCGATGATGGGCAGCGCTTGCGGCGAAGTAGGGAGGCACTGCCCTATTGTTCTAGTATTTCCGGTGAACTAGTGATGCAGAGACAAGAGGAGAGGGGGAGCAAGAACAAAAACCATGCTCGCACAAACGTTCTAGCATGAGCTTTTGCACGAGAACCGCCATGTCGAGCTTGGTTAGTCTATCAAGTTAGCATCACAAGCTCGGTGGCTTATAAGCAGCCACACATGGTAGAAGTCAACAAAAATATACATACATATATACGGTGCACTAGACTTGGAGCAATAATTGTGTTTGTGTGTCCAATACTAGGCCTAGCATTTCAGATGGATAAGCCGTTGATACTCAGTTAGTATGCACAATCTAGCACTAGTAGTGTCGTCCTAAGAGACCATGATGTTTTTTTAGAATGAAAGACCACGATGTTGACGCGTAGGAAGTTTTGATTTATGTTCTATGACATTTGCTAATAAATTTTAAACCAATTGACAACAGAAGGGATTCTAGTATGTTCACACTTAGATAACTACACATGAAGATGCCATGGCAAAATTTGTTGAAAACATTATGTTTTTATTTTATATAGCATGGCAATTTTATATTATTTAGCATGGCAAAATTAAAGTGAAAATGTTCTAAAACCATGGCAAACTTATGAATATGAATCTGCCATGTCATGATGGAAAACTAGTTGCATAGCATTTCCCATCTAATTATTTTGATAATCTAGAAAAACATATAAATGTGAATCTGCCATGTCATGACAAGTATATTTTGCACTTTTTGCCATGTCAAAGACTAGTTGCCATGGTTTCTCTAAATTTTCCATGACAATTTATACCTAGCTAAAAGAAAAGCACATGGCAACTCTGAACCATGTTTACCTAGATGTCTGGTTTCACCAATCCGTAAGCATAACAATTTGTGGAGAAACTTATGAATGTGAATCTGCCATGTCATGATTTAGAAAACTACACCCTCTGTAAGCAAACGTAAGACGTTTTAGGTCACACGTACCGACCTAGAATGTCTTACATTTGTGTACAAAGGTAGTAGTTGCATGACTTTTTTGTCTAATTATTTTTGAAATTTTTTAGAGAACACATGAATGTGAATCTGCCATGTCATGACAATTATATTTTGCACTTTTTGCGATGTTGAGATTTGCCATATTTTTGAAAAGAACCAAAATTCCTAAATTTTAACTTGTTTTATATTACTGTAAACTAGCATGCACTTCTATTTTGCACACAATGGTAATTTTATTAACTAGACCACGATAGTTTCAATGTAGGAGCATGGCATTTTTATTATTTTTAAAAATATGTTATTTTTATTGTTTAAACGATGGCATATTTCTTATTTTAGACCATGGCATTTTTCTCATTTACACCACGCAAATTTTTGACCATAGGTGTGTGCATGGAATTAAATATATTTTTATATACATGCACTCGCATGAAAATATTTTTATATATTCTTAGCCATCTTTGTATAATATACTCTCATGGCAAAACTTAGATTTTTCAAAAAAGAAAACTCTCCAATTACCATGTCAAACAAGTTGGTATGGTTTCCCTAAAATTTGTCATCTCTTTCCAAAAGAACAAAGTACCCCAAACTCGATATGTTTATATGGCTACGCTAGCATGGCACTTTTATCTTGTTAGACCATAATATTTTTATTAATTAGACCATGGTAGCTTTAGTGTAGTTAGCATGACATTTTTGTTACATAGTCTATGCCATTTTTATTATTCAAACAGTGACAATTTTGTTTTTTAGAACGTGGCATTTTTGAAGGCGTGACATTTTTATTATTAAGAGCATGTCAGTTTTATTATTTTGAGCATGGCAATTTTAATAATGAGACTATGGCATTTTTTATAGGTGGACCATGCCAATTTCTAGGTAGCGTGGCATTTTTATTCTTTTGAGCATGATAATTTTATTAATTAAGGCATTTCTATTAAGTATGCCATGTCAACTTAATTTAGGTAGCATGTCAATTTTTATTCTTTACATCATGACATTTTATTAATTATATCGTGGCCAATTTCTTTGTCTTATAACTATTTTTCATTTTGACATATATGGCCATTCTAGACTTGTGTTTGTTTGTTTTTGTACTGTCACGTGGCATTTGTTCCATATGGTTCATGGCAACTTTCGAGATTTTTTGTGTTTGTACACATGGTAATGTTTCCCAAAATAATTACCCATGGCAAACTGTAAATAATTATTTTGATGGCAATTTGTAGGAATGTTTTGAAATGTCGCCATGGCAAATTGTAGATAATTTTTATCCAATACGATGACTGCAAAAAAATTACCCTTTGACAAATTAAACTTTTTCCAGCAAGTTGACATGTGATCATTTACATAATTTCCCAACAATTTTCCATGTCATGGCATTTCTATTCTGTGATTTTTTTATTTTTACATCCATGCATTTTTTTTGCATTTTTTTCTCATGTCTAAATTATGCACTTTTTAGGCAACATAAATACATTTGTATTTTTGTGTATGTTTTAATTGTACCGTGGAAATTTTGTGTGCTTTTCCTACATTTAACATGCAAGTTTGTATGCTATGATTTAACATGGCAAACTTTCCTCCTATTTTTTAAGATGGCAAAGGTTTGGACTTTTCCAAAAATGGTTAACGGGCTGGGAGGCATAGTAAATGGGCTGCCTAGGGCCTGGTTCACCCTGGAGGGGGAACAACGGCCAGTTATTGGCATCCAGCTATATTGAATTAACAAGTGGTCACCTGAATTGGCTGTCCTGGGTATTTGTAATTTCCACGAGATGGCGGGAGTATGTTCCTAGTATCTTTGGTGAGAAAGGAGAAAGCTTGTGCACAAAGAGTAGGTTCAAGGCGCAAAGAGTGTTGCACGGTCTTTTTGAGTACTCGCATCCAACTTCAATATTGAATGTGATCCAAATGCATCAATGGAGAGAGAAGGGTGATGCAACCCATCGAATGGTTACATCAAATGAATGTTGATGCAACTTTTGGCTAGGACATGCTTCATGGTGCTATGGGGGCAATAATCATGGATGATAGGGGCCAGATGATTGCCGCTAGAAACAAGTCGGTCAACTCTTGTTATGATGTCGTCATGTCGGAGGCGATGACTCTCAAGTTTGGGCTTAATGTTGCGGTGACCGCGGGACACAAAACAATTGTCATCAACTATGAAAACCAATGATTATGAAGAACGGTGGAAATTTATTTGGTAACATTACTGCTATTATTGATGACTGTTACCACCTGGTATGAGTTCATCTCTGTGTCCTTAGAATTTTTCCCTGAGGAAGCTAATGATGTGGCACACGAATTAGCCATGTAAGTGCATATAGTGCCCCTTAATGATTTTGGTGTATTGAAGACTTATAGGTTAAGGGACTAATGTGTTTGTGAGTATACACATGCTCTATAAGTCGATGAGGAGTTTGATATTTACGATGAAAGTTGACCCCTAAAAATGTATGTATTCAGCTGAAGACTTTGGTTCTCCTGAAGACTTTGAAAGTGAGGAAATTGGTGTGACCTTGAAGACTTGGATATTCATGTGAGGACTACGAAGTATGAAGACTTTTGTTTTCAGAGTTACATTTTCTCTTTCTTGAGTCATAGGAAACACCGTGCTGTTAAAGGGGGTCGAGGTAAAACTAAGGAGACACTTTGATAGAGGCAAAGGTGTCCCATCTTTCGATGAGATGGTGATTATCGTTTCAGAGGAGTAGACTTTGACGATCCGACTACGTACGCGCGAGGACATCGCGCCTTAGCAATCGCTAAACCAACTCCGAGAGGTTATTGACCACGCCGGAGCACGATCAACCTGGCCCAAGAAGGTCTATTTCCTGCAAGCAAACGAAGAACAAGCAAGAAACTAAGATTGCAATCTGGATACTGCGAATATAAGATGAAAGCTTTATTGATCAAGGTGGGGTTCTGTGACATCTTTGTCTGGTCGTTGAACACAAACGAAGTACGTGAAGTTGCAGCTATGGCAAACTTTTAATCTAAACAAAACCCAAAGTCTAAACGACGCCCTAAGGGCTGTATATATGGAGGAAGAGGGGCAAATTTCGTGGCCCTTGGGGGAGGAGTCTGAAACCAACCCTATATCCTTTTCCCCACACATACGCACTCTAAAAATAGCCTATACTTACGTATTTCAAAATTACATGGGTCTGGCCCAATAATAAGGTGATCCAGCACCTATAATAGCCTCTGGACGAAATTTGTGAAGTGGCATCTTGTATATTTTGTTCAAGACTTCATGCACTCATTACGATGCTTCAAAGTCCTGAAATCATCACTTAAAACTTCGTTCTTATTTCCCTTGCGCATGTCGTCATCTCCATGCTTGTTCTTGCTCCAATGTTCATCCTTCTCCAAGCTAGGCCCTTCATTTGTAAGCAAAACAAATGTATCCAATTTAGGCAGCATCATATTCTCATGAATATTAGAATCATTACCAAGAAACAAAAGTACCTGGTAATTTAATTGGCGTGCACGAGCTCTAGTATTTGGTCCAGTATGTATAGTAGCAGGGGCTGTGGGTGTAACAATGGTATTGATGTACTCATCATCCTCCCCTTCTTGAAATAAAGTCGTCCTCAATGGAAGCTCATCTTCCTCACCCAAATAAGGCTTCAAATCTACAATGTTAAAAGTGGGACTAACCCCAAAATTTGCAGGCAGCTCAAGTTTATATTCATTATCATTTATTTTCTCTAACACCTTAAAAGGACCATCAACACGTGTCATTAGCTTTGATTTGCGCAAATCAGGAAATCTATCCTTACGCAAATGTAACCAAACAAGATCTCCAGGTGCAAACACAACATGTTTTCTACCCTTATCTCCAGCAAGTTTATATTTAGCATTCATATGCTCAATGTTTTCCTTAGTTAACTCATGCATTTTTTGAAATCAATTCAACCGGGATCATGTCAACGCAAATGCTCTGGCTTTAGTTCCCATAGCAAGTGTCAGGACCCCGACTCGATGTCACATCGATCTAGCCGGTAACACCTCATATCACTTTGCGGCCTCACGCACGGTATCCCCACGGGTGTCGCCTTACCTTTGCCCGGGACCGTTTGCGCCTTTTGGCTCACGTATATGATAGTGTCGCTAGCATCCATATGATAAGGAGCCCGGGCTGACATGACTAGTCGTAAACCCAAAGTGGCACAGACTTACAGGGACAGGCATTCATGACCCAGCTTCGAACGTGTCGGTCATCAGCAAGTGGGTCCGGGCTGTAGCACTGGGCTAGCAGGACTCCGGTAAACCGGGCTGTAGCGGGCTAACAGGACTCCGGTACTCAAAGCGTGACATTTCCCCGAAGGGACAGACACAGGAACGAAGAAGGACACATGCCGGCCAGCCTAAGTGTTCCAGAGCAGTAGCAAGCTACCATGGCTCAGCGGTAACACTAGGAGACATTTCCCGATAAGAGAGGCTACTAAAGATAAACAACTAGATAGTCAGATCCCACACATACCAAGCATTTCAATAACATACACACAATATGCTCGATATGTGCAATACAACATGGCATCACAAAATGACTCTACGACTCAAGTAGTTTATTCAATAGGCTCCGAGGAGCGAGACATTACAAACATGGGTCTCATGACCCAACAATCAGAGCATACAAGTCAAGGCACAAGCGGAAGCTATCATGTCTGAGTACAGACATCTATAAATGAAAAAGGCTGAGAAGCCTGACTATCTACCAGATCCTGCCGAGGGCACAAGATCGTAGCTGAGGTATCAAGCTAAACGTCGAAGTCCAAGCGGAACTACTAGTGAGACTGAAGTCTCTCTGCAAAAACATAAAATAGGCAAACGTGAGTACAAATGTACCCAGCAAGACTTACATCAGATCTATCTACATATGCATCATTATCAACAAGGGGGTGGTGGAGTTTAACTGTAGCAAGCCAGCTTTGACTCGGTGGCTATCCTGAACTACGACTGCAAGTAACTCTTTTGAGGTGGCGCACACGAGTCCACATATTCACCATATCAATACACCACTATGGATCCGCTCCCGTCTCCCTACGAGAACGCCATCCATAGCACTCACGCTTATCTTGCGTATTTTAGAGTATCCACTTTCACTTGTCTATGAACTATGCAATGGGGTCCAAGTTTCCATATCCGAGGAATCCGGCTATTCGAATAGATGATGATAACCCTGCAGGGGTGTACTTCTTCACACACGCTTTCGCCACTTATCGCCCTGTACACGTCATGTACCTCGACAACCTTCAAGCGGAAGCCGGGCGAGGGAGTCGGCCACGACCTGACTAACCGAACAAGTCTCTAGTCCAGGTTTATCGCCTATTCGGGTTCCATCCGCAAGGAGATCCGGCCGGGGTGTCGCTTACGGCCCCAAACGATGTGTGCAGGGTTCCCAAGCCCACCAACCGGGTGCCACTTGGTACACCGGGCCACTGTGCCTAGTCTGTCCCAAGCCCACCTGTACCGGGTGCCACTTGGTAGACTACTAACACTGCCTACAAACACCAGAAACTAGTTGCAACTCCTGGACAGAGATCAAGTTGATTAATAAGTCGAGAGGGCTTGGAGCGCCTGGAGCCCAATGTGTGGTAGTAACTGATCATGGATCACAAACACAGAACTCAGTTCCTGAGGACGGCTGCAATGAGACAACCCACCATGTACTCCTACATGGCCTCTCACCGCTACCTTTACCAAATCGTGTTCAC